>NC_139348.1:133525651-133740651 GCF_055883805.1 Amblyomma maculatum
ATTCAGAGAACACGTGGCATCGGAAATTTTTTTCTTAACTAAGTCATCTAATCAGAAGGCATCAACATTTTATCTGGGCACTTCTCCTTTAGCTAGAGATGTTTTTCGTGACTTTACGGCTGTGTTGCAGTGCATTGAACAGCACAGAGAATGGAGTTTTCATGTGCCATTTCGGTCAGATGTGCTCACGGAAGGTACCCGACAGGGGCCGATAGAACATAATGGGGAGTAAAATATTTCATTCCCTTAATTGTAAACAATCTTGTGCATACATCTCCCACTCCTTTTTGGCTGCAAGAGTGATAAACTACTGGAATCGAATCAAGGTGAGTACTCAGTGAAAGAGGTTTTGGCTGCATTGTTATTCAATTGGAACTTTACGCTCGCGCCACGCTGCTGGCTGCGTCGAAGCCTGTTTCATGCGAGGTGGATGCGACGCCAAAAGAGAGCATGTCTGTAGCCACCCTTCGTCGGCCCAGCATTCTTCGTATGCTTCACTCCCATGTCTCCAGCGCCCTCGCTGCGAATGATGATGCAACTGAACCTCACAGTATTTAAGTGCGGCAATCCAGACACCCCAGCGCGCGGCCTCGCGGCGAACATTCTTCTTTCCTTTTTTCCTCCTGCTTTATAGTGCGTACCTCGAGCACTGGCTCGCTCACCTTCCCTCCACTCAGACTGCAAACGGTCAAACAGCGCAGACTTCTCTTCTCTGGGCCATACAATTGTATGTACCCTGAACGTAAAAGCTGCACATCGTCCTTCTCTTACGGCATTTTTGCTCAATACTGTGATTTTTTACATTCATGTCCAAATATGGTATATGTTCAGCCACACATCATTCTCCCAAGAAGGAGGTTCCACCTTGACATAAACGGCATCCTATGTCATGTTATGTACGAGACACACGTTGCGGACAACGACAGTGCTGCATCAGTTACTGCGTGAACTATATTCCTTAATAGAGCACTGCCAATGTCACAGCAGTCATGTAAGGGTCAAGCTGCCCGCTGATACACTAGGTATCTGTTTGTCGGAGTGCTCGGAACACAAGATATGACATAGAGGTACACCCCGGGTCCTGAGAATCCTCTTTAGTCTCAAGGATACCGAGGAGCTTCGCCTTGCGTCTAAGTCACATGAAATCACTTCAGCCTCAACCCATACAATAATTCTGCATGACAATTTTATTCATTCTTTCAAAACGGCTCTGCGGGAGACCATCGCTCTTAATGAAATCAATACAAAACCTATCATCGTATCGTATCTCTTTCTTTTTTTTTTTTTTTTTTTTTTTACTGGGCCAACAGATGTATCCAACCGGCAGCTCAGCTTACGGGGCCGCCAATGGTAAGGATATTATTGTTTTAAAAGGCGGGGGGTAACGAAAAGCCAGAACTAATCACGAGAAATTAAATTCTGACGTCGATCAGTGTTAGTCCCTGCTCGTCTCAGGATAGTGAGTTAGGCTCATTAGATAACACGCGGGATGACAAAGTGGACGAAACATTAAGTTCCAGTTCCTAAAAAATTGACACATGGACACTGCAAACGATAGTGTAAGAGGTCGCTACGCGCAGATTTAAACCCGAAACAGTTGACTTGAATTTTCTTTATTTTGTCTTGATATAGGGCATGTCCGAAGTGCGATGTCTCTGCACAGCAAATAGTATGAGATCTAAAACATGAATGGCAAGAAAACGTGGGTGTCATAAAAAAAAAAGAACTTTTTTTGCCTTCAAGCTGTGAAAGTGAATCATCATTAATGATGTCGTAGACTGAATCAAATGCCTGTAATCTATGCGTACATTGCTATATGAACCTTCATTATAAATGATCCATTTTAATGAGAACCAGAAGTACGAACTAGAAGCCTATACGACATGTGATGCGCGCCTCTTGTTTCTCGCCACCGTCTTGCCAGCGCCGTAAAAGGCACACAGTGAACGAGACGAGCGAGACGAGTACTTGGCCACGGAATCAACACTGCTCAGAACAAAGTGTAAAAGTTCGGCAGCAATTTGCTGCCGAACATTTTCGAGGCCCTCGCATCAGCAGCACGTGTGACGCGGCCGATATCTGCATACGATCCATCACAAGACACCTTTGTTGAATCGTAAATGGTCAGCAAGTGCGGACCACTGTCGCACAGCTGCCACCCCTCTTTAACGGGATTGGGCGTCCAGGCAAACGCAGCACTTTTCTTGATCAGGTATCTCAGAAGGGTAGTCCTTTGGACTAAGCACGGCATGAACTTACTGAAATAGTTCACGACGCCCAGCATTCTTTGTACCGCGAGCTTATCAACCGGTGGTGACATTTGTGTCATGCCTTTTATCAGTGATGGGCTTGGCTGGATCCCGTCCTTGTCAATTACGTCACCCAGAAAATCCATTTTGTCGACGCCAATGGAACAGTTAAATGTCAATCCAACGCCTTCTGCTGCTCGCAGTGCCGACTGCAGGCGTATTTCATGCTCCTCTCTCAACGACCCCCACACTAGCACGTCATCGACGTATACTCTGACGCCAGGAAGACCCTCAATAATTTCATTTAGGGATTTTTAAAATACCTCTGACGCTGATGACATACCAAAACGGCAAGCGCAAAAAAAATCTGTAGCAACCGAATGGTGTTGCAAAGGTGCAAATACGGGAGGTGTCGTCGTCCAACGGAATTTGATGGAACCCGAAGTTTGCGTCAAAGCGCGAGAAAGCTTTAGCACCTGCTAACTCTGCCTCGATGTCCTTATGTCACGGCATTGTGTAATGTTCCCTCTTGATACACTGGTTAATCCGCCTGGAGTCAATACGTATTCTAATATTCCCGTCTTTCTTTCGCACAATAACCAATGGACTTACCCATTTTGAGGGCTCTGTGATCTTGGCAATGATGCCTGCGCACTCCATACGTCCTAGTTCTTCTCGCAGGGGCTCCTAGAGGGCAAGCGGTACCAGTCGGGCTGTTTGGACTACTGACGTAGCATCGTCACGCAGAGCCATCCGATGGACCTTTTCCACGCACCCGGTTCCTGCGAACAAGTGGCGAAACATCTTTGTAATCTCCTCGGAGCTATATTCAGAAACTGTATGTACGCGTGACACGAGTCCCAGCTTCTCGGTAGCATGTAGGCCCAAAATGGCCTGACGCCGTTTGGACACCACGCAATAAGTCGAGTACTGCGTAGCGGTCACACAGTGCTACTTCTGTACGGATAACACAATCATGCTTGATCACGCCGACGTAGGAGCGCAGCACCGTGCTGCTGGGTTTCAGGGGTGGCTTGGGGCGCATTTCAAGGTAGCATCCGAAGGGTAGTAAATTTTCTTGCGTTCCTGTATCTACCTTGAATTCGAATGGCACGTCCTTAATTTGGATACGTACTGTCCAGTCGTGTTGGCTTGCCACGCTGTGCGATACATAAAGAATATCGAAGCTATCTTCTGCGCGACGAAGTTCCCCAACCTCGGCAGCCTTTCTGCAGCAAATAGCAAAATGATTAAGTTGTTGGCACTTTCTGCCTCTTTTCCCGAATGCCGGACAGCTTCGTGGCGCGTGAATACGACTACAGTTACGACAAGCGTTACGTCTGGGCAACACATTTTTTCTACACAGGTGTTCCTTGTGCATCGTATAAATTTGGCTTTCCTCCCGTGTCCATACACTTCAGCTGCTTTAGCAACCTGCTCAGCCTTCTGTAGCACCAGCGTGGTGTCACGCAGTAAGCTTTCCCGGACTTTCTCGTCATTTGTTTCAAAAACAATTTGGTCCCTGATCATTGCCTCCATCTGAGGGCCGAAGTTGCATGCTCGTGCCCGGGTTTTTAGGTCTCGTAGAAAAGGTTCGAACGACTAACCAGGGGCCGGCCTGGACTCGCGTGCGGAAGATGTAGCGCTCATGCACTTCGTTCTGCTGAGCCGCACAATACACATCAAACTTCATGTCATGACCGTGGCGTAGTCACTATTGCTCTCGCCATCGCCGAAGCTGAACGTGTTGAATATCTTACGGCTTCCTCGCCTGCAACGCTCAGTAGAAGTGCCGTCTTGGACGACTCTGTTCGAGGCTTGTCGGTTGGTGCTGACGCGGCTAGAAAAAATTCGAACCTTTGCTTGAATGCTTGCCAGTTCTTGGCAATTTCCCCAGCCGAGCGCAGCGATGCTGGTGGCTTCAGGAAATCCATTGGGATAGTCTTTGTAGTGGTATGTTCAGTTCACAAAGACCGGACGTCGACGCTCAGCCCACTTATGACACCATGTATGGCTGTGTTCCGCTGACGAAGCGTGACCAGATGCACCGAGCAAGGGGAGCAGAAGGAAAGCAGTTTATTTATTAGCTGGCAACTTACATACTGAAGTGGAGAGGGAGTGTTCCCTCGCCACCACGCCTCAATAGCGATACAGATATCGGCCGCGTCACACGCGCTGCTGATGCGAGGGTCTCACCGCACTACATGCGATACACCCAATACTCACTTTTCTTCCTAGAAAGGCGCTCGGCACAACTTAGGGCAGTGAAAGAAACTACTGCAATGTCAGAATTTCATTTTAGGATCGCCGCTCAAGCATCAAACCTTCGTCTGTGTCTGCATTAGTGCTAATATATATATATATATATATATATATATATATATATATATATATATATACCGGGTGTCCCAGCTAACTTGAACCAAGGGTTACAAAATAATATATTTGAGGTAGGTCAGTGAAACCAATTGCATACAACTGCCAGCCTGTTTACGCATTATAGGCAATTTTTTGTTTTGCATTTACTTAATTAGCTAATTATGTTAATTTCTCTAATTTATTAAATATCGACTTTAGACCAAAAATGTGAATTGGAAAGTTGTAGAGCACCTTCAGAAACCCTCATTCCATTAATTGCGATAAAGAAAGTCTCACGTGTATCTTTTTTTCCGGGCTCGAAGAAAGCCCGCGAAATACAAATAATACCACGTGACTAGCGCATTTGTGCGCCGCGATAGTGGTGCTCTCAGTCGTGGTTTAAGAGGCAAAAATGATCAATCTGTAGAGGCTCAGCACATAGTGAAATATTATTCAAGGTATATATATATATATATATATATATATATATATATATATATATATATATATATATATATATGTATATATATATATATACCTTGAATAATATTTCACTATGTGCTGAGCCTCTACAGATTGATCATTTTTGCCTCTTAAACTCGAGAAATAACATTTAAAGTCCTTTAAAAACTCATCATTCTGAAATTTTTTACTATTCTTGCTTCAACCACAGATATAGCAGGTCGGACCGGTCCGGGCTTTGGCCACGATTCTCTGTACGCGACCGGGCCGGGCTCATGGACCACAAGTTTCGGACCGGGCTAGGCCGTTTGTCTTTAGAATAGAGACCATACCGGGCTCAGGTAGAAGAGTTTGTCCTGTGCTCGCCTGTAGTCACGACCAAATGACCTCGCGCGAAATCTTCAAACATTCCGCTTTCAAATAAAGGTAAAAAATCGATCAAGTGTCCAAATGAAGCCTAAATAGGCGAGTAGCTTCCCCTAATGAGGATACATGAGAAAATCGAAAGGATTCAAGAAAAAACGCCTAGCGACATTGGCACTTGAACTCAAGTCCTCCGCAAGATAAACAGGAACACACTGCATAAGAGAAGAGTGCTTCTTTTTTTGGTTACTTTATTTTTAAGGCCCCGGTGAGTTGTTGATACCAAGCGTGTTCGGGGGCGCCTATTGCACGCGCCGTGGTGCGTACGACCTACTAACGTGTTTGGGATATGTGCTGCTGTTGCAGTAATAATAATGTAGGAAATTTCGGTAATTGAAACAGCAGCATTTTTGAAAAATTCGCATAATAAAAAGATGGCGTTAAGGTGTCGCATCTGCTCTTATTGCGAAACTTAACTGTCTGCTTTTTTTATCCTCCACAGTACGCATTTCTCTTACAAGAACAGTGTTGAAGCCAAGTGCCGGAAATTCTATGGGGATGTCCATTTCAGCCGCAATGTTTAATATAACTGTGGTGCACATCGGGAGATGAACGCATTTTATTTTCAGTCCACACTGATAGTTTTTCCAACATTAAAATAATTCATTGTCTCTGTGCGATAAAAACTACGGTTTCGCCAAAATTCAACCAAAACTTCAACTTCCGTACATTTTACCGTCGAGCGCGAACCAAAAGGACAGCCTTTCATTCCTCGACGGTCTACTTAATGTGCTAACGATGGTTCTCGGGGCACAGATAGGCACCTCACACCGGAAGATACCTCATATGCATTCCAACCATCCCACTTCCCACAAAGCATCTCCCGTAAGAACATTCTTGAAAAGAGCGCACACCATCTCTTTATCCCCCCCCCCCCCCAAAGAAAAAAAAAAGCAAGCGAGAATAGCTGAACTGTCATTATTCAACGTATCAACAGAGCCAAAGAAGACTAAACAAAAATAATTCCGCCTCTGGCACAAGTGCATGCCGTTGGCAAAAACTCGTTAGCATTCTTGATGTAAAAAAGTCTGTGAAAACATCGCCCATATGCTCGGAAAGAATGGGAAAAAACCACACACAACCCCACTTCCACCACCGGTCACCTACACTCCCCTTCAAAAGGTAGTCGGCCAAAATAAAAAGCTCGAGGCGTGATTTACACGATTCCCTACTAGAAATGCTCATCGTCTTGCATTTGCGAAAACAAGAATTTCCTCAAAAGTATGAAGCAGCAAAAAGCCATTGTCGAAAAGATGAACAAGGATCGAAACGTAATGGCCGAAAACTGAAGAACATGTGACCACAAGACCGATTATAAGGGAACCACTGCGCAGGACGTCAAGGTGCGCCCACTCAGGGGCATTTAAGGGCGTCAGACGCCAGGAAATATCCGTTTCCTGCGAGCCCTTCTCCTCTCTTACATCTCTGGTCTACAGTCAGCGATCCGGCGGATGACTAATGAAGAGACTAAAAAATAAGCTGCAACTCTCCTTTAGGGACTATTAATGACTAAACCCCGTATGATGTGAAAAATCTTGATTTTTCAATAGTCTTTGGTGTTCATTTCTTTTTCTAATCCTCATTTTGCCAATCCTCATAAAACCCTGTCGAAAACTATAGTTTGAACTCTACATGTCATGTGTGTTTCGTGATCGTAGGTTTTTGCGACAGGACGAGCCCGTACCAACCGACCAAACCAATTAACCACACTAACTTATCAAACCAAACAGATTATTAGAATAGTACTGATTTTCTGTCTTTAAAAACAATGCTTCACATATTCAGAGAATGTGGGAACGGCTCAGAAAGCTTGATAATAATAAATTGCGGGGATTTATGTCAAACAAAGGAACCATTCCAAAAATATTGTTGTTGTTGTTGTTTTTTCGTTATAGTCTACATGGACAGGCCCAAGGTCTCGAGCTAGAAATACCTTCTTGAACCGGTCGACGATTAGAGGAGCTTATTATTTCCCGAACAAAGCATGCAGTCGGCTGCATGATTTATATGTTTTGGAAATAACAAAGGTAAGTGCGATGTCTTTTCTTAGGGTCCAAGGCGCACATGCGCAGAACTTCTGACCTCCTTTGTCGGAGGGTTTAAAATTCTTTTATTCTGGGTGAAAAATTCGCATGGCGGCCACTAATTCTCTTTCTGCGAACGGTGATTCAAGATTAGAAAAGCGGTACGCTCCTTTGATTCTCATTCAAAATTAAGGGTCAGTGTTTGCAATTATCAGCCCGCTACCCCACTTCGTATGAGAGAATGCAAGATCATAAGACTCTATTTCGAGTTTTCACAAAATATACGCAAAGATTTTGGCAATCAGCTTCATGCAAGGCAGTGAGCTGCTTGTGACTTCGTTTGCGCCATGGAAGTGGCGGGGGGGGGGGGGGGGGGGAGGGGTGCTGTCCTACATGTGAAGACACTGTCGGTTACATAGCATGCTAACCGGCATGCATGTTAACTTGCGAGGCACTTTCGTGACGTCAAGGTAAGCTATATTTAGCACAGTCAAGAGAGGAAAGATACTCTTCAGGAAGAAGAAACGTAATTTAGAGCGCAGCTCTTAGGCGCTCGCTCCTGCCTTGAGCGGCGTCGCCGCCGTCATCGGCACCTCAGTCCGGCAGTTAGAAGGGTGTCCCTGTCCTCCCACAGTCGGCACTGGCTAACCTAGGGCGCAAAATTCTGCTCGGCAACCCACATGTCGTCATGATCATTTGGAACACACAGGTCACGCGTACTGTCTTGGCAATGACAGCGTTGGCATTGTTTGTGCTTTGTGTGATTTGGTTGGTTGGTTTGTGGGGTTTAACGTCCCAAAGCAGCTAAGGCTTTGAGAGACGCCGTAGTGGAGGACTCCGGAAATTTCGACCACCTGGGGTTCTTTAACGTGCACTGACATCGTACAGCACACGGGCACCTCGCTTTTCACCTCCACCGAAAAGCGGCCGCTGAGGCCGGGATTCGATCCCGCGTCCTTGGGCACAGTAGTCGAGCGCCTTAGCCGCTGCGCCACCCCGGCGGGGCGCTTTGTGAGATTTAATGCCCAAATCGACTCGTGCTACGACTGACAAAGGCAGCAGTTGGTTTTATGGGAAATTTCTTTACACTATCGCGTCCTGCACACGAAGCTTAAGTGTACCTGGGATACTTGCCTCGGCTAGCGACCTTATTGCAAATGGCAAAGACCAAACTGGGACATGAGATTCTGGTCAGCCCCAGTCAACCCTCTATAGTCATACGAAACCTTGACGTCATGGTCAGTTTGTTGAGCATCAGCGTATGGATGCTGGGCATCAGCACCCCTTAATGTTATCTCGTCATGGGCCTAAAAGATAAGATCAAGTATGCCCCTAAACTTTAACGCGATGGAGTTAAAGGGCACGTTGCCCAGAGAAATCAGGCTTCGGTGTTCTGACAGCAACATTACGAGCATGGCGCTGGCAGGTGGTGTGTATAGCTGCCAGCCAACACGGCCGTGCACTAATTATTAGATGGTTTTGAGGCTTAACGAGACCATGTAGCATCAGACAGTTGGCAGGAGCTGCGAACTAAGATTGCTCATTTGTGGTGGGAAGGTGGAATAGTAATCAACCTTCCTGTGCTCTTGGAGGCCGAGTCAGGCACGACACCTTGGTTACGCTGGTAGAGTCTTGGTGAAAAGTACTGAAGAAAAAAGATTTTTTTCTTAGTCGAAAAATGAAGCCATGACTTCATCATTAAAGGCCGAAGAAACTTTAAAGTGCTGGGAAATGGTTCTTTGTCACAGCAAAAACCTATCTCACAGCATTTCAAGCTCCATTTAAGCTGTAACTGTGCCATGATGTCTTCATTCAGCGGAGTCGAAAATCCTTAAGCTTTAGGACTTTCGACCAAGACTTCATTAAAGCACGGCTTTATATCTCACGTGGCCACCTATACGCTATAGATTTTGTTATACGCTACAGATTTTGTTGCGTGTTCAAAAATATATCCGTTAGAGTATCGCAAGAAAGAAAGAAAGAAAGAAAGAAAGAAAGAAAGAAAGAAAGAAAGAAAGAAAGAAAGAAAGAAAGAAAGAAAGAAAGAAAGAAAGAAAGAAAGAAAGAAAGAAAGAAGGAAAGAAAGAAAGAAAGAAGAAAGAAAGAAAGAAAGAAAGAAAGAAAGAAAGAAAGAAAGAAAGAAAGAAAGAAAGAAAGAAAGAAAGAAAGAAAGAAAGAAAGAAAGAAAGAAAGAAAGAAAGAAAGAAAGAAAGAAAGAAAGAAAGAAAGAAAGAAAGACCAAAGCAGTGGAACTAGAACTGCGGCTTTTCACACTCAAACCGCGGCTCTAATATGTTGCGTCACAGAACCACCGAGAATTCAGTAGCGGGCTTAATTGTGCCGTCATTCGTTTTCATGAAACATCTAATTTGCTACTAGCTATCGTTGCTGCATACACTGACAGCTGTGGGTATGGCGCTATAATAAATATTCATTAAACTTCTCCCGCTGGCTGCTAGGCGACGCTGCTCAACAAGATGCACTGTACAGTACAGTGCTCAACGTTGGTTTTTGCTTTCCTTATGTCGTTTATTCTTTTAATTGGTGTCCACCCGTTGTAAAGGGGCCAGCCACCAATACATCCTCATCACTGTGGACGCTGCCGTCGACAAAACGGATGCATGCTTCTCGCCCACGTTACTCGCGACGAAGCCGCCAAATTCTCTGCAACGTGTAGGATTGCGCTCTAATTTCGCATTTCCGAGAACCGCAATCGTCACTGCAGTCCTTTACTGCCCTTTGTTTCTCCTTTCTCAACACCGTCAAACTGCTGTAAGCCTCGACAATCGCGCAAAATAATGTTCATTGGGGTGTCTGACGAGTTCAGAAGGACAGGAGTTGCGCAAGAAAGGAGCGCCGGTGATTTTAGTGTGTTTTCGGGCACGCTTACATTTGGCCAAACACGTGGAGACAGACATGAATGCATTCACAATTTCAATGCGTTGGTGTCAATTTTTACTTCTTCTGAAACGACCTTACAGCACTTAGTAGGCGGATCTACCATGATTCAGTACATTTCCAAGATCGCTATGCAAAGCATGGCCAAATCGCTTTCTCCGGATGTTCTCGTAGAGTTTTAATGCAGCCATGGGTGACCGAGAGTGAACTTTCGATCTCTAAGATTCATTGATGCTTCCAATGTGTCATATATCTTTTCTCTCGGTACTTCTCACGAGCACGCTAAAAAATTTCGAAGCATTTCTGAATATTGAGTGACTAGATTTAGCAACAAATGGGTTATCTTTTATGATAATCGCAATGAGTCCACTCTCAACAAAGGACACTAGACCAACTGAGAGACGAGCATGCTGTTGTCCGCGTACAGCGTTCATTCCGATGAGAAAAAAAAAAAAGACTGATAAAGTGTTCTTTTTCGACACAATCCCTGTGCATTATTAGATGTACACTTTTTGCAGCGTTCCACCGGTTGTTATATCCAATAAAAGAGATAACTGATAGTTTTCACTTGGTGGCGCACCAATTTGCACATGAATGATTGAGCTAACTATGTCTAACCGGCGTTTGAGTCAAGTGGGCGTTCTTACGCACCGGGGAAAACACAATAGAGTGTTCAGTTTTCTATACACGAAGATTTCCCCACATTCTGAACGCCACTTTTTTGTCCAACAAATAAATAAAGTAGCCCAGACCATTCCCTACCTCTCAGCCGTGATGCCAGAAAAGCTCACTCTAAAACTGGAGGCTTTGCTCCAATTTTAATTTCTAAACAGTTTGCTTGCCGTGCAGTCAGCAGCTCACTGCCTCAATGTGTCCTTTAATGCTACGCCTCACGGCAACAAATACAACATTCAAGCTTCGCAGATGTCGTTTTTCATCCCGTTTTTCTACTCTTATCCTGGCGGAAAGGATTACATTCATTCTCATTCCTTTTTTTCGTCGAGATTTCTAGGCCTGACGGCAAGCTACCCCTGGCAGCGGCTGGCACTAGCTGCCGTCAGAAGAATGCGCCGAGTTGAAAGCTTAACCTCGCCACTTTATCACTGTTGGAGTCGTCTGGTTGTTCGTGCGTGTGTATGCCGCTGGGAGGTACGCTATGCGGTAAGCAGAGCACGTATACACCCAACTGTCAATGGTCGTCGCATTTTCTTATTAGATTTACGGCTTTATAACGGCTGCTGAGGAGCAGCGACCGCCGGTGTTAGAGCGCGTCTTTCGTTGTCATTAGTGGTGGCAGAAGACGTAGAGGAGTATTTGCGAGTCCACAGCGGCTCTATCATTGGCTAGAATATTTGCGCACAAAGTGACACAGAATGAGCTAATCTGTCCTTCCACAAGGGCTGATATTGTTAAATTCGCTGGTGCGCTGCTATGGCAGCACTACCGCGGTTACCACTGCTCTTCAATACTAACAGTTTCTAAACTTCATATAGGGCCCATGTATCTAAAAACGGCGGTTTTGGTTGGTCAAAATTCGGGTGTGTACGATTAGTGGCGGCGCCCGCGGCCATTGAAAGGAACTTCGTCTAAGTTGCAAACTTTCAGATTGTTGATAAATGCACGACCACCTGGAGAATAAAATTTGTTGAAAACTTGAAGTAGAAAACATGGTTAGAAATAATAGCAGTCGAGTTAATTAATATCGAGAAGAATAAAAGGACAGCGATTTTAAAAAAGCAATAATGGCAATAACAGAATGTTTCTATTGACCTCTTCTAGATGGCGCGACAATTCATGGGCACCTGAAATGTGCGCAGAAAAACGTTGCCACTTTTTGAAGTCAAGTTTCACCACAACTGATGCGATCCAAATGCTCTGGTGGTTATTGAAGCGAAAACAAAAGTGAAAAAGAAAAACACACGGACAGCTCAGAAGCCATGTTATGCTGTGGTATTAACGCGGCCGTTTCGAAGTCTCGCTCCAAAGAAAATCGTTGCGCCGTTGTGAGAGAAAAATGGCAAGCATGACCATGACATGTGCCATATAACGCTAACATGATCGATGAGTTGTTAGATATCACGAGACCGCATGACATGGCCGAGCAGGCAGCAGCTGCCACTTCGGGAAGCTCCTTGGAGATGAGAAAGTTATACCGGGATTGAACCAATCCTCTAGGACCCTTCTATCCCGAGTCGGACAAGCTGCCCCTAGGCCACACAGGTTCGTTCGTACGGCTTTGCTTAAAGCCGGGCTTTATAACGTGATGGCCAAGGATGGAAAAACCTATCGACCAGATATTAGTACTGTATTTACAGTGCACCTGGTCCTAAGTTGGGCCGGACAGTTCCAATGCAGTACCAATGTTGGGCCGATGATTTCTACTACGACGTCATGCTTCACTTAAAATTTGGCCTTGGAAAGACATTTGCCGAAATTTTGGTTGACATATTTACTCGGGCTCAGGTGAAAATTGGTTTGGCCCTTGCCAAAACTTATTTTGGTGTTTACTACACTGTCTTGCTTCGCTCCAGAAATGGGCGTAGCCCACCACTGAAATTTGGCGGGCTCATACCTAAAATTTGAGAACTTGTGCCACACCCAAAGCTGACTTGGCGACTCCTAAAATAGTCTTGGCCTAGCCTCAAAAACGTGGTTGACCCACAGCTAAAATTAACATTACCCAATTGAGTTGACCCACATCCAAAACCACCTTGGCCCACCACCGGGAGGAATCACCCCCCCCCCCCCCCCCCGCCTTCAATTCGGGCAGCGCACTCAAATTATAGCTCGGATAGTCCTATAGCTGTGAATGGACAGTCGATGTTATGGCACTTTCGCCCGGCATTATTTTCTGGTATTACTTTCTCGGAGTCAAACAGTGTTTCATTTTCTCTTTCCGTTCTTTTATCGTAGACATCCATTGTACACTTTAAAAAAAATCAAGCATGCAGAACCGATATAGTTTAATTCGCAGCTTTACTGACTTTGATAGTATGTTTTCACCGGATATGTTCTCTTTTTCTGGGCACCTTGCGTTTGAAAAACTTCACAACATTTATTTTCAGTCTGGCAGTCATTATATACATTACGAAGGAAGATCAGGTGACTTCTAATCATAAATCAGTAATACTAGGTGTTCATTTGAGCTTCGGGGCGGCAGGCGATGATTGAAGACCGCTGTTAGGACCAAGGGGCCACATTACGCTAAGATCACAAAAAATGTTACAACCCATTCAGTCAGCCCTCGTTCCTACTGGTCGATAGGCCTGCCGGACGGAATCGACATTTAGGAGCGGGGCTTGTCGATAGGCGTGTGACAGATTTGTGATAGTCTTTTATGTGATAGGAGCCTAATTGGGCCCCAGCTCTCAACTATCTTTCAGGCTCTGAGCTGCACTTCGTATAGCTCTTAACTATGTCGCGTGAGCTACTGTCGGAAGGATCAATACATTTTTTTCTAAGATGAATGGTTTGCTCCAAGGAGGCTTTATCAAAAAGGCGGTCTTAACAAATAACAAGTGCATGAAGGTGAACCTCGACATTCACCCACTGCTCCCACTAATATAACTAGGCTCACCATATTGTCGAATTGTGGTAATCAGCTAATGCCCGAAACACTTCTAGCAGGAAATCAGTGTAGTGCTCGCTTGCGCCCACAAAAAAAAAATATATAGAAAAAAAATCCTAAGAGCAGCTCGACAGAGACAGTCGCCTTAAACGCGCTCAGCACTTATCGGGTAAAAACTCCTCGCTGCTCTCGACCACGTTCAGTGTTCTGTGTTCACCAAATACTTTCAAGGTAAGCCGCAATAATCGTCCATGGCAATGTATACAACATAAGCGCAATTTTCCGCGGCTAAAATCATTCCAGATAAATCTGGAAGGCCCTCTAGTAAGAAACGGTGATCAAAATGCGCGCTGTCGCCTTACAGCGTTAAAGCCTAAGCAAGTTATCCAGATAATATTTTGTTTAATCATTAGGTCTGTTGTGACAGGAACCACACTGCCGTTCTTGAAGCGCTTCATAAGGTATCCAGTGTTCGCAGTCGAAAATAGGGACGCTCACAATGGCCGTCGTGGACCGGGCTCTCAGCATTGCAGCATTGCAGCAAGATTGCGGATGCTCTCAAGTTCCCTCCCGTGGTCTAGTAGCGGGGAATGATCTGGAAGAGCTAAAAAGGGATGAAGGAAACTAAGCGTTGCGCAAGAATGCTACACTAGCCAGCCGTACAGTAAAAAAAAAAAAAAAAAAGTGAAACTCATAGGTAGGTATACGTATTTCATTCTGTCATGAAAGAAAAAAAAATGCAACCTTTCAACGCTGCTGAACCAAATATTGAGCTAAAGAATTAGCTGCGGGTGACCGAGCGTTCTTCTTCTTGTCTTTTTCTTCTTCCTTAGCCCACATATAAAGCCCCGCTATAACCAAGCCGTATGAACGTGCCTTAGTGGCATATAGGGGTAACGTGAATGCTAGGGTCCTAGCCGGCTGATTCTGACATAACCGTCCCATGTGAAACGAGAGAGCCAAGTTGGCAGCTCCTGCCAGCCCGTGTGTCACGTGGGGTGTGACGTCACAGCGTCACGTGGGTAAGACGTAACTGCGGCCGGATCACGAGAAGGCTTGAAAGTGCGAGTAGTATTGCTCTCGCAATAATATCTAATCAGGAAGTAATTACTCATAGTACCTGTCCAAGCGCAGATATGTTGCTGAGAATGAAATTTATATGCAACTTTTTCAGAAGGGAGTGGACGTTAAAGAGTCACCGGTGGTCAAAATCTCTGAAGCCCCTAGATAAGACATCTCTCGTAGCCTTGGCAACAGTGGGACGTTGATCCTCATTGACCAACTAAATCAATCAGAAGCATCGCATTTTAAGAAACGTTTTCCTGCTGGGGCGACGAAACTCGGTATCACTGCCTGTTCGGTGTAGACGTAGTTAATTGAAGAGCTTAGGGTAAATACTTCATTATTACGAACTTTAGATACTGCATATTTTCGAGTGAGAACAACTTTCAGTGGGTTTATTTTGTAGCACCAATAATTTGTTTTTTCAGCAGGATAACATATCAGTACTAGTTTTGACTCCCGCCGCAGTGGCGCAGTAGTTAGGATGTTCGACTACTGAACCGAAGGACGCGGGATCTCGGCCCCGGCGAGCGCTTTTCGATGAAGGCAAAAAGGAAGGCTTGCGTGGCTGTGTAATATAAGTGCACGTTAAAGAACATCAGGTGGGAGAAATTTCCGGAGTCCTCCACTACGGCGTCTCTCATAACCTGAGTCGCTCTGGGATGTTGAACCCCTAGACAAAGCAAACCAAGTTTAACTGTAGAAGTGCGGCCGATTTGGCTGATTGGGAAGAGGAGAAGGGTCCCTTCTCCTCTATTTCCTTTTGTTGTGCGCGCATATATTACTATTCGTCAAGTTTGGACTAAGTGGGGAAATACTACAATAGACGCATACCGGATAAACGCATTCCAACAACACAGTGGCAAGTGTGTCGTACACCTATATACCACTGCACGCGCTCAGTAGGCTTAGGATAATCCTGCTGTTTTTAAAAGCTCTATAATGGACTGTTAATAAAAGAATGCGTCATCGCATTTCGGGCACTCAGAACTTTGCTTCTGTTGTAATGGCTCTCGTTTAGCACATAATGCATGCTGTAAACTCTTGCTTAGTTCCACTTAATCCACAAACTTTGAACTCCTGTTCGCATGAAGTATAGTCAAACTACACGAACTATAGCGTTTATTAAAATATTACGCGTCTTCAACAACTGCTAGGAAATCTGTGTACCGTATAAAATTAAAACTGCCGTAATCGAGGGAGGCAGCAGCGATTGGGGGGGGGGGGGGGGGGGGGCTATATTTTGGACTGGACTTGAGCATGTCCTCTCTCACGACGATGTTCAGGATTTCAGACATATAAATTTGAACCAATTACAGCTTTCATGATAGTCTGTGTTGGAAGCGATGCCTAGCACGACGGGGTGCGATAACGGTAGTATAGGGCATTGCTATTCGGCTTCGTTGCATAGACCAACAGCGTCTGTGCCATTTTAAGCGACGTGCTCAGTTTTTGCTTCTGCAATAATACTCCAAAAGGCATTTTTTTTTAGCGCTGGGCCCCATCGTCATTCAGTGCATCTGCCACGCGTCAATGGTACTTCAGAGAGAACTTCAGATCTCAGACGGAACTTCAGAAGCTTAGAGTAAGGGCCGGGGCTAGTCGTGGACCAATTACTAATGTCCTACTGTTTTGTGCTGTAGCACTTTACATGCTTCCTGTTCACACGTGAATTAGTAGCATTTCTTACAAAACAAAATGGTTCACTCGTTCAAACAGAGGATGGCGCTACCTTTGAAGGAGGTACTGACTACAGGCATCAAAAGGTTCAGCTTCGAGGTTTGATTATACTTGAGAGCAAAGAAAAATTGAGCAGCTTTTTTTTTTTTAAGAAACACAAGCTGCGAGTACGACCACAAGTTAAGCACGAAGGATAAGAAGAGAGACAGGACCGATTGAGATAAACGATCCCTACTGCGAGGAAGACCCATGGGGTCCTTTCTCCACAGCTGCTCCTTTCTCAAGCACACATTGCCAAAGGGGAAAACGTATTCGCGAATAGGACATATTCGCTGAATATTTATTAGGAAGCGAAAGTTTTACGATGCTTGGGAGTTTGTGGACGTTATCTCGTGGAATGCTTTAATTTCCCTCCAGGGAACGCCATCCTCTGCGCGCTCGCCGAAATTGGACTCACCAACAAGATCAGGAACTGGGAAGAGGTCAGCTGCATGCAACTGGACGTCTCTAGAACGGTTAAGCGTACAGCAACTTGGGAACGACTCACCAGTACACAAAGCAAAGTTGATAGGAGGCTTCGCAGGGTTGTTAACTGTACTCCTCAATCAAACTAATAATAATGTTTTCTTCTTTTGTTCATATAAGCACCTGATACCTCTCTCGGGATAGGCAGGAAACATGGAGATGGGTACGCACCGGCTGAGCTCATGATACCCCTCTAGTCTTTCATTTCATATTTCTAATAAGATATTATCAATGCATTGATTTAGACAATGACGCACTTCTTTCATTCGTTATCTCCCAAAACTAATGGGTTGGGTGATCAAAAAGAGCTATATGATCACTTGTTAGTCGGATATACCTTGAACAAAGATTTGACAAACGCTGCAAAAGTTTGCAGATGACGTGAGACTGCATGCGAAAAACTGCAACGTTCTTATGGGGTACAACACAGCAACCGAAATTTGTCATGCACTTAAATTATGCGGCTGATGCATGGGCTACCAAGACGCTACATACAGCACTTAAGAACTCAGCCGACCGGTGTAAACAGTGCTCTCTTCTTACATCCATAAAGAGCTAGATCTCATCGTGATGCACGATTCTAGAGATAAACAGGGCCGGTGCAAAGCTTTCCCGCTCCAATCGCGAACCAACTGATTTATTTTTCTTCTTCATCAGAGATAAGCTCTGCTTTGCGCAGCGGGTCTGAAAACGATTTTCTTCGAGGGCGCAATCAAGCAGACTTCCAACTGTTTCGCTCCAGCTGCGCGTGCACGCATGCGCCGAATGAAGCCTGCAATTTACCATCGGTAAGCGGTCGGTAGTTGATAGTCGCCGGCAGCTTAAACATTGCAGTGAGAGGTCCCTGATTATAAACGAATGGAGGCTGCGTTGTAGAAGATTGAGAATAGCTGCGGAAAAAGGTTATGCACTAAAACATCACCCCTCTTTCTTTTTATTCTAACGTACTGCGAGTTCAGTGTAATAAACACAAGTATGTTGCGACGCGTGTACGACGAATTTCATCGATTAGGATTAGAGGCTGTTTGTTCCTGCTATGACCACGGCAGACATAAACCTAATTGAATGTTTGTGTGGGAGAAAGCAAAAAAGTACTAAATGCCACGCTCAGCTTATAGTTAGGGCAATACTATTTTGGGCACTGCGTAGGCACTGTTAACTATATCAATGCGTCAAGTACGTGGAAGAGTACGAGATATTGTAAGTGATGTGTGCTACCGCAATTTTTATCACAAGTGCCTCTCTTCAACATTCGCTAAGTAATCTTTGGTCGTCGGAACTCACTACAACCATATCACAAAATTATTCGGACAGATTAAAACACTTTCACGTCAGTGGGAAAATGAGCCTAATTTCCAGCACTTAACAGTTTTGTTCTACGAACATTTTTCAGCACATGCCGCTACCACATGACGTTTTACTGTCCGCTGAAACGCTGGAGTTTACATCCCCATTCCAAAGAAAGGCAGTGCCAAAGATTGTTCCAACTACCGCACGATCGCGCTTATTTCGCATGCTAGCAAGGTGATGTTAAAAATCCTGCAAGGTAGGCTGCAGCAGTATGTGGATCGCGAGCTTCCGGACGTGCAAGCTGGGTTTCGCAAGGGCAGAGGAACTAGAGACCAAATTGCCAACCTTCGCTGGATCGTGGAAAAAGCAAGAGAGTTCCAGAAACCCATCTACCTCTGCTTCATTGATTATGCGAAAGCGTTTGACTGCGTAGATCACAGCAGATTGTGGCAAGCTCTCCAAGAGATGGGAGTTCCAATTCACCTCATCTGTCTCCTCAGGAACCTTTATGAAGGGCAAGAGGCCACAGTCAGAACTGGGCATGGTCTTACTCGTTGGTTTCCGATTGAGAAAGGAGTGAGGCAAGGCTGCATACTGTCGCCCTGCCTATTTAACCTATATGCAGAGTGCATCATGAGGAAGGCCGGTCTGGACGAGTCTTCAGCTGGAGTGAAGATTGCTGGAAAACGTATCAACAACCTTAGATATGCGGATGATACCACTTTAATGGCAGAAAGTGAAGTGGAACTCAAGAGACTTCTGATACGCGTACAAGAAGAGAGTGAGAAGTTTGGGCTTAAACTGAACATTAAAAAGACGAAGATCATGGCGTCTTGCCCTATCAAGTACTGGAGCATCAAGGGACAAGAAGTGGAAGCTGTGACAGATTTTCTCTTCTTGGGCTCCAAGATTACCTCGGAAGGAGACTGCAGCCATGAAATTAGGAGACGCCTGCTTCTGGGAAAGGGCTAGCCTTGACCGCCTAGTAAAGAGCAGAGAGGTTAGATGGCATCCTCGAGGCACTGCAGATGAAGTTATGTGATGTTAGGAAGATAGTGAGAGACCGGAAAGCGTGGCGTGACATGGTTCATAGGGTCACGAAGAGGCGGACACGACTGAACGACTGAACGACTGAACTGAACTGAAACGCTGGAAACAGCTGCCAGCACTGTGTTGCGTCTCGAAGCATGCGAAACATTTTGTTTAGTATAACTAATTGTGGTTGCAGAATGTGTTGATTAGTCAATATTTATTTGCTAGGTCGGTGTAGTATCGCCTCTTTATTGTCATTGAAAGCGAAGGTTATGAGTTATGAAACCGCGTTAACTTCTGAAATCTGGGTAATTCGAGAAGCCAAACCAGGCTCAGCTAGCAGCTATGTGAGTATATGGCCTACTCTTGTGAATTCCAACGCATCTGACAAATACATCAGTTTCATCGTACGCACCTACCACCGGAGGTCGTGCCCCCTTACGAATGACCTAAATCCAATTGTTTAGCTTCTCGCTCAACTTCGCATATATTGTAGAGGTGATCACGCAACGCTAGTCGAGACGGCATTGGAACATCGCATCCAGAAAGAAAGGCTCGAAATATTTATGAAGCCTTCTGCTTCCCGTTATGCGTCAGATACTTGGATGTTTGCGGATGATGTTCGCCATGGTGCACTAAACTTGGGAGTGCAGGTACGTGATTTTGTAAGCCACAGAGAGCGTTTGAGTATGAAGACAAGCGCTGAAAAGCTATGCCTTCAAATCGAATGTTTATTTATATTCTCCATGAACATGGGAAATGAGGAAAAAGCTACTGTTGACGAGTTCCCATTCCCGTCAAGTACAAGGACAAGAGTGGGGCACACAGCGAAAAGAACAAGATACAAAACCGCCTTTAAATTACAAAAGTATACATAAACGCGCTGTCTTGAATGTCCAGAACAGAATTTAGATCGGGCTTCAAACACGTATGAGTAACATAACTGAATTACATGAATTTGCAAAATGATACAGAGAGAAAGCGAAGAAAAATAGAAAACGCAAAACAACGAACATCAAACTGTGATATCTGCGTCACCAATTTTAGAGATGCAGAAACATTTTATGGAGCTCACGAGCAGGAAGGGTTATTATATCAATACCCAATTAATGAAAGTCGCTAAGAGTTTTAGGAAGTAAATATCGCCATAAGTAGTTCTATTCAAACCAACCTACAATATTATGAATGTCGTGTCGAATATGTGTGTGAATTGAGGCGGATGTCAGCTAGTCGTGATAAAAATTTGGTGTTACTTTTTGTTTAAATTTTCAGTGTCTTGCTCAGGCGATAACTATAACAATTACTCGTTTTGTTTACACCGAACTTTTGTAGTAAAGGAGCTGCAGGTTGATCTTTTACAGATTTAGCTATTACTCTTACTATTCTATTTTGGAGTCATGTCAGCTTTTCAATATTAGTTGAAGTAGTGGTGCCCCATATATTAGAGCACAGTATGAAATATGGGATAAACAGAGTGAATGATAAATTAGAAGCTTTGAACGGATAGGAAGAACATCCCTATTCGGTACAGCATACCAATTGTTCGATGTAATTTATATAGTATTAGATCTATGTGTGCATACCAGAGCATATGCTCATTAAATATTACGCCTAAAGTTTTGAAGTTATGAACTACTTTAATGGAATTGCTATTTACGTAGAGAGAGAAGTTCTGTGTGAGCTGTCGGCCTTTTTCTCGGTAAATAACAGCTCTGGTCTTGCTATGTTTAGTGAGCAGTCCGTTGCATACTCACCAGTCCTGAAGTTTCAGTAAAATTTGATTGGCTCGGTTAATTAATTTGTCAATGTTATGTCAATGTTTTTTGTTAATTTGTCAATGCTTTCTGCAGTCACTTATACCGACAACAGAAGGAAGTAGCGAGTTTCTCTAAGATGTCCTTGTCTCAACAAAGGTTAAATATCTTGCCTTAGTTCCTTTCACTTGTTTCTTTCTTTAAACATGTCTGCTCTTATTTTGTTATAAGAATGATTTACTTCCAAGATAATATAAATTTACCCTATGAGTCAGCGTCCTACCATTGTACTCGTATATTTCAGGGACTGTCCAAACCTGTCACTGTCACGAATGCAATGTTCAGTCAAAATCAGATTGTTGGTGCAATGAACTCGAACGCCACCCTTTAAAAGGAAGAGGTTATTTATTTTGGCAGGTAGAAGGCAAGAAAAATAGTCGAAAACAATTCTGATAACTATGCGCTGCAACGGTCATATCATGCGTAACGCTAATAGCATTATGCTGCAGTCACTCTGGGTGGCCACCCCAGGAAAGTTCAGCTCAGTGCTTTTGAAAAGCACCGAAACCAGGATGGAGATCACGAGCTTCAGAGGGCAATAATGGCAGTTCTGTCGATAAATCCGCCCGACATCTGCTCTTTCTATGAGCTACCCCATTGTCGCAATGACCGCAAGTACATATTAGGTCATCGCAAACATATAACCGGAAAGGAAATAACAATTCACAAAACATATCGGAACAAGTACTTCGCGCACACGTTTTGTAAGGGAGGGTCAAGGAAAGGGCTATCTGCACGCCAAAATGGCAAAAGAAAACAGCAAACGTTACTACAACAGAAAAGAAACGCAAAGCATATCAAAGGCAACAGCTCCAACACAAGCGGGCAGCAAAATGAAGCCTGACGCCAGTCACATCCTTCCTGAATCGAGCAGGCTTCGCGCACATTGCAGCAGGCTCCGCTGTCTTTATGGACTTTGTTATTAGTTCCGCGCGAGGCGGCAGTGTGCAGCCCGTACCAGCAGCCATAATTGATAATCTTCGGGGCTTCATTGTTTATGAGCGCGCCCAATATTTGAGACTGGGATCCTTTAATTTTTCTGTGTATTTTCTATGTGAGCCTGCGGGGCTGAACGCGATCTGGAAAATCGCAGTATTTTGTTTTGACTTTTTTATTCCATGACCTTTGAAAGCTGCGAGACAGGCCGGTAGTTGATAGAGACACCTGTCATCTGTTATCGGCCGCAGCTTGATAGCGCACGGTTGAAAGCATATGCTTCATAGGAAGCCTGGAACGCTGCCTTCTCTGTATTTTTTTTTTTTTTTAGTTTTTGTTCGATGGAAATAACGTGTTGCTCTGCGCAGCGTCTGAAGCGAAGTTAAAGAACATAATACTGCGTCCTTGCTTTCCTGCCAGCCCTTTTCGTGCTTATCTCTCAAGACTGCTTTCATTTTTTCTGTTGCTGACAGAAGCGTGATAACAAAATTCTTTGCCCCCTATTATATACATAAGCAAAGCTGTCCAACAATACGAAGAGTCCAAACGTGTCATTTCGTGGCAGGAAATTTGTGATTATTCTGGTTATTCTCACGCCTGATTTTCAGAGAGTGGCTTTTATTGTAATGTGCATAATATTTATTTGTCGTCGCGACACTCCCATTGTAAGGCAGCTACACTTGGTGGATTCCAGATATTCCGATAGAACATGTAAATATAGTTATCGCAAAGTTTTCTAACTAATCCGTGCATTGATGCCACTCAATTTTTCCGGCAGTCATTAGTAGACTCTTGTTTGTTGCCTTCCTTTCCCTATAAGCCGCAGTGAAATTATATGAATTCGAACGGTGTTCATTCAGCATCAAATTGTCATTTATATTCCTTCCCAATTAATGGAATCTCGCTAAAATAATGGCTGTCGAATTGGTGGCTAATTGGTGCAGCTTTAATTTCGATTCTGGACTCACGCTACTAAAATGTTTAGAAATAAAGGACCCAATAGCTTGAACTAGTTAAAGCAGACACAAATTTCCAGTCATCTCGCTAGGACCAAAGAACAAGAACTGAAATCACAGACTATGATTAAAAACCTCGCTACTAAGTTGCCACACTGGTACTTCTTTGACATATTTCACGAATAACCGGAACTAGGGATGCCAGCGAATGCCAATTCTTTTCTTATTCAGAATGGGTTATTTGACAAAAATGGAAATCTATGCTTCCCTTTCAAGCCATATACCATTACATAGTTTATGTCTAGTACGGTTGCAAGAAACTAGTGTTAATGCGCTACACTAAGATATCAACTTCTGAAGATTAGCAATTATGATTAGAATTGAATTTTATGCTACAACTTGAAGTCATATATCCTTGTAAAGGTCTCGACAGATAGAATCCAAAATCAACACTAAACAAAGCAAAAGCGATGTAAAGCTGAGCAAATGCTCGTCGCTCGTCGAGATAGATGGCCTTATTTTGTTCATTTTAACGACACGTGTGCGCAGCCTCCTCGATAGAAATCGGACCAATACCTGTAGATTGAAAAATAAATGTATTTGGCAGGGCCCACTGTAACTGGGTTTACAAGCTACCTCTAAAACTTAAAATATGCATAACCCCAACCCAAAGTGGAAAATAATATGCCCAAAAATTTGCGTTTCTTCATATTCTTTATGCACTCTCTTGAGATGTAGAAACGAACAGTCATGTGAATTCTCAAAACAAAAGTAATTCAAAGCATGATAATTAACAATGGATGCAACAAACCTGAGTAACTATTGAATTCAGCCTTTTGAAGAAACAAAACGACAAAACTAACATAACTCCCAACGCTTAACAGAAAGAAACATATACTGCTGTAAATGATGAACCCGAGCATCACACTGAAACAGGCAGCTTTATTAAGCTTAAAAGTTAATCTTGATAGCGCGCATAATACAGCTGTAAACTAGCTCCTGAATTAGTAAACGCATCTATCAATGTGCGCTAGTTTACGATGCACATATATGCTTGCATTGCGCTCTATGATTCGCTGACAGTATGCAATTTTAAGCTGGAATCAAGTGACGTTTGTTTCCTGCGTTGCCGTCGATTGTAGGCATATTGTCGCTATTTAATTTACAATGTTCACAACAGCGTCGTATAGAGAATGCAGTTGATAAAACTACAGCTTTCGACCTTTTCAACACGCTAATGCAATTAGCTAAACAGTTGTATTCATCGTGTATAGATACAACTCCTCAGAGTTCTACTTAGCTCGAAGTGTTGATGTCATTATAGTTTAATAAATATCCAACATAATTCTGTCTAGTTATGCGCAGCTGATTGTACGATTATTTCTGTTAGCAGTTGGCTCCATCAGGATTGAATGGAATGATTCTGATGGCAGTTAGGACTAATTTCTTTATTCTGCTGGTGAATAATCGGGTTACCTCCTTTTTACAAACTCCTCCCGTACTAAAGTAATTTGGTAGATATGAAAAAAATGAGACATCATTGCATCCTATTAATAACCTATTTCCCCTCTACATATGCTAGGACTGCATTGACACAATATCATACAATTCTATTAAAATTTTCAAGTTCTCTTTTTCGCCAACAGTATAGGATTTCAATGAAACATTTGCTTATCTATCGGTGCACTCACTATAACTCTTGGCCAAACTAATCCGGAAATATAGATGAATGAGTCGTGAACAACCGAAATTTTAATAGCATATAAAAAATATGTGTTTTAGTTTATTGCTCTAAGGAGCCAGAAGATATTTTTTCAATTTTTTTTCACAGCAGCGCCAGAAGTAAGCAAATTATTCCCTTTAGGAAAACCAAAAAATCGAGAATTTAACGGTTTTACCATGCATTTTAAATAGAGATTGAGAAAATGAATTCAACTTCGTAGTTCATTACACGTTGTTCTAAGCTTGTTTGTATAGGAAAAGGAACCCAGCAAAGCGGTTCACAAAACACCCGGTTTTTTTATCATTCAGTTTCCTAAAGTCCTAATTGCTTAGCACTCAGCCGCTGACTCTAAATAAAACTAAAATGACGAAAAATGTCAATTTGAATCGAAATTGCTGCCAATTGGTTTTTTGCTATGAGATACAAGAGCGTGAAACGTTTCGGACAACTGTGAAACAGTTGAGGGCGTCACAGAAGCGCCGTTTGATATTCACCGAACCTTCGGCACTTCCCTGTTTCTGCGCCTCACAAGATGGCGGACGCTGCATCACATTTTGGGCGCCACTTCTACTTCAGCAGCTTTTTTTTTTTTTTTAAACTTCGTGTATAGACCCATGAGCTGCAAAGACTTAGTTAACAAGAGGGGTTGCTTCGGCAGCACAGTCAAGTGGGTGGACAAGAGCTCACGACACCTTACTATCCATTCAGGGAGGCGGTTCCTGTAGCACCCACTCCCCCCCCCCCCCCCCCCCTTTGTTTATCAAAGCATATCCTGTGTTACAGAGCATGCAAAGGTAAATATATTGAATTTTTCATCTTAAAACTAAGCTAATCGCTAACACGGTCTCACAAACAATATTTTCTGATATATTTGTCAAAGAAAGGCTTAACTATAAGTGGTCAGAGATTGAGAGGGCGTTCTGAGAATATATATTTATGTAAACCCTAAGCCTGCCGACGAAGGCCTGGGACAGTTGAATAGCAATGCTGCGTTTGAAGTGAAGCATATTTGAATATTGATCGTCCTTTAGTCAAGCACCTACGTCCCTGCTCGCAATTTCTTTGTCGTGCTTGAAATTTAAAAGTCACCAAAACCATGCAGATTATGCGCTAATGTTTTCCTTTCCAATTTTTGAAGATTTTTTAAATGCCATATGTAATGACATCCTACATATTCTAAACCCGTATCAACATTTCAACTCATCGAGGACTGCTACGTAACCTAAAGATTTAATAGATTTCGTTGCAATATCACACTCAAACTATTAGCGCAATCGCACCATAGAGCCAGAAACTAAATAACAAAACTTCCCCCGGAGCTACCTAGAACTAATCTCCCAAAGTACCATTTAAGCACCGTAGCGAGACGAGGACGTGAGTTACATCGGGGATGGGCGGGATCTGTATGAAGGGGTAAACACAACGTTGTTTTGCATACCTTGGCCTTATGTGGGAGATATTCATGGTCGTATGAAGCTTACGCTTTCATCTCATTCCGCATCTGAAGCCCCAGCTTGCCCGAAGTTTCTTAAAAGACCCACGAGTGGTAAGCGAAATCCCGCCCGGTCCAGTCGTAGTAGCTTTGGCAAGAGGTAGATCAATCATGCAGAAGAAACTACACGCCCGCTTTTAATTGGCTCCGCTGATATTGGTCGTTTGATGGTTGGTTTTTTTGGGGTTTAACGTCCAAAAGCGACTCATACTATGAGAGATGCCGTAATGGAGGACTCCGGAAATTTCGACCACCTGGTCTCCTTTAACGTACACTGATATCGCGCAGCACACGGGCGCCTTGCTTTCCGCCTCCACCGAAAAGCGGCCGCCGAGGCCTCCGCATCATTGGGAACAGTATCCGAGCGCGTAACCACTACGCCACCCCGGCGGAATGGGTCGTTTGATAGGATGCATACAGTCTGCTTTCTGCATGGGCTGAGAACTCTTCCTGACGTTTACGCTGCTTGTCTTGGCGCTAAGATGGCCTGTTTTTCAGGAGCCGCTCAAACACCATTACAAGGTCTTGTCGCTAATCTGTTTTTTTTTTTTTTTTGATGGTATGTGCTTGACATTTTTTCGCAGGTATCTAATTCCCTGTATGCTGCGAAGAAAGCAACGAACAGCTTGCCCGATATCCGTGGCCAGCGGTGCAACCAATGTTTATTCAATTTTTATATTTAGCAGCAAAACAATGTGTACAACACTAAAAAAAAATCATCACTAGCACTTCATCAATCTTTTATTTTAACAGATTACATCCTCTTTTCCCTCTTACAAGGTCGCGCTCATCCATAAAATTACTCATGCCATTCTTTTAAATTCCAAGCACCCAGCCTTCGGATATTTCTTAGCTCGCAAACACGGCGCAGGCCTCTCTTGCTACAAATGAATTAAAGAGCTTTTTCTTGCAGTTTATTTCGTACTTTGATAATGCATGCTCTTTCATCAAAGGAAGTATCCGCCCACCGACTAAGAATTGCAGACAGATGCTGAATAAAGTTAATCGGGGGGGGGGGGGGGGGGGGGGGGGGGGGCGTGGTTGGATCTTGATTATAAGAGGAATGCGTATCCATCAAAAGCTGTGTGTACAAAGCATGGCAATTAGGGACACGTACTCAGAACAGCTACTAAAAGGGGACGCAACTTTCCACTTTGTGAGCTTCCCTGCTTTCAGTTATGTTCGTACCGAAATGCAATTGTGAACAGACGGGAAATAATTGGAATTTGCGGAAACAAGAGCAAACAAAGGAACTCGAAGTTTCCTTTATTCGTGTTTAAGCACTGCTTCCTCCTTTTGTTCGAAATGAACTCGCAAAGGTGCCACTTGAAGGTACAGTTTCAATTTGGCATTCACTCCTTTATTTTGGCAAGATGTTTCAAGGTTCGAGCAAGCATCGCTATTATGAATATTGTTAGCTTTCTACGATTCACAAGAGTATTCTGGTTTGGTTCAGTTTGGCTGGTTTAACATTCCAAAGGGACTCAGACTGTGAGAGACGCCTTAGGGGAGGCCTCTGGAAATTTCGATCACCTGGTGTTCTTTAGGGTGCATCGCTCAGCACACGGGCAGCTTGCTTTTCGCCTCCATCGAAAAGGTGCCGCCGAGACCGGGATTCTATCCTGCATCCTTGGGAACAGTAGTCGAGTGCCCTAACCACTGCGCCACCTCGGCGAGGAAACAAGAGTATTCTAATAACATTTCAGGGAGGGTACATAGGGAGGGTGTTGCGCCACTTAGATGAGCGTTGCAGAAGTCGCCCACTCTTGAATTGATGAGTTCGTCCAGTAAAAGAATCTGTAACCTATGTGGCACCATTTCTTTGGTGTATAAAAAGAAGACATTTTTCTTTACGACAACAAAACCCGGAGCTGACAGTGATTTAGGTGAAAAAATGTGACCACACGTGAAAACTCGAGCTTTTTGTTGATACCACCATTTTCTATCAGCGCAGAAGTCAAAAAACCGTAAGAGCGCGGTCGCTTTTGCCTGCTTCACAGCTTCATGCAGTTCATTGGTCTTACGTGTTTCCTTCTTTCTTGATTTCAAAGCCAGTATGTTGAAAGAGTAGCTTGCGCCCAGGACCTGAAACTGCTGATTAAAGTGTCAGCAGTCATTTTTCTTTCTGACGGGTCACATAGTCTGCCTGCTTCGACTTCGAGGGCTTCGCCGTGAGAGGTACTGAATAGACTCAGCAACTTTAAATTCGATTTCTGGGAAGTAAACGGCATATGTGTAGCATCAAGCCGTATATAGCCGCGGCAGAGGTAAGTGCCATGCACACAGACAAGGAAGAAGTGCTCTGGCAAATGCTCTCGACGCCGTGCATTTGATCCAGGCGACCGAGATACTCAGAGAGAATGACAGGAAAGCTATCGTTGGGTGCGTGGGCACGTTAAACCCTCGACTGTAACTCCTCCCTAGGGGGCACAAATAAAATTCTTTATTTCGATACCGTTCGATTTACTCCGAGAAGCTGCCAGCATCATCGTTGGTCACTAAACTCCCTGATTGCTCGAGAAAGGTCACGCGGTTTCTTGACATCACTCACCCCTTCGACCAATCAGTATTCAACTAAGTCATGTGGCCTTGCGACGTCAATGACGTCTCCCTTTAACTCTATTTTTTAGGTAAATTCATACCCAATGTTTGTACCCGGTCTGAAAAGTGGCATGGCAAAAGACCTGCAGGCTAGTGACATCCCCAAAAGTGTCGGTACCTCTAACACTACAGTGCTCCTGAGTATAGAGCGTATTTTGGCTGAAACAAAAATTACTGCCAAATTTAAATAATGAACAAAACAATAAAAAATGAAAATTCCAAATCCGCCAGAGTAGTCACAATGATTCGATTCTCTCGCATTCCTCTCCTAAGGCACGTTAAAAGTACCTCAAGTTCTTTCTTTATTTTAACTCAGCCGGAGTTTGGTAATCTTAAGAGGAAAGGAAATTCTAGAGGAAATTAAGCAGAAGAAATAATATTGCGGTACATGTAAAGCTTGCAGCTCGTCAAAAATGATAGAGATGCTTAACACAAGAGATTCCATAGAAAACAGCAACAGGGGCAGCATGGAATCAGGCGAAGAGACGATATTAGGAGATTCTCTGCGAAAAAAATGTCTGTGGCTGGCGCAGGCTAGAGGCATACAAGAACAATCTCGGGAGGCTCTACCCTACAGCACACGTAATTCCGATTGCGGTGACGACTGCGGCTGGAAACGGGGTGCGGCCCTTCTAACCCACCTCTGGCGACGAAGAAAAGGAGACCATGCCCCTCGCCGGCGGGACCGAATAAGGGCACTTCACCAGTGCTTGAAAAATGAGTTTTTCTTCATTTCAAAAAATCATTATGACATTGCCACGATGTCAAACCCTCGTTTACATTCAGAACAATATATATAGAAAATAATGAGTTTTCATCAATAAGGCATATAATAGAAAGACCTACTATTGTGAAATACGCCCGCCGGGACTGACACTGTGCTACTGAAAATGTATTTTCTTGTTTCGATCACTTTCTTTGGTTATGCCGAATGGTTGTCACGTGGTCGCAAATGTTTTTTCACTACGCTAACAGCCGCACGAGGTTTAGACCTCAGGTTCCTGGCCCTGGCTACAGCTGAGATCAGCTATTCACAGGGGCAGAAGAGGTAGCAGTAGCCCTTGTCATCTCTACAAAATGACTACCCAAATCATGAGGAGCGCAAAAACCGTGACTATTTGTAACCACTGCTCTGCGGGTGCGCCGCAACAAAAGTGATATAAGTATCCAATAGAAAGAAAACGTTACAGACTTCATAAGAGTTCCAACAAATCCTGGAAAAACAGGCGATAAGGTTGCGGACAGGCTGGCTCGAAGCCTAACCAACCGAGCTGGTGACTTCTTCCCCCCCCCCCCCCTAAATAAATATACACAATAATACCTCCAACATGCTTATTGAGATATCAAAAGTGTGCAACAGAAGGGACCACCTATCCTCTACCTCATTCACAGCTCATCAGGGCGCAGGACACTGCGCTCACAAGGAGTCAAAGAGGAGCTACTCGCAGTCCTCACAAATATTACATGCAATCTACAAGAAAAATTCTATTCCAGATGCCAAAATTGCCATCCATCCCAAATTGCTGCAGAGAAACATATACCTTGGGCATGCAAAGGCAAACCCCCGCCCGCAGAATTCCTAACAGCTCCTTCACGAGGAGCCTGGGACGATGTACTCGTCAAACTTGGCAAGAAGGCTCAGGCAATTCTAGCAGGTTGGGCAGAGAACTCCCAAGTGGGAATCACGACCCTGCTTCACCGCCTAAACCCTGCTGTTATTTAGGTTTACTACTTCGATGGCAACTCATGTCGATAGGGCCTCTTTGTGCTGAGATATCATCCCACGATCGCTGTGAAGTTACGTTTCTAACAAAGTGAGACCGCAGAGGGGTTGCGTTTCAAATGGCGCCTTAATCATTGCGAGACCAATATACTGGTAAGCAGAAGGCAATGTAATGAGGAACGTGCTAGAACGCGCACCATCAATTCCACGGCAACTATGGAGGCGTGCCCCAAATGTGAATTGTTATACTAGCAGAAACATCCCAATGATTGTCCTTTTTATTTTAAATTGTGAGCAATGATGAGGAATGACTAAATATATTATGCTTTGGAAATCGGACAGCATTAGAAGATATGCTACTGCCTTTACTTAGAGATATACGGTATTTTTCCATGGTAGTTGGATGTTTCATGCCTGGTGGTTGGATGTTTCGCAGTAGGTGCCTAGAGCAGGTAACACGGATGTAATGAAGGTATATCGCAACGTATAGTCGTCACCTCCGGTCTGATGACGATGTGTCTGATTCTGAGAATCCTGTGACCGATGAAAAGTTTTCTTTAAAGCAAGAACTGCACTACAGCAGGTATTTCGAGCCATCGGGTATGCACGGTTTTAACATTGAGGGAGATTTAGAGGTGAAACTTGTGTGTTAAGCCAGGTGGTCGCGTTGTGACTTTGAGGCATAGTCACGTAGGCCATCAAGTGGCCCTGACCCCTGTCAAGGTCACGTGAGGTGCCGTCGGATATGCACAGTGTTCCCATTGAGTGGGGTATGAAGTCAGACTTTTGTGTTAAGCCTGGTAGTCGCCATGTGACTGGGGCATAGTCACATGGTGGTCGCGTTGTGACTTTCAGACATAGTCACGTAGGCCGTCAAGTGGCCCATGACCACTGTCAAGGTCACCTGAGGTGCCGTCGGATATGCACGGTGTTCCCATTGAGGAAGGTATGAAGTCAAACTTATGTGTTAAGCCTGGTGGTCGCCATGTGACTGGGGCCAGTAAGTGGCCCGTGACCAATGCCAAGATCAAGGTCACGCAACCTGGTGGTCGCCATGTGACTTTCGGGCATAGTCACGTACGCCACCAAGTGGTTCGTGACCACTGGTAAGGTTAAGGTCACGTGAGGTGAAAATGTGATATAGAAGTAGAGGGCGCTAGAGGTTCGATACGTGTATAAATGAAAAACCCCGGCTCCTGCCTAGGTTACACTTAGCGAGATGGAGGAGGATGAACACCCTGCTACAGTAGCTCGTCGGAACGCGAAGGATGCACGTCAGAATGGGGCCTTGAAAAGACGGCGCACCGAATAGACCAATGAAGAACGGGTTTTACATTTGGAGAAACGCACAATGTGCTTAATTGAAGCTCGAGAATAGGGGTAGCCATTTACAGGGTGATGCACTTTTAGGTATAACACGGTCACTGCTTTGAAAGTAGCATTGCGTCGGATGCAGGTGCTTATCGAAGTAAAGTGATTAACGCACAGTGGGACGCGGAAGGGATGCTTCACATGGCCTGCCGCCTTGCTTTATGGAAAGGCCGGGTAGGACGCAGTAATGCTTTGAAAGCAGTGTTACAGCTAGAAGTGGATCATCCTGTACATGAAGCTTTCGCTTCCATGAGGCTTCTTGTACCTTCGCATTGGCAAACGTTCGATCAAGCTGCGGCTGAGTAGGCGATTTTCATATGAGTACCTTACACAAAACTAACACAGCAACTGACGGCAACTACGCGTGTCGGACGCGACATCGGCACTGCGGTCTTTGTTGCGAATAATAGAGAGCATGAGGAGGAGGATGGGTATATCGCGATGTGTTTCGTGGCTCTCGAGATTGAAGTTCGATAAACATGGCAAAAAATCGCAGAAAAGCCGCCTGCTGGCGCTGCATTAAGTGTCCTAATTCAACGCGACTTTGAAGCGACGACAGAGACTTCGACGAAAGAGTTTTTTCTTTTTTTCGTAAGTCAGAGCAGCTGGCGCAGTTTTGTCGGCGCCCTTCTCGTAGGAACAACTGTTTAAATACGTGTGTATGGAAGAAATTAAAAGAAATATTTGCATAAGTATGCACCCTCGATGAGAAAAAAGCAAAATGTCAGTCGAGTCCATGTTTCAATCAAACATGCACACTCGACTTAGATTTTCCTTCTCTCTCGTCGTCGGTGCATACTTGCGTTGTTTTTCTTTTCATTTTCTTCCGCTCCACTCGTCTTCATACAGCGCACATGAGATTTAGATGTTCTAGAAGAATGGCGCTGACGAAACTGCGCCAGCTGCTTCGACTGACAAAAAAAACCTTTCGTTAACTCTCCGTCGTCACTTCAAAGCCGCGTTGCGCATAATCTCTGCCGAGCCTCGTGCAACCATGAGTCCATGGGCTTCACATAGACTAACACGACTTTAATAAAGTGAGGAAATTTCCATCGCGCGAGCGTTCTCCAATCGATATGCTGATTTCCGTTATAGCCAACGCTACCTCCATCCTTTCACACTCGAACTTGGAAAATCCTCCCGAACTCGGGAGACCTCCCACCGCGGAGTGATGGGAAGGATGAGGGAAACGCTGGGCTAAGGCACTCTCTGATTTTGTACCGGCTCCAGGGCTGGTCGAAATGAAAGTTTGAACTCGGACTTTAATCGTCCGCCTCGATCCTGGACGTGCCGTGACAAAGAGTGGGTGCTCGTGAAGAAGTGGGAAGGGCAATTACCACGACAGTCGTCAGTGTGTTGTACAGTGTGCCAGCTCGTGCGTTGTGAACAGTTGCCTGGACGCAGAGCTATTGCGGAGGCCCGCCCGATGTGCCGAGTTCTCAGTGACCTAAGACATTTGCGGGCGGGCCTCAAGCAAACTACTGTATACTGTGCTATAGTGTATATATTTCTTTTATTTTAGAGCGCAGCTCTTTGGCGTCCGTTCCTGGGTTTCGCGTCGGTGTCGGCGTCGGCCTCGTAACCAGCTCCGCCCCCCTTTCATCCCCCCAGCGCTAGCAGCGACCGACTGATACCGCTGGATGCCGCTGACGCCGCTAGAGAGTCAAGGTAACGTGACTGCATAGAACACCGTCGCCGCCATGCAGAAAGAGGAGGGGAGGGTCCCCCCCCCCTGTTCCTGTGTGGCGGATAGGGTGCTCTTCAGTTGCCGACGCGCCGGTTATTTCACGTAGGCCCCGGCACGTCGACGAATACGTGACCACCTTCCCACGGCTAGACCTGGTTCTTGGCGCTGCGGAAGCGAGGGTATCATATTGTTTGCGTCGGCATCGGCGGCGTTGTCCCTGAAACCAACTCCGCAGCTGGGGTTGACTCACTATCGGCGTCAGCAGCATCAGTCAGTCGCTGCTATCTCTTCCCTCCTCCCTTTATCGCGTTGTCCGCTTGCTGCGCGCGCTTCTGCCCCCATCGTTTGCCGCTGGGTGTACACGCCGCCCCCCTCCCCCCTCTTCCTGCGAGTCTCCGGTTGTCAAAGCGCCGGCTCGAACTTAATTCCTTTCTTCGCTCCTCCTCCAATGCAACCCCTGTGCGGTGGCAATCAGAGAGCCAGATCGGTGGCGGCGGATCTGTATATGTGCACCGCCCGAGCCGACACCGATGTTAGTAGTGGGGGACTTTAATGTTGACATAAAGACGAACAGGAATTTCTTCACACTTAGGCGGGAGAACATCCCGTTCCTCTCGCTCGTAACGCGTCCCACGGCTGTGACAACCTCGCGAGGCACTTGTATAGATCTCGTCTTTGAGAATCAAGCATTGGTGTACCAAGTCGAACATATATCAGTCTATTTCTCCGACCACAAAGCTTCCTTCATGACTGTCAAGAACTTTTAGTGGAGTCTCTGTTAAAGGAATACGTGTGAAAATAAAAAAAAAATCTGTGATAGCGCATACATGTGTTGCTCGATTTCTTTGCCTCAATCTATCGAAAAGGTGAAACAGCTTATTTGCTGCGCTCAAATTTCGCATTAGGAAGTAACGTAATCGTCGGTAATTTTTTTTTACCTACCCTTTTCTTTCTCCCTATCACTCACATCTTTGATTTCCTATACCTTCTCCTCGCTATCCCTTCATTTCCGCAGCCCCAGTTCAGGATATCAGATAGCAGATACCGGGGCTGGAAAAATCTTTCCTTTCCTTTTGTACATACAATAAATAACCCCTACAACAAATTACCGTTGAATTTCTGGGCTATGTGTTTATAGGAGCGTATTTTTTCCTTTCTCTATCTCTCTCTCTCTTTGGCGAGAGGAAAAGGTGAGAATTAGAAGTTGCTCCCCATGACCGCGAGGCAGATTAGTATGGTAGGGCAAAGTTAATCTCAGACTCCGGATACTGATTAAACTGGTTTATTTATAGGAAGGGAAAGGCGCGGTAACTGTCTCACTTGTTTTCTGTGGACACCGCAACCGCGCCGTAAGGGAAGGGAGGAAGGTAGGAGTGAAAGTGGAAAGAGAGAAAGAGGAGCCGTAGTGGAGGGCTACGGAGTTTTTTCGACCACCTGGGGATTTTTAACGTGCGCTGACACATTTTTGCATGTATCAGTACGTGCAAAATATTGAAGTGTGACCAGCATCACTGGTTCTTGAAACGAGGATATGGCGTTGCGCAAAAGACATTTGACGTGGCGTAACATGGGGTGGTATTGGGTTCCTGTGTGTCGCGGGAACTATGACACTGGTCCCAAGGTGCGTGTTCTCGCGTTTCCAAAGGATGCCAGCAAAAATAGGGTGTTGGCTGACATCGCACAGCACACGGACGCATCTTCGTTTCGCCTCCATCGAATCGCAGCCGCCGAGGCCGGGTTCGAACCCGGGTACTCCGGCACAGTAGTCGGGCGTCTTACCACTGCACCACCCCGGCGGGGCTCCGGATACTGGATGAGCACAGTCTGCGTCGATACCCAACTGTTGTATTAGCCCGCGTCGGCAACAGGACGCGCGGGTTGCCTCCCTCCTTCCCTTCTTATTCCTCTGCACTCCGCTCGTCCGGTATCCCAACTGTTGTATTAGCCCGCGTCGGGAACAGGACGCGCGGGACGCCTCCCTCCTTCCCTTCTTATTCCTCTGCACTCCGCTCGTCCGGTATCGGACGAGCGGAGTGCAGAGGAATAAGAAGGGAAGGAGGGAGGCGTCCCGCGCGTCCTGTTCCCGACGCGGGCTAATACTACAGCTGGGTATCGACGCAGACTGTGCCAACAGGTGGCTCTTCTATGAGCATTTGCCTTGTTTACCGAACGTCACGGTTTAGAGCGAGGGAGCTCATTATGATGCCTGTCATCCTCTCTGTCTCCCCTTTGCAGCAGAGACGTCGATGCCACACCGCGAACGAAAAGCATGCAGCAATACTTGATGGTGGCCAGTCCGCGGATATTTTTGTAAAAAGAGTTGGTGCCAAAATAGACAGCACACAACTAGAGAGACGGGATAGGGATAAGCCTCTATTTTGAAGTGAGCCTAGCATTAAAAATATTGAGCCTTAAGGAACGAATTTGTTTTCGTTTATCCGCTCTAGTTGCTTCTTACACATTGAAAAATATGTGCTTAAACGTCGCACCACGATTTAGCTGCTGCGGTGAAACAAGAGATGGTCCAAGCTTGAGTGTCGAGCATTGAGTCACCCTATTTTCTACAGCGATGAATGAAGCAGCACTCACAGGCGCTTTTCCTTGGTCAGTTCAGTCCATTATTAGAAACACTGATGCTCTGAGGTGGACTCATCCAGTGACGAAAGGCGAAAAGTAATGATCGCGAAATGTAATCGTTATGTTAAGAGCGTTTGCTCTCAAGTGTTGTCTTGTTCCACTGTTTCTCTTTGGCTCTGATTTATTTATAAACTGATTTATTTATAGGAAGGGAAAGGCGCGGTAACTGTCTCACTTGTTTTCTGTGGACATTGCAACCGCGCCGTAAGGGAAGGGAGGAAGGTGGGAGTGAAAGTGAAATAGAGAAAGAGGAGCTGTAGTGGAGGGCTACGGAGTAATTTTGACCACCTGGGGATCTTTAACGTGCGCTGACATCGCACGACACACGGACGCCTCTTCGTTTCGCCTCCATCGAAACGCAGCCGCCGAGGTCGGGTTCGAACCCGGGAACTCCGGACAGTAGTCGGGCGTCTTACCACTGTACCACCCCGGCGGGGCTCCTTGGCTCTTCGTTTCACAGGTAGCAAGGTGGAGAGAGGGCAGTACAAATCTTGATTTTAGGCAAGAGGTGAGAGATAGTGGTAGAGGAAGCAAGGAGGGTGTGAAATAGACTAGCGGCCTAGTGGCTTGAGCGTCCGCCTCGGCTGCTGGAAGCGGTTGTTTCGAAGAGGTTTCGAGCAACTCACGGGCAAGCCAAAGTGTGAACCAAAGTTCACTGAAATTAGAATTTTAATCAGGAGAAGGGACACTCTTGCTCGTGAGTTGCTCGAAGCCTCTTATATAAAAAGGCTGGGATCGGAATGCATCAATAACATCTCAGTATTCCTATTTAATGAAGAACGTCGTCTTCTGAATTTTTTTTTTTTTAGATACGGAAGGCCTAAACTGGGATACATATGTGGCGACGGTGTGGGAGCATTTGTTTTTTTTTTTAAGATGTTTTAATTTGATGTCGTTTCAAAAAGAAGTTGGAGACAACGCCGGTCCTGTGTGTTTATTTGTGAGTGTCTATTTGGTTAGCGCTGTGAATCTTTCCTTTTGTGCAGAATGCACCAACTAGGCCAGTAATTAGTTTTACTTGACTACATGCCCGATAAACTTCGTTCAGGACATCGATGGTACACTCGATACATTCCCCCATCCCGAACGATACGAACCAATTTGATTGTTATGCACTCATATTATGCTATCGAGTCAGTCGAGCCACGGTCACCCACGGTCGCCCTTAGATCCATAATCACACCCGCTACTCCAACGCGACGCGAGCACGTTCGTACGGCGTCGTTAACAGCCATCCATATGTTTTTCAGATGGATTTTCTCACATTGTGGTAGCTTAAAGTTATGCCAGTGATGTGTGTGAGACGCTGGATGCAAAACATAAGAGCTTAGTTGTTAAGCGAACCGCGAAGTCTATGCAGGCAAAAGATGACCTTCAAGGGGACCAGCGGTCGCAAGCCATAGTGCTGTCCATTAAAATTTAGCCTTAAAGGCGGAACTCAAGGGCCTCCACCTCCCAAAGTGCGTTCCTATCGTGCTTGTTTCTGCAGCCAATATGTTTATATTACTTTCTCAAGCTATTCATAGAAACTTACTAAGCAAGAAGGCTCACCAATGCATTCTTTAAAATTTTAGTCTATCAAAACACGTTCAATGTTTTGTAGATTCTTCCCGTAGCCTACATAAAACACCGCTTCTTTGCTCACATTTCCTTCTATAATGCCTCGTTTTAAAGCAACCTGATCCAGCCTCAAATTGCGTGTGCCCCTGACAACACGATAGACTCGAAAACAATCCCCGAGAACAGTCATACGACATGAAGCCAACTTTGTACTGGCCCGAGGCTCGAACCACGCAGGCACCATTGCTGTCTAGGCATTGTAATCATGATGCCGAGGTAGAATTAATTGAGGACTAAAAGCGGTAACGGCGTCGTCATTGCGGTGTGTCTAAGAGAATCCTGCAAGCTCTCTAGCTCTAGCGGCTGCTATAAGGTGAATACCGATATAGTGCTGGTCACTTTCTTCAGCCCCACCTCAACCGCGATGACAAGGCACTCATGACGCCATAAGAGCAGGACATGACAAATGTTCCGGTGGGGTCCGTGCACCTTAAGCATCGTGAACTCAAAGTCGAACTCTATGGAGAAGTGCTGGAACGGTGGCTTGTAACGGACTGAGTATAAAAAGCGCTTAACGATAGATCTCTTGCCCACTCCTCAGCCGCCCAGAATCACAAGCCGGATGCGGTAGTCGCTGTCCTCGGTCATCCCCGCGCCACCCTGTGGCGGCAGGTGCTGGGCAACCTCGCTGCGGTTTTCCGCGCTTAAAGAAGGCGCGCATTCGAAAATAGCCCGCCATTATTGATCTCGTTTGCGTGCACGTTCGATGTGCCAGAGATGCTGCGATGGGTGGCGGCAGCTGCCTAAACTACATCGGCACTTGGCACTGGTTGTGTTTCTTGGTGTCCAAACGTCGATTTTTGGACCTGAAGCACTTTGCATGCACGCCAAACATTGCATTCTTCCGTATGCCAACCAAACTGTGCTCCATTCTGTCAGTTGTTGCGCCTTTTTTTTTTTTTAATCGATTGGAGAATCATTCAAAGAGTCAAACACTGAGAACCTAAATTGCTTTCAGTGTGTTGTGTTGGATGTACTTGCGCTATTTTTTGTTCCCGCAAATAAAGTTCCCCCTGCCCCTGTCCCATCAAAAACTTATCATAAAGGTTTTGCATATCTTTGTACATTATAAAATCAAGTAATTTCCCCTATAAATCCTTTATCATTTGTTCTGGGTTCCTGCTCTTTAAAATTGCACGAAATGCCTTTTAAGTTCTTTTGTCATTTACGTTTCGTGCACACTTCAAGCCCACCAGAAGCACGGAACACAATACCGCGGACCCATTGTTGTCAAAGGCGCTAACCAAAACAGGGAGTGAAAAAAAGGCGTAGCAGCGATACTGACGCCACTGGTGTCTGCGGGCGGCAGCTTTGTTTTTCGTAATGCTTTCTGTCACTAGCCGTACACTCATTCCTTCGAAAGTACGCCGCCTGTCCTTGAACGCATACGCATGGGGCTGAGTGTAAACAAGGAAGATTAGATGGCTGAAACTGACAAGCACCAAGTGTTACGAAAGAACGCAGAGAAGTGTTAGAAACAGGCTAGCCTGTGGCATGTCGTACAGGGGTCAGTGTCGCGTTGATGAACTCACATGTTTGTTCAGTGCCAATTTGACATACTATCAAAACAACGTCGCCAACCGCTTAGCAGTAGGCTCATCTTATAAATGTGTACCCCCTGCTTCTCGCACCATTTCGGCATTTCTGTGAGTCCGCTTTATGCACAAAGGTCTAGATACAGTGACACGCATTATTTCCCGTCATACCAGCACTGTGTGGTCGACATAATAGCGGCACATATCAGCGAGAAAACAAAGCACACGAACGGACTCCAATTCATCCTTGTGGAAAAGCGTTTTTCCGGAACTCTGACTCGACCAGAAAGAGCTAACACTTCCCGAGTGAACCGTACTGAGCCAGCTTATAACTTATACGACGTGCTAGCTGATAGTCATATTCCGACTTTACATAGTCTATATATTATGTATTCCTATTCACTCGCGTTAAGAGCGCACAACTGGTAGATTTCAAGACGACACATCAACTCAAATTTTCCATGCTTCATGTAAATCCTCGTAAAACAGTCTCGAGTATCTGCCGATGCGCGGCAGAACGTGACTAGTGCAGAATAAGACTACACAATTTGTATTCATTTTCTTCCTTCGAATAAATGCAATTTTTTTTGCCAGTTTTGTATACTTATCTCGGCTTCTTCTAGCAGGATGTCTTCGAGTCTATGTTTATAATGTTTACAATTTACACTTACAAATCCTGAAGACAGTTAAAGCGGGCGCTGTTTGTTTTGTTTTGTTTGTTTGTTTGTTTGTTTGTTTGTTTGTTTGTTTGTTTGTTTGTTTGTTTGTTTGTTTGTTTGTTTGTTTGTTTGTTTGTTTGTTTGTTTGTTCGTTCGTTTGTTTGTTTGTTTGTTTGTTTGTTTGTTTTTCTTGTGGTCGGCAGCAATAGCTATTATCACGACTATCGCCAAACATTTGGCCCTTCGGTCTCAAATGACCGGCCCTCATGAAAGAGTATACGGCCTATGAGCGAGCTTTTCGAGCACCACTGCAGATTGTAGTACGATAACCGTTTCAGAAGGAAAAGAAGGTATTTGGGCAGGATGGCTCTCATCTAATGCCATCACTGTGTCGCAGCAAAGCTTGCTTGTTTTCTATCAGGCATGCCTACTACGTCTTCAAGGGCAATCCTGCCTTTGTTTTTATTTTTATAGGTTTCTAGTGCTAAAAATTACTTCCTTACACTCGGAAAACCAATACGGCCAATTAACGGCTTCATCTCCGGTCTCTAGTTGTTGCAATTTTGCGGCCTCGGAGGGCGGGGTGGAGGAGGATACATGGACGGCGAGGAAGTGTCCTAAGCGTTGATCTTCGGTCCCGTTAGCAACCGGACACGTGGCAGCTGATTTTCCAGATGAAATTGCGAGATTTTGCGTCATCCTCCAGAGGGAGGATGAGGATCTCGACCCCTGGCCGCAGTGACAACGACATTAGTACATCGACAGGCGAGACACGCGTTGCAATAAGCGCTTTCTGAGCGGCGGCCGCTCAAAAACCAACGTCACTGAAGAAAAGCGCATTCGACCGCATCAAAGGCTTTTCCGAGATACGAAGGCGAATTCTGTCAAAAAGACAGCGCTTTCACAGTGGGTACCAAGTTTCGGCAATCAAGCAGAACGGAATTCTAAGAAAGCGTTTTTGTTGCCACAGTCGCCCGCTTTTTTAGGCTCCATTCAAGCCATGTAGCACAGAAAGCGAGTTTAGCCTACGCTGTCCGTATACCTTTCCTTTGTCTCCCTACTTGTGGCCGCAGTGGGAACTCAAGCAAAGAAAAATGGAACAAGAAAGGAATGGAAGGATGGACAATACTCGCTTCTTGCCGCGTGCCAACTTTTTCATGCCGTATTTTCCGGTGTACAACCGCACCTTTGTGTAAAGTCGCCCGCTTTTTTAGGCTCCATTCAATCCATGTAGCACGGAAAGCGAGTTTAGACTACGCTGTCCGTATTTGTGGCTGCAGCGAGAACTCAAGCAAAGAAAAATGGAACAAGAAAGGAATGGAAGGATAGACAATACTCACTTCTTGCCGCGTGCCAACTTTTTTTCATGCCCTATTTTCCGGTGTACAAATAACCGCACCTTTGTATAAGTCGCACCCGTTTCCAACGGCAGTTTTTCCGCAAACAAAAAATAGAAAATACAGATAGGTCGTGCTGGTGCATAAGACGCATCTGTTCACTAGCTAGAAAACTCATTGAGGATCACGCTGTGAGAATGTGTGACAAAAACACATGCTTGCAGTGGCCGCCACTTATGCACATATCCCGTGATAAGCAGTGCTCACAGGTCCATTTATCGTCGAAAGTCCGAGCGTAGTTTTAAAAAATGTTTCATTTTGATACCTGCAAATGGTACGCACTTGCACACGGCGTTTAGGCAAAACAATGGGAGAAAAAAAATGAGGGTAATGAAAGGAGAAGAAAAGGGGAGGGGGTCGTAGCAGGGAGGGGAAATATGCAACACCAACTAGGTGATTGCCTGGCCGTCTGTCCTTCTTGGTCTACTTCATTGTCAGGAGCGTAGTAGCGGCTTTGCGTAAATTCCTGATAATTTTTTCCCAAACCTCAAACTGCCTTTTTTTATTTCGGTACCCTTGCTCCTAGGCAAATTCAACTGCACGCAACTGAATCTGGCGTGGTAACTTTGTCGCCCTGCAGCCTGTGCTATGTTTAGCGAGAAATGAGACACGACACGACAGATATGAGGCACGCATGAAGTACGCTGCTGTGGTCACAATAGACATTTGCATCTGGCGAGGAGGTTGTCGAAACGCCTCCTCTCCGGACTGTTGAAAACCGGTTCTGCTGCCGCCTCCACCGTGCCGACGTCAGGCGCACACAACAGCCCAACGAGCAATATGGCGACGCCTAGCAGGCCCTCGTTGCAAAGGTCTATAACACTACAGTGGTCACTGGAACGAAGTTGTCAAGGCAGACGCAAATGACGCGAATAGAAACGTTGGTGTGGTTGGTTTGTGGGGTTTAACGCCCCAAAGCGACTCCGGTTATGAGAGACGCTGTAGTGGAGGCCTCCGGAAATTTCGATCACCTGGGGTTCTTTAACGTGCACTGACATCGCACAGCACACGGGCGCCTTGCTTTTCGCCTCCATCGAAAAGCAGCCGCCGAGGCCGGGATTCGATCCCGCATCCTTGGGAACAGTAGTCGAGAGCCGTAACCACTGCGCCACCCCGGCGGGGCCGTATGGAAACGGCTCGAAAATAAATCACATTCGCCAGCTACCATTTTAAAATGAACACATTTTCCTCCTTCAGAATTAAGCTGCCTATAAAAATTTATAAGCTGCATTTCGTTTTTGCATGGCACTTTGATGTTACTTTTGAGTTCTTTCAAAATGCAGTTACTGTACATGGCAGAAGATGGCACGCTGTAGTGCCTCGTTACTGCCCTTCTCGGGCACATGCCTGCGCCACTCGCCCACTATTTTGGCACGAAAAAATTCTAAATTCTTGGGTTTGATGCTTCGAAGTGACATATACATTATCTGCGATGTTGTAATTGTGCTCTTCCCATTCTTTTAGACCAACTGGGTACCCTAACGTGCGTTGACATCACGCAACGCACAGGTACGTTTTCAGGCGCGGACCACTCGTGCCGCCGCGGCTATGATTTATTCTATACATACGTCGAATCAATGGATAACACGCACTGGCGAAATTTTGAAAATAAGGATACGACTTATACACCGGAAAATACAGTACGTTGTTTTCTTCGCATGCAGAAAGAAAAGAAAGCGGAAGGGCGTATTTCTGTCCTTTCCTTTCCGCCGCTCTGAGTACGTGCGCCAGAAAGTAACGAGGGGCCCGCCGGAGTGGTGCAGTGGTAAGACGCCCGACTACTGTGCCGGAGCACCCGGGTTCGAACCCGACCTCGGCGGCTGCGTTTCGATGGAGGCGAAACGAAGAGGCGTCCGTGTGCTGTGCGATGTAAGCGCGCGTTAAAGATCCCCAGGTGGTCGAAATTACTCCGCAGCCCACCACTACGGCTCCTCTTTCTCTCTTTCCCCTTTCACTCCCACCTTCCTCCCTTCTCTTACGGCGCGGTTGAGGTGTCCACAGAAAACAAGTGAGACAGTTACCACGCCTTTACCTTCCTATAAATCAATCAACCGGAAGAAAACGAAAAAGGACATGCAGGGGCGCTTCTCATGAGAATCGCCTTTCGAACGTGTCGGGTTGAGAAAGGTACCTATGGTTTAGCTCCCTTCTTCCCTGGTTGAAAAGAAAGTTTTCTCGTGCACTAGCTGCCGGGGTCTGTTTTGTCCCGATGTGAAACACAAGCTTTGATGTGCTGACGCGTGTATCCAGTCACACAAGCTCTCTACCTTCACCTACCAATCCTCTCAACAAACGGTTGTATTTCACACACACACACACCAGATGCCAAATGAAAAACAAACACTATTAGTACCCACTTGAAAATTTAATATGCAAGAAATAAAGGTTTATGCACTCGCAAATGCAGATTTCCTGCGAGCACAAAAAAGATTGCCAAAGGTGTTTTAGTTTGTGGTTTGGTTTGTGGGGTTTAACGTCCCAAAGGGACTAACGCTATGAGAGACGCCGTACGGACTCCGGAAATTTCGACCACCCGGGGTTCTTTAACGTGCACTGACATCGCACAGCACACGGACGCCTTGCTTTTCACCTGCATCGAAAAGCGGCCGCCGAGGCCGGGATTCCTCGCACCCTTGGGAACAGAAGTCACCGGTGTTTCATTTCATTTGTTTCATTTTCCTTGAAACCAGGCCTGTCACCCGCATCGCACTCTCTGTAACAACATTCCTTCGGTACAAAATAAGTAATTAAAAAAACCTGAAGCTCTGCGGTGTGTGCAAGGTGATCTACTCGGAAAGCCGTGACAAGTACGTTCAAGATCCGTTTTTTGAAAAGGAAATGTCAGTACCCTAAGCTGTGCAAAATGTATCTTTCTGTGGCTAGATGGAGCTCGCGACACACCCTGGAACATGTCACATACGTATCGGCCGCCACACTCATCGAACAGGCCTCCGCTTCATGTTCGGGGACGACAGTCTGCCCGTTTTTCCATCGAGTCTTTGCGACTCATATTCGGATGCCAACAAGCCAGCGCATAGGACCACCCTCTTTTCTGTAATTTCTGGCGAAGAAGAAAGCAGGTCGCTCGAGTGCCTTGGTTTAAGCCACGCATCTATTATTTGTTTATCTTTTTTGGGGGGAGAGGAGGATACCATCAAAAAGGGGGGGGGGGGGGGGGGGCGCTGTGGTGTATTCTCGTTTCCGGACACTTAATGTTCTCACTTCATTTGTGGACACCGTGATAAGACATGAGTCCGAGCGGCAATTCTAGCAGCACGGCCTGCATCGTACAAGCTTCCTGTTATATCATGTTAATACAGCTATCACTGTATAATTGGATGGATTTGACCTCAGTTTGCCCTAATGATGTCCTTGCAGAGTAGCCCAGTGCTTCTCTACCCTGGCGTAGAAAGATGGTCGTATTTCAATCGCTGAAACTGTCTCCTGAATCATGCAAACCCGCCAACTAGACGCAGCCCTTCTGCCGCTGTGCAAATTTATGCCCTTCATCGAGAGCGAATCGTGCGCAATTTACGACGTACTGCCCAATCTAGCCATGGTCTTCATTCAGCATTTAATGTTCTTTTATTCTTATCTTCGTGAATATTAAAACCTGCATCCCAATCACAAAACGAGTATCATAGACCTTCCACCTCTCTCCTCTCATTCGATGAAAGCGTCTTGAAATAAATATGCATGGTCATTGCAGCGACGCCATCTGGCGGTGTACATTTCCGTACCAGCGAATGAATTTGGGGTATCAATTTTTTTTTTGGCAACACTCAATAAGCCACTCTTCCTTTTGAAGGAGTCGAGCGTAAAGAAAAAACCTTTGAACTGGTACCATATGGACACAGGGTAAAACTATAGTGTTGTAAAAGAAGGGAGGCCAGGGATCGGGTGAATAGTTCGTCTTCCCGTTCCTCCTCTTTTTAGTCTTTTTCGAGCCAGGACTAAACATTAATCCTCCAAATTTTTACACGGCACGCTTCTCGCCACAGTTGCTCCTCTCGCGGAGTAACGGCCCAATTTGAGGACAACAGTGGACGTTACTCCCCACTTCAACCGGTTTTTTATTGCGAACGCAATACCACTTGCACTTTCAAGCCTTTGCCGTACCGTGACGGTGCCACCATTGACCTTTCGCGTGACATCTGTGTGACGTCATGCCGAAGAGCTGGGCGACCATATCGCGCCGTCTGCGAAGATTGGCGGTGCCTCCGACGGCGGTTTAACATCTGCTTCGACGATGCCACCTACCGCTAGGGAAGCTCGTCGCAATGAGCGTAAGAGACAGCAGCGAGCTACAGAGACGGAGGAACAGCGTATCCATGTCGTATCCAGAGTGAATCATTGTATAACCACCACAGTCTAACCATAACAAGCATATCCATAAGCACCACCACCAGCCGAACATTAGCTGTACCTGGGCGTAATCATGGGTATTGCTTTCGCAATCTACCGGGTTTAACCAAGCTAAGCCTCTGCCAATTTTTTTTCTTAGAGTATAGTTTCGGATTCTGGACAAATTCTCCTCGCCGGAGTTACTTCAGCATGCAGCGATATTGTTCGTACACATGAGGTTTTGTATTTTGCTTCCTTCAAAACGCAGGCACCCTGCCGCCTTCGGTTCTGCGGTAACTAACCCACCACGGTGTTTCCATCTGTCAAGACTAACACATTTTGTATATTATCTATGAAATGTTGATGTCATACAAGAAGCTGGCAATTAATTAGAGAAATTAATTGTCGGCAAATCGACTAGCGTGCTTAAGAGATGAATAATTGCGCGTGACAGAAAAAGACCGCCTTTGCCCCGAGATAAGTGGAAAGCCTCCAACGATGCTTACTGATGTACTTTAATCGCGTTTCTATAGTTTTCCAACTTTATGTTTTACTAGCAACTACATCAGTTTTGACGTAATCTGACGCAACTACACAGTCCAGGTTAAAATTGACGTTCACACAACAAATACCCACTGTGACTGGTCTGCACAAACTGGGACTATACGCATGGGATTCACTACAAAGCTCTACATGAATGCGCAGAAGAAAAAAAGAAACTTCCTCATTTCCTGCCAAAGCTAACGTTGCAAAATATTCGCGTTCCTCAAACATGAATGCCTTACGAATATTTTCACCTCGCTTTGTGGCTGACACCTCTTCAAGCCGGGCAGTAAACAGCGACCCAAGTTTTTGAGTGAACACTTGCAGCGAAATACCCAGTAAGAGGGAGCTCCAAGTATCCGGCAGAGTACTTGAAATTGCGAAAACGCTAAAGCACTTTTTCTTTTCCCCCGAGGAGCCATTTTCCCTCGTCGGTTGCAAATATTGGCCGCGAGCGTGCATCCGCGTCCTGCGGATTAGAGAATGAAGAACGCGGGACGACGCGAAGAAACAGGGTTGCTCGATATCACAGCATTTCCTCTTTTTGCCAGTAGGGTGAGAATTGCCTGCATGGAGTCAGTTTTCGGCCGTTTTTGGGCGCAATCTTTGTGTAGGCCGCGCGAGGAACTGTTGTTATATTGAGCGGAGTCTCTCTTGCGCTTGGCTGATTGTCGATTGGCGGCCTGGCAAATAGACTCGGTTGCTCAGCCATATCGGAGCCATCCCTAAAAGTAGAACCCCGCGCGCGTATGAGGTGGATTTAGTAAATCGGCGACCAATAGCGTCGAGGTGCTTTCAAGGCGGAGTTTTAAAAAAGTCGATGTGCCAAACGGACATAACAGAACGTAGAAAAGCAAGACATATACGTGTCTCATCTCTCTTCCTTATGTGGTGTTTGTTTTGAACATCGGTTTTGTTAAAACCATGCCCAAACTAGACCCCAATAGTATATTAAACGCGGAGATTTACCGACTTTAGCCGGTCTGTGCACCATATTTGGGGAGTGGGAGCCAAAAATAAAGCAAATAAGCACTGAAAGGGGTACACAAAGTAATCGACAGAGATTTAATCTCTATCCTGATATCTATAAGACGCAAGGAAGGGAGGGCGGGAGGGTCAACCGCCGCCGCGACTGCGCCGGTTGACCTTTAGCCGGTGCCGCGCGCTTTCACCGGGCTGTGTTTATGTCTATACAGAAGTGTAACGGTGATGAGGATGTGGAATCGGAATAGAGTTTAATCTTATGTGATGTACGGCTGTAATCATTTTATCTCTTAGCGTATGTACGTACATTATATCTGTTGCATGTAAAAAGCAAACCATTAAAATTCCAAGAATTTCTGAGAACTAAGGAATTTAAGCAAGAAGACACTATTATGCTTGATTTGGTGTTCACGTGTCTTTTACTACAATTCGAAATAGGCTGTTCCCATGTTCTTTATTAGAGCAGTCAACGTGAGCTGTAATGTAGCTGAACTTTATTTAACCAAGCTCATGAAATTACATTATTAACTTATACCTTGGATCGAGATTTCTATTTGCAAGAACACAGGAAGTGGGTGGGCGATATGACGATGCACAACATCATATTTTACAAGATGAGAGACATCTCACACAATATTGTCTGGGTGCATGTATTAATAGTTTCCAATTGACACCAACAACACTATTGTTAAATTAAGAATTGACCGACACGGATCTTCTGATTGCTCCTTTGTGAAGTGGTCGATGACCATTAGTTAACGCCTCCTGGCTCAGACCATTATTATCAGCTAAACCTCAAAGCACTGTAAAATACGATTCCTCACATAGCGACTCGAGGAAAGCCAACATGAGGATTTTATTGTTGGCATGGCGACGATATCCGGCAGAAAAAGATATGTGCCGCGGGAGTGGTTTAAACCGTCCTTATATCTCCAATGAAAACAGAACATCTTCATCACCCTCCTATCCAGACGGTTTTGCGACTGCCGCAGCCTGCCATGTTGCTTCCATGTGCACGAATTATTCATTTCTAAACGTCGATCGGTTCTCCTTTAGTGCCCAGTTGCCCTGAAGCAGTTAAAACCTGAACAGGGGCTACGTGCCCCAGGTCATGGCCGAGATTGGAAGCCTCTACTCGGGGCTCCGGAGCTCCTGTTAGCACAACTTTTATAAATCAGGAAAGGGCTCATACGGCTGTTGACACCAGAAGGCGATAATAGGTGAGAATTACTCTCGAACGTGCCGCGCTGGTAATCCGCTTGATTCAACCTAACCGTGATTGTCATTTATGGAAGCCTAACTTTGATTGAACACGCCAAACACTCAGACAAATCCTTTCTTTTGCACTAATATGCTAGCGAATGTTATTTTTATGAAGTATATTTTTTCTCGTAGTTGTCGTATCTAAGATAATTTGCTGTTTAAGGATGTTCGCAGTAATATACATACTGATATATTATTTTAGCAGGGAACTTTTATAAAGATGCGAGCTTGAGAACGGAGAGCAGTTGTTTAGCACACGGCTCTTGCAACGCTCACGAACAGTGCAATTCACACTGGCGCACGAAGCGCAAGCTGACAATTGTTTGCCAGATAATGAAGCTTTTGCATTTTTATGCAGAGGTAGGTACTCATGTCTTCTGGCAGGAACCAAACCAAGGAAGGACAAACATAAAAAACGATAACACAAACACCACTTATTCTATTGCAGCTACTTGTAAGTGCCATCTACAGTGAGGCTTCTAAGGTATAGTGTGCCATCATGCTTTTCATACCTGCGGACATGCCGCGAACAAGCATAACCTCAACAACCTGAGACCATCGGAGTAATTTGATCGGGCATGAAAAGTACGCCCAATGTTTTTATGATGCCTCCAACTCATACATGGGGGGGGGGGGGGGGGGGGGGGGGGGGGGGGGGGGGGGGGGGGGGGGGGGGGGACCAGCTAGTACACCTTCGTGCGTAGCACGAAAATTATAGAACAGTGCTCACTATATACGCAAGCTATTTGCAATAGCAATATTTCTGAAGAAAAAAGCGTGCGCACGCGACAAACAACCAAGAAAAAAAAAACAAATAAAACAGAAAGCACGGAGAAAGTTCACGAGACACTATAGGTGTTAAGAATTTCATCTGCACAGACCCGAAATAGGGAACAAAATAAGAGCGCTTGCTTCAGTATAATGGCTTCGCTTATGCACGCATCTCACTGGGATTCTTCCGACTTTAGGCGACGGTATCCTGCGGGCGCTGTTACACTTAAGTGATTTTTTGCCGCTTCCGTGCCGCGCTTCCTCGGACCCCTCATCTGCATGGCCGCCAAGGCTTCTTCCCGGTAAAGGAGTAATAGAATCTGAAATGGCGAAGTTAAGAAAGCAATGCCTGTGCTTTATTTGTAGGTTGTGTTTCGAAACAAAACATCCCCTAGAAGTGAGGCGACCGCCCATCTGAAGCCCGACTCGTTTGCGAGCATGTTTACCGAGTATCATTACCGGGCCCAGTTCCCAAGTGGGCCACCGCCGACTGAGCGCTGTTGAAAGGAAGGCTGCAGTCTCTGTACATACGCCGCGGAAATCGCGAGAGAACGCGAACGGGGTTTCCTCCCGTCTTCAAAGATGGCGAGCGCCGCAGCGGCAGCAGCTCTACAGCCGCTGCCTTCTCGTCGTGCACTCGTGCAGAAAGCGAGCACATCGCGGTTACTGATTCACCTCCGCTAAAGCGCCCTACAGATCTCCGCTTAGCTTAGGTTCCTTTCCAAGACACTCGATCCAGCTTTGTACGCCCTACCGCAGACCACCATGGATGCGCTTGAACTGCGTTCCATGAAATATGTTCAACGTTTTCCTGCTACTACAACTACAATACTACAACACTACAACCCTACAGAGGCTTGCGGAAAGTATATCCGGAGCCGCATAAAAAGCTCAGCAACGAGGAGGCCATAGATCTGAGGCGGATACAGACGGGCACCTTCATTAATTTACACATATTACACATGATGCATCCCACGACATTCAGAGACGAGTGCCCGTGGTGCGGGAAGACCCCTACCCTGTACCACATAACATGGTAATGCAGCTCACATCAACTACAAAAAATTGAAAACCCAAGTGAAAGACAGTGGGAGGCTTTGCTGGCCAGCTCTGACCCGGAGGCTCAGCTCTACCTGGTCACAAGAGCTCGCAAACTGGCGAAAGCCAGTGGTGCCCTGGACTGGGGGCGCCAACCGCTCGTCAGCCTCGGTTGAAGAGGCAAAGAAAAAGATCCCCGAGCAGTTAATAATGTTCACTCACTCACTCACTCCCAGAAACGATGCCAGCTACCACCTCGTTACGTACGAGAACCGGCTGCTGAAAACAGTGGTCATGCCTGAGAATGGGTTCAAATTTTTCATTTGGTTAATGCGTTGTGAAGACTCTATAGTCGTAAGGGGGCCATCCAATGACATCTCGTTCTTGCTGAGGAGCGTGTTGGCGCACGCAAAAGCCGGCGTCTCACATGATGCACGGTTTGTTTCCTGAGCTTTTGTTTTTGTTTTTCAGGACGTCTACACAGTCTGGCATGCGGAACGGTTTTGTCAATACCAGCTTAAATCACGGGCTGCTTTCCTCCACTCCGCATTCCACTGGCTATGCAAATGAGACCGGTGGGTCTCCATCTGCGTACTCCCCAGAAGAAAAAAAATATAGAGAACTGAGGGAACTTCCGAAAACATACGGAGGGGTGAAAGCATGCGCATACATTCCCTCTCATTAGTGCGTGGTTCAAAATCCATTAGTGTCAGTAAACGTTCATATTTGATTCCTAAAATAAGATCCCGTCTCACTTAATTTCTTTCTTTTTTCCTTTTTTTTTTCTTGTCTTGTGTTCGCTTCTTGAGTCGCACTTCCCTGTAATAACACTCATGAGTTGAGCGTAACCACTCAGGAAAATTTGAAACTTGACGACGTCAGGAGTTGTCCATCTTCAACATCATGCATATTCTAATATTGTCGAAGTTCTTTTTTGAAGCAATTTTTCTTAACCCGTCGTACAATGTACAGCCAAGTGCTGTTCGAAGGAAAAGAAGGAGTCAATTTTTAGCACCTCAATTTTAGTTTTTAGTAATTTATCATTCATTTTCGTATATTCAAATGATTGCTTAGCACCCGCCTCGACTTTCGGAGGTGTCTTTTTCTACTCCCACTGCTCGCCAGTTGCTCACCGGTTTCCACTAATGAGTATCAACGTCATCGCCTGCCCCCTTGCTCGGTTTGCCGGGATGCATTGCTTGGGAAAGGAGACTTCGTCTCCGAATTCTATAATGCGGGGCGGAACAGGCACCCAGAAAATGAGATATGGAGAGCTCAATTTGATCAGCTGCAGCAAGATTTAGAATACAAGGCATTGTAAAATAATCTATCTGTCCCCGAACAGCAATCTAAAGAACCAATGTTTTTTTGTTGTTGTTGTTGTTGTTGTTGTTGTTTTTTGTCGTTGTAGTTTTTTGTGCATATATACAATCAGCACCCAAAACATACGCATAATAGAAACTAAAGCATAAAAAACATATATTTTATTCTCCCGATTATACACACTGCGTTTTCGCTAAACGAAAACAAAAGATGCGAGAACTTTCTCCGCTCCATAAAATTAACAAATCGCTTTATATATATACATGAGCAGTTTTGTTTGGTCACGTTAAATGCGCGCACAGCAGAACTGCAGTATATTCGCGGACTTCCACATTGCAGAATAATACTGTGGATCATCGTATGCACAGCACTGAGACCACCGTAACCAGGATCCGTATGCGGGTCATTTGAATCAGCGGAGAAAGCCATTCGTCGTAAGCCATCGAGGCGGATAGAAGAGCACCTCAGCAACATACTAAAACTTTTAGTGCTATAGCAATAGCACTAAAATTTTGTTTCCTCACATGAAACCAGCTGTCGGGCTGCGACGATAATAGAATCCACCTTTTTCTGAAGGCCGCTTTGCGCATGCGCGCCTCTTCCTTGTTTGAAAACAAACCACCAACCCCAGGTAAGCATGCGCAGTACCTGGCCTCCGCGATCAGCGCAAACGGAGCTGATCTTGGATGCCATGTGGAGTTAATTTTCTTGACAGACGTATGCAACGGATCGATAGCGGTAGCTGTCAAGGGCACACATCACCATTTCGTTAGCGTCTACGTCTCCCAAGGACGTTTTTAACCATTAGCAGATGAATTTTCAACCACTCCCAGAGGGCACCAAATTTTGTGAAAAAGATGGATTACTGAGGCAGCATAGAGGCGCTTGGTCAGCTCTATATTTAGAGCTACTAAGTGCACTTCCTTAGACTTTGCACCGCCGCTGCTTCTTGAATTAGGCTGTTCACGGTTGAAATTATATGAGCTGGTTGCCAGGTTTTAGCTGAGCGTACCGTGTAAATTTACCCATCATTGTGATGTATCTGGTCCAGGCAAGCGTCGAAAAGACTCACTGATGCATTCGATGCAAGTTTTAGGTGTCCAGGCAAGCGTCGAAAAGACTCACTGATGCATTCGATGCAAGTGTTAAGCGACTGGTAAAAAGAGACCAGTTGATTTACTATGCCCTCATTGGCCATTTACAGGTACCCGGGAGAGCTTCGAGCTCGGATTCCTTTGAGACCGTGGAATGCCGCGTAACTTAATCAAGCTTATCAGGCACACTGCATAATTTTGTAGACACCATATGGCAGCAATGGAAAGCCTCCACCGTAGTCTTGGACATATATGCATGAGTGAATGCTCATACAGGATAAATGATGCGCAAATTTTCTCGGGTCATATACAGCGCGTCGCCCGCGTCCATGATTCCAAAATGAGTCCTTCATCACTCGTTCCTCAAGGCAACTCGTTCATTTCCCAGGAAATTTAGAAGGTCTCAGCAAAGACTGAAACCTTCTCAATTTGCTGTCACTTCTGTCATCCTCGATAAGCCGAAACTCTCATTTCAAATGAGTACTCACTATCCTTTATGCGGTCGCATAAAAACCACCTTCTCTTGAATAGCCAAGGTCGAGAGGAAAGGATTGAAGTACCACGAGGTATTCGCTTGGATGATCCGTAGTCACTATAGGACATTTAATAAAAGTATGGGCACCCCTAAAGCAACGGCCCGTCATGGATGGATAGATGGATGGATGGAAAAACTTTATTTTCTTCAGAGAGCATGTGTGGACGATTCCGTGTTAGATGGCCATCAAGCCATGGCTGACGGCGACCTGGGTGGCCCACTCCACGGCCCTGGTCTGGACGACCGGGTCTGAGCTGGCCAACACGGCCTCCCACTGCTCGAGGAAAGGATCACGCATAATATCCGCCGGTGGCGGTGCTATGCTGCGTGGTCATAGGTTGCCAATTCCTGACACCATTTGCACTCCGGCTGAATGTCCGGGTAGATTTCGCTCAACACGTAAGGGTTGAAGAAACATCTAGTCTGCAATTGTCGCCAGACGCATTCCTGCGCCTTCACCAATTGCTTGTCCGGGGGTAGGTAAATCCTCCGCTCAAGTTTGAAATGATTAGTAATGTCATGAAGGGATACCAGCCCATCTCTCGTGGACCTTCCCGGAACGTCCGGCTCACCTACTCGACTGACGAAACCTCGAGCATTCATGTGAGCCGCCGCGTTCCCAGGGTTCCCAGAGTGTGCAGGTACCCAGACAATTTCCGCCTCCGTAGTCCCTCGCCCCGTGGCCCGATTCAGCAATCGCGCCGCTGTGACAGATATTCTGCCCCTTTTCCAAATTTCGGATGGCTGTTTTGTAATCGCTGAAGATCAAGTCAGCATTACTACTAGTAATAGCTAGTGCTATCGCCGCTTCCTATGCAGTTTCTGGGGAGCGGGTTTTGACTGATCCGGAGGCGATCAAGCGTCCCCGCCCGTCCACCACCGCAATTGCAACGGCCCGTCAGTGGCCGGCTATGTCTGTCACACCTTGTCTGGCCTCATTCCTCGCGCCTTCTTTTTTCTTCCTTTTAGACACCGCAAGTTAGAATTGCGCGCGTATAAGATATATTTAACCACCCGTGAAAGAGACAGATTATGATCCATGCATTTTCGTTGGGTATTTGAGAAAATGAAAACGAATTAACGCCATTACATCTCCGCTTGCGGATCCGATGTTTCAAAACGAAACTAGGTTCGATAAAACTTAAAAAAATGAATATGTTCAAAGCAAGAAATTTGCTCAAATAAGAACGGCAGGACAAGGAGGCCAGAGAGATAAAAAAAAATTCTTATTTTTACGGCCGACGGCAGTGCACGCTCACTGTTAGTCTCGAAAGTATATGTGCTGCCTATTCAAACACCTAGGCACAGTGTCCATACGAAACCAGAGGGTACACATTCACGTGTTTTCGAATACGTGAACTCATCTCATTACGCTGGGACCGACAAGAACAGTGTTAGTGCGAGGCGCGGGGAAGCAATGAAGATATTCGTACGTAGGGAACGCCGGCTGCGAATTCCCAGAAGCACCAACCATAGCATGATATCGGCATTGTGCTGGCAATTTCCGACCTTACACAGCACCTGTACATTGCCAACGCACTCCAACAATGGGCCAATGGTTCGTGCTGCATTGCATCTGCCTCTTTTTATTTTAACGCGGTAGTGTTAAACAATCATTCATTAAAGGGTGCTGTCTCCACCGGCTGATAGGAGCCCAGGTTTGCGCAGCACTGCCCACTTCAGTGATTAATAGGGCTAATGTAATTATTAAAAATCATATTTCCCCACGCTGGTCATTGAATTATGCTGCTTCCTTTCAAAAGGTTCTCGATGTGACTCCTCTGTGGTCTTCCGAAAGAGCGGGTGGCTTTTATCTTCCCGCGGGTGACTCTCGAAGCTCTGTCGCACCCGATTCAGCGTGGCAGGCGGGTAGTTCGATCAAAAGTGAACTGTTCGAAGCAGTCGTGCAAATCTAATGAAAAGATGGCGTCACACTTCAAGTTAGATTCCTCCCATGGCGTGCCAACTATACAATTAAAAGGCAAGCTCTAAGTCCTGGAGAAATTTTCAATCAATTGTTACAAACTAAATAATCTGGTTGCAGTCGGTTTCAAAGTTTCGGTTCTCGCGGTTTATCCTTGTCACCATGATTCCGCGCCTAGGGTGCTCATCTACTAATGAAATGGGCAACCCGGGTTTAATAACGGCCGACGAGGCCGCGTTTCGATGAAGGAGGAAAAACCTCGAAATGCGCGATCTAAGTGCACGTAAAAAAGTATTCGTGGCAGAAATTAACCGGAGCCCTCCACTACAGCGTTCCTCATATCCCGAGTTGCATTAAGACTTTAAACCCTGTAAAAGAAGCCAAACCATAAACCATGATTTTTATCGGTACTTGCTTGTGGCCAGTTGTATGATCAAAACATTCCCTAGTCAAACATTTTTCTCACGCGATATCTCTGGTGCACATAACAAATGCACAACGCTCCAAGCTCCCATTATTAACTGTTGTATTTGCTTCTGTAACATGTGGCGTTGGTTTTAGTCTGATTTTCGAACTGTACGCCGTAAATTTTACGAGAATCACAGTCGTGGAATAAAGCTGCTCGCGCCATAGCATAGCAAGCATTTTACTCGTCTTCTGAGTTGCCATGGTCCGGACTCTAGTCACGAGCACTACGAGGGGTTAGAGGGAAGATGCCATTAAGCCTTGTTTCAAAGCTGTGCTGCGAAACGAATGACATTCTGTATATAACATTTGCTCCAGCTGATAAATGTCACCGCTATCACGCTCTGCACGGATTTGTGGAGGTTTCCTTCCTTGGAAATGAGTTCGAACCACAAGACAAGGTCTGCGCATACTTTCGATCAAGGTGTGTGTCAGTGTCATTTCTCGTTGGCTTTGGCTATGGCATTCTGCTGCAGACCCTAATGTCGCGGATGGTTGGAATCCGGCTGCGATGTACGTATTTCAGTGGAAGAGGAAGACACCAGAAATCCGTGAGGACGTCAGGTCAAGGTAAAAGATCCCAAGCAAATGAAGTAAATCCTATCCACACCACTACCGCGTCCCTCATAAAGCCTACCATGCATCGCTTCAGTGGGTTAAAATGCTCCTACCAGCAGAGTCGCTTTCAATGTATTGATGTACATTTAACGTACATTAAGTACATCAAAGTCTATGACAGTAGACGTTTCAAGAGAGGTGAAGTTTGCCAACTGCATTTAAAACTGGCTACAAAGAGCATACGCTTCGTTCTGCTAATTCGTTCTTGGTCTGGCTTGGTTTGATTGTGGTGGGTATGTTTTGGTTTATAACAGAGCGTATCATCTCTATGCGGCGTCGACTGTAAAAGACGCTGTAGTGAAGGCCTCTGGACATTTCGAATTCGCTGGGCTTTTTGGCATGCATTGATGTCGCAGAGCACACTAATGCACGTGCCTTGCATTTCGCCTCGATCGAACATGAGTCCTCGGAATCAACCGCCGAGCACCCTAACCACTCAGGCATCTCGACGGTGCGCCATATTCGTCTTCTTCCGTGATATTATGTACCTGGGAGTAAATATCCTAAAAATAAAAACTATGAAAAAAAAATTACGAAAAGATGGTTGCATGAACGGGGTGAACTAAGAAAGAGAAAGTCATCTAGTCAAAATTTTAATACTTTTTAAATGTTTCGAAGTGGGTGTACACTTGCCTCAAGTGGAAGGAACATAATTCATTTGCGTTCCACTACCTTGACCGCCTAGTAAAGAGCAGAGACATTAGTCTGCCAACCAAGATCCGTATAACCCGTGCTATGGTCTTTCCAGTTGTGATGTATGGATGCGAGAGTTGGACTGTAAGGAATGCTGACCGCCGAAGAATTGACGCGTTTGAATTGTGGTGCTGGCGAAGACTCTTGACAGTTCCTTGGACTGCCAGAGGATCAAATCAGTCGATATTATCGACCATAAACCCTGACTGCTCATTGGAGGGTCAAATTCTAAAGTTAAAGCTCAGCTACTTTGGTCATCTGATGAGAAGAGAGGAGTCACTGGAGATAGATTTGATGTTGGGAAAGGTTGAGGGTCGCCGGAGAAGGGGTAGGCAGCGAACGCGATGGTTAGATGGCATTCTCGAGGCATTGCAGATGAAGCTATGTGATGTTAAGAACATAGTGAGAGACCGGAAAGCGTGGCGTGACATGGTCCATAGGGTCACGAAGAGTCGGACACGACTGAACGCCTGAACTGAACTGAACTTCCACATAAAACAGAACCAACCACATGGCGAGGCCTACCCCCAAACAAGGCTGGTGAAATCATTTTCACACCGATGTGTTAAATCTTTCGTGAGAGTGACAGATAAACTTTTATTTATAGCCGCCGAGAGGATTTCCCTCTGGGTAGAAAGCTTCCTCATTGAAGGAAGATGTGGAGGACCAGACTAATCTGGTCATCCAGGCTGGAACTGAACAGCTTGGCCTCTCAATCCTATTCGGTTAGCTGCTTGCTGCTGATGATTCCATGTGGCTCCTTGCATGCCTACACCATATCTCTTGAGATATTTAATGCTTCCCAAAATGCGCATTCATAGCTGGAGGTGAATGACAGGGTTATCTGCAGTGAGGCCCCGGGGCCGTGACTGATGGTTTAACGTTTTTGGGAGAGGGACTGCTTCTTCTCTCGTTAGTTTTGGGTTGGGTGTGGAATATTTTTTCTACCACGTCTGTAATTGACGAGGATGGCGGCATGCTTTCTAGATAAAATAAGGGGCTATGAGAATAATCACCTTTGTATAGTGACAGACTGTCCGATTGGAAGACTGTTTCACGAGCAACCATGGTAGGTAGATATGCATGCTGGCCGCTGGTGTGGGTGGTGGATATGATTTTTCAGCAAAAATTAAGGTCTTATCATGGAGGCACCTAACAAAAAAATAAACATTACAAAATTACACAGGTAAACCACTGCATTCGAAAAGACAGAACGTGAAAAATCAGGAGAACTAAATTAAACAGGCACCATCACCACAATTGTTCCCAAAGAAAGAATGTAAAAAAAAAAAATGAGAATTTTGCAGACAGGAAATTGCAGCGTACATGAAAATGGTGTTTTAATATTAAAATTAACGTTCATAAGCGCACGGTCTATTTGTGCGATAAAAAGGACAGGTGCTAGATAAAGTAAAATTGCAACAGCATAAAAAACAATGCGGAAGCCAATTTTTCAACGTTTGCGAACTATGACAACTGAAGTTGTCATTCCCAGGCTCGTAATGTCGGAGGCCATTAACGTGTGTCCGTAAGTAATGGCTTTATTAATGTAATTTACGCTTTGCAAGTTTTACACTTAACACCCTAATGCTTATGCATTTTGAAAAGCGGAAAGCGGGCGCATTAAAAATGAATATATTGAGCCGGAGTTTCTATATTTCAATTATTTAATGAAAGCTAAAAATACTTTCGTCACTCACATATCGAACAAAATTTCTAAGAATAAAAATATATATTTCCGAGACGTCAAGACCGCCTAGGGATTTCACGGGCGTATTTATCATAATAAGCCATATACCCAAAGTTTTCCTAATTGGTTTTATTTTAATTACAGCAGTGGTCCTGTTTCTGTGCCAGTGATCAAATTGTTAAAAGCAAAATCTGTCTTTGGCAGTGTCTCGGAGAAGACATTATTGTCCTGTTAGCAAGCTTGCCCTTTGTTGGAAAGCCTGATGTTTTTGACAGCGCTTGCCGTGGCTGCGGCCTTAATTTTTTATACCTTAAGCCAAGCAAATCTTCCTTCACAGCTGTTTTCACATCAGCTCTCTTAGCATTCGTTTATTTTTCTCACGATTACTTGTGTCAGCGCCAGCTTTTCGGTCGATCGCCACCTCCGTTTTTACCGCCTCAGTCTCATTTGTGCTTTACGCACTTGGCGGTTTTCTCTTGAGATCAGAACGGCTTGACTCATGACTTCACAAAAATAGCACTCCCGAAAGCAAACGAGGCGCAAACGAGTAATATCAAACAAGAATTTAAACGTCAAGCCAGCGGTTCGATGAGGCTTTGAAACTTTCTATACATAATTCATAAGGTGCAACGGCAGAGCCGCGCCTTTCTCCACTCGATAAAATCGACTCAGGGCCCGCGTACTAAGAAGGAATGCCTCGCCTCAGGGCGGAGGAGAAAGGTCTCTCCGTGTGTAGACCTAGGGATTTCTCGCGTACGCTTACGGCAGCTGTCAATGGGAGAAGAAAGTACACCACTGTTGATGTTGACTTGCTTCAGCCTGCGGCGCGCATAACGTCTTGCCGCCAGAAGGACATCTTGTTTCATTTAGCTACCTGTACAAGCTAGCAGTGCGAAAATTATATGAAAGAAGCGGCTCCCATATGAAAGAAACGGCTCGATCCTGCCAAAAGTAATGTCAGGAAACCAGTTCTCGGCCATGTCAGCTGCCAGTTAATGCCTGCCAGCTCCATGCTCATGATTTTTGAGACAAAGTTTGACTGGTCTAGCTGCGGCACGTTTCGCGTATGCCAGAGTTAACCTGTTGTTGTCGTTGTCCAAATACAATTTGACACATACGCACAGAGGATCGCCCAAAAATTGGGAAGCAAAGAAAGTTTTTGAGTATGCTTACATGTAAAAAACATGATTGCAGGCGTAGAGGAAAAGGAAAGACAGGGTGAAATAACTGAAATAAATAAACCTCGGCACCGCACCACCCGCTTCTTTGCGCGTGTGGGGCACGGAGCGGGTGGTGCTCGATTTTTCTGTTGCTTCGCTTCTTCTTCTACATTGCACACCTGCTGCTTCTTCCCATGGGTGGTGCAGGGAGCGGGTGGTGCTCCATCCTTTTGATGCTGATTTGCTTCTTTTTCTACATTGCACACCTGCTTCTTCTTCACACACTTGACAAACTTAATTCGCACTGGTACATATATGCACGAATATACAACATTGCCTGACACAACGCCACACAGCATTTCAGTCCCCTGCCCACCCTTTTCACCCACCGCCACCTCTGTCCTTCTGGCTCGCCTCATGGCACCTCTTCCTTCAAAATGCCCCTGACACCTTCATGTCATTTAGACCCGCCTGTGGTGTCTTTGAGGTCATCGGACATCCATGAAAAAGTCGCGCACTTTCGCTTTCTCTTCTTTTAGTCGTGTTAAATCTTTCCTTGATTTTTTTGCTCACAGCGCCAAAGCTAGCGAACGACCACCGACGCCTGCCGACTACGCTGGATTTTAGGTGAACGGGGCCTTTAACGTTATCGCGATAAAAGAAAATGCCAGGAGAGAGTTCCGGTCAGTCTGCTGTGTGACCACGTGGTCGCAGAACGAGCAGATGTACGCATCTCTATCTGCCCCTTCGTAACCTGAAAGGCAGAGGCAATAAAAATTCAGCAGTTCACGAGCAAAGCGGTGGTTGTCTTTGTTTCGACGAGTGCCGTACGTTGCCAGAATCGACTGCAGCTAGCCAGTTGGCATCGTCACGTTTGGGACTGCTGTTTCAAATCTAGAGTATTTGTTGACGGCCTAAGCAGAAACTGACAAGCAGTTGTGACAGCGCCGATGGGCGATTTTCTTGCTTTTGTTTCAAAACTGATGCAATGTAAGTCTCAGTCTATTTACTGACTGTCAGCTAAATGTCCCTTTTGTATCTTGCCTGCATACGAGTCCAACTTCCATCTGCACACCCAGAGTTATAAAGAGCAAGCAACGTCAGTCACTGCTCTTCCCCATTGTAATGAAGAAAGAAAGAAAGAAAGAAAGAAAGAAAGAAAGAAAGAAAGAAAGAAAGAAAGAAAGAAAGAAAGAAAGAAAGAAAGAAAGAAAGAAAGAAAGAAAGAAAGAAAGAAAGAAAGAAAGAAAGAAAGAAAGAAAGAAAGAAAGAAAGAAAGAAAGAAAGAAAGAAAGAAAGAAAGAAAGAAAGAAAGAAAGAAAGAAAGAAAGAAAGAAAGAAAGAAAGAAAGAAAGAAAGAAAGAAAGAAAAAGAAAACGATTACAACCATGCATCCTACTCCAAAACTTTTGCTACTGCCTCATCTGCCTCATCGGCGCTAAGGCTGTATGTCGTTTGAAAGCAGTTACTGGGCTCATGCTTCCAGCCGAACTACGGTGGTAATGCTGCCATCGGTATAACACACCTCAACGTTGAAAAGCTAATGACAAGGGTGCCCATCAACGCATCGTGGTCTTCAAAGCCTTGAATGTTCTTTTTCCTTGTTGTAATATTTTGCGCTGCAATTTGTTGCATAACTGTCCTTAACTGTTCGACCTACTCTGCTACATTCTGTTACAGTCTGTCCAAGCCAGTGTGTAGCAGGCCCCAGCTCTGTTTCTTGTTATCTGCACCTTTCTTTCTGCAGCGCTCTTTGATCAGGACATAAAGCAATCAAAGCGCCGAGGGCACATTTCTGTCAGCCCTGCCTGACGCCAGGCGCTGTCTCGCAACGTTGGCTCGCTGTGCGGTCGAGCATTTTATCGATCCTCCGCTCTATTGGCAGATACTTTGAGTATACGTAACTCAATATACAGGGAGCTTTTAGTGGATAAAGCAGCTGTTCGCGCTGCCTTGCAGCTTAGAGTACTACCCGCCTTTTTGTCACGAGCGTGCTAGGTGTGAGAAGGAAGAGTGGTGCAGGCTCTTGCTTCACCAGCGTCTAGTTAAGGCTGTTGCGCACGCAACATTGGCAGCTCATAGGAAATACCGCAAGGCGTCGAAAAGCGCCGCGTTACATTCTCCTTTGTTCTTCTGTGTATATTTAGGCACCAGTGTACATACCTGCTTCTGACGGCACTAACTTTATGTCCGATTTGACGGGCGAGTCATTCGTTTGCGAAATTACTTATTGCGCTTTATTTTTTGGAACTGTTTCGCGCACTTGTCCGTACATTGTTGAAAACAATAATTGTTTTTTATTTTAGTTGTTCGCTCATCTAATGCTTAAATCAGTATACAAATTCTTATTGATTCTACAACCTCCCTTCTAGTTTCCTTTCAGCTAGAAGTTCATCATTTTTAACGCGTTTCAAAAACTCACTTCCACGCCAAATGCGGTGTATTACCCACAACGGGCTATCATTACGTTATAACACCATCATGCGACTCACTAGCTCTATCGCGGGCTACCCACCGACTCAATTGCTCTCCCTACCCCTTCCTTTCTCTCTCTTATTGGCTTATTTACCCCTTTATTATATATCTTCCTCTCACTTTCGCTCATTTATTAGTACTCATTCACAAACTGACGAATTCAGGCTCATTCCCCTGTAGTAGTCAATCCTCGACCAGGATAGCGTTAAGGACGCTGTCCGGCCAATGGTGAATTTAATCACCAGGGACGCATCATCTCTGCGTTCATGCTGCTTTTTCTTCTATGTGTTTACCGCTGAAAAACTGAGATGTTTCCACTCGTTTTCAGTACACCCTTGCTGTGACGTGAGATGTAGGATGCCTACAGTGAGAGAAGAGGTTCCAGCCAATTGATTTTCGTCAAAAGTGGTTTCTTTGCTCTTTGTTTTTCAAAGTTTTCTTCCCTTTCTCTTTTTTGCTTCCTAGAGCTTCTATCTTCTACCACGGGCTCACACTATCTCTGCCGTCTATTAGATCTCTATGGAACACTACAAAAAACAATGTGTGTCTTAAGTAGTGAAGAGCTCGCCAATATCATCGAGAGTAAACAGAAACATCAATTTTTTTATTAGTTTTTAATGTCCTCTCTTTAGTCACAAAATTTCAGAATTGGTACAACCCAAGCGTAAATCGACTGCAAGACTGCTGAATCGCTTTCGCATATAGCTCTAATTTCAAATGCACACAAAGTATTCGAGAGCTGTTAAGATATTTTTGGCGCCGTCCTTGGACTGTGCATCCCGCCTGATGATGGCAACCGCGCTACGCCATGCATACTCTATGAGGTTACCTCGTAACTGGGAAGAACTACGTTTGTTAGGCGGAGAAAGGCAACCCATTAACATACCGCGCTCAAAGGGATGGCCGCTCTGGCTTATTTGGGTTATGGCTTTCATTTTGAATAGCGCGGACACTGAAGACCGCAAGTCTAAAGAGGCGATGTGGATAGGATGCCGCACAGTCTGGAAGCCGAAAAGAATATCCTTATATGGTGCGGGCAATCACTGAGGTACGACAAAAACCCGACGCTGAGCGCGAAGCGAAGTTACAGAGAGGTTACTCGCATCAAGCTTTGCGTGAAGCACAAATTTCAAGAGCAATAACGCCGAGAAGGCGTCAGCTACGACCTCTTCGCGGCAGTCAACTGACAGGTCACGAATCATTTTACCAACATGCTGTTTGACTAAATCGGTTGCCCGCTCTGTTTGCGTGGCATACCACTGCTTTCAGTATGCTGCTCTCAGAACTATCTTAATTGCCTGTCGTTTCATGAGAATGTCAATTTTCCCCACGCCTGTGAGCTCACATTTCTGCTGTTGAAGCAAATCTTTGTGGCTATTGTACACATAGAGTTCAGATTCGTACTGCGACTAAAACCATTTATTTTGCCATATTCGAAGTCGGCTTTCTGCTCTAAATAATTTCATGCGCACAACCTATCAAGATTTAAGTGTAATGGTAACAGTTATAGTGGCTACATTCTCTATAGAAACAATTGAAGTGGCTCGCGATTCCTATGGGGGAACGCTAGAAGCCCGTCCGTAGCCCTAGATACCCACTCACTGAGAACCTTGGGGACACATGTCGTTGCAGGAAAGGCACAAACCTACGCAATGTAGTGTTAAATTCGCAAGATACAGCACTAATATGCGAAACCACAAAAACGGAGGGAGGGTAGACAACACACCAGATTTTCTGTATTCTATCCTTCCTTTTTGAGGTTCCAGGTGCGTGCTATGTTTGGCCAATCGAAACGCCAGATTTAACATCCCTCTGCCTTAAATGTATTCTCTTCTATTACATTTAGTACTATCATATCTCACTTATGTTTTCTAGTGAGCATTCCCGGCATCCTAACAATTTCGCTCTCGCTCTACGTCTCGTCAACCTATCCTTGCAATGGCGTTGTTCTGGAGCTCCAGTGAGCCTATAACGATGCATTGGGACTCTAGCACGACTGTGTGTAACATATGTAGGAAGAGCTCTCAAGGGTACATTTTCCTGTTATGTGGCGTTGCAGCAAAATCGCGGTACGCTGAAAAAAATGGCACCATTAACGTTCCACGTGACGTCACCATAACGCGCCATGCATGTGTGATCCGAAAACAATGACGTCGCGCCGGACAGGGTGATGACTTCATGTGCATTCTAAGAGGAAAAGAAGACAATTGTTAAGGAGCAAGATTACATTTACTACTGTCTAAGGCCGACGATGAGTCTCGATTAAGTGAGCAGCAGTTAGAGACAAACGTTTGAGAAACACTATCACCAACCAAAAATATTTATTAAAACCCGACGTTTCAAGACCAACTCGGTCCCTTCTTCAGGGGCGACCAAGGTGTGAAGCCCGCAGTAGCAAGCAGCGGCCTTTGCTTCCCCTTTCCCAACACGTGGCGGAATCCAATTGTGTACGCGGAAGGTAGCGTCCCCGGTTTCCTATTCAGTGCTGCTGCTGTCAGCTGGTTTAACTAAAACTCGTCTTCTTCGACGTGTCTTTTGAAAGGATTAGTTTCCACGGCAAGGACGCTCCACCTCAAAGGCGATTTTCTTTCCGAGTTCATCTGCCGGACGTCATTTTTCTGCTGGAATATTCGCTGACGGAGGTTCTTTTGTTTCGCCGATATATGAAGAAACTTCCGTCAGCGAATATTACAACGTAAAAATGACGTCCGGCAAATGAACTCAGAAAGCAACCCCCTCGCCGAGTACTGCGAACGCGCCGACCGCAAAATCGCCTTTGAGGAGGTGAGCGTCCTTACCGTGGAAACCAATCCTTTCAAAAGATGACACGTCGAGTCTTGGTTCATCCGGCTGACAGCAGCAGCAGCAGTGAATAGGGAACCGGAGACGCTACCCTCCGCCACGTGTTGGGAACGGGGAAGGAAAGGCCGCTGCTTTCTACTGCGGGCCTCGCACTTTAGTCGCCCCTGAGGAAGGGACCGAGTTGGTCCTGAAACGTGGGGTTTTAACAAATATTTTTGGTTGGTGATAGTCTTTCTCAAACTTTTGTTTCAAGAACCCAACCAGGCGGGTTTCCGCCAAAGATGTTCTCCTTCAAGTTCCTAAGAGCAGCAGTGTGTGTGTGTGTGTGTGTGTGTGTGCGTGTGCGTGTGCGTGTGCGTGTGCGTGTGTGTGTGTGTGTGTGTGTGTGTGTGTGTGTGTGTGTGTGTGTGTGTGTGTGTGTGTGTGTGTGTGTGTGTGTGCGTGTGCGTGTGCGTGTGTGTGTGTGTGTGTGTGTGTGTGTGTGTGTGTGTGTGTGTGTGTGTGTGTGTGTGTGTGTGTGTGTGTGTGTGTGTGTGTGTGTGTGTGTGTGTGTGTGTGTGTGTGTGTGTGTGTGTGTGTGTGTGTGTGTGTGTGTGTGTGTGTGTGTGTGTGTGTGTGTGTGTGTGCAATCATGCGTAGCTCCAAGCAGGTATTCCTAACCTTCACCGCACTGTAGCGGTCTGTCCTCTCGCGACTACGTCACAGCAGATCTAACTTTATTAGCTTGTCATTCTCTTTGCTTCTTGCGGCCTCGTATCCCTCAGCTATAGTGCTTTTCTGTGATCTCACTGCATTCCTTTCAACTACGGGTAGTTTTCAAAACCTGATTACTGTCAATCTGTGCCTCCGAGTTCACTCACTCCTGTTCGTAATTATGTCCCCTCCCCTTCGCTTACTGAGTGAGGACACGCCTAACCACAAAATTTGGTTCTGCCGCGGAGCCTATTCAAATAAGAGAAATGGTATACTTGAAAACAACGTTCGTGGTGTGAAAGTAGAAAATGTTTAATAACTTACAGCACATAATATTCAAAGCACGTGACTTTTTATACATACAGAGAACTTAATCCCGACACTGTAAGTACTCTCCTAACACCAGCAGTAGACGGGTTACAGTTGCTAAAGAGAGATCGATTGTGCAAAGTCCGCATGATCTCTCCGAACAGGCAATGAATATTTATATATAGCTGCTCACGTAGTGACAGCGTGTGCTCATTAAGGAGTAATGTATCTGCAGTGTCTGCTCTGTGTTTCTTGAGTCAGTGAAAAAAGGATAATTCCAAATGTGTGCGAGCATACTGATTTCGTGTAAGACGAGCAAGAGCTTACTACAGAAGAGATGTGTCTGCTTATTCCGGAATCTGTTAAGGGTGAGGGATCAAAACATGCAAGCAGAGTTCTAATCACGCTGTCAAGTCAGTGATCGACCTAATATGCAATAGCAGGTCAATCCTGATATAACACCTCCTCAAAGTCATCTCAGCTTGGTCATTTTCATAGCAGTAAATTTGTGATGAGCATGTACATCGTCATTCGCAGAAACAAGTCACGGAAATTCCAAATGGCACGAAGAAAGCAAGATAAAGTAAACAATTAGGGTAACTCTGATGCCCGCCAGCAAAGATACTTATTTTATCAGCACAAAGAATACAACTTATCTGCCTTCTGGTCAGCCATATGATAGTCACGAGGGGGGCGAGCCCTTAAACTTCCAATGAAAGTTCAAGAATTTTGGAAGTGAATGTGCGGTTTATTAAGCTTACGACAGCTCCCTTTAATAATGTTTTCTTGTATGCAAACACGTATACATTATAGTTTAATACATTTCCAAGGATTACATTTATGTCCAGGGCCGTTTCGTGTTCTGAGCCGTCGTACCACCTCGTGCATCATAGATATCGACTGTTCGGCCGATGGTGTCGATTTGCAGCGGCTGAACCCTGCGTATTATTTCCAAGAAGAGGCCTCTCCTTGCACCCCCGGTTAGTCTCTCAACATGTATCTCGGCAATTTTTCGTGTTCACTGGAACCTCGACACTCTTGTCACTCGTCGACCTGCTCCTCGCTTGGAGGGAGGCAGGCGTGCCGTGTAGCAGCGCCCTTTCTGGATAATGAAATGGGGCGAAAGAAGAAGAGAAGAGCCACGGAACGGGAATAACCAGTCTCCGAGTTTGCACTTGGTGTTCGAAAGTAAACACATTTGATTCAGTCCACATTCGACTGGCGCGGGTCCTGCCTATCAACAGCATTCCACACTGTTCCATGACAACGAAAACCGACTGGGCAGGAAATACGTATCGCAAGCCAGCGATCACATCGTAAACGACAAGCACATTGGATAAAGCGTGCCAATTTGTTACATACTCTGTGTACCGAACGATCTGAGTCGATGTTGTCATTTGACGGATGTGAGCCATATATGTTTTAGATGCTTATGACATGGTAACGGAAGAAATGGTGTACTGTCGGCAACAAACGTTTACGGCATGCGAATTAAAATTTCTGTCTCCAAGACTTACCGTGCACTGTAAAGCCTGCAAAGTTATGAAACACGCGTACTTCATTCTTAAGAATATCCACCGCAGACTTCACCACGCCGCCATTTAACTTTAACCTCTGCGAAGATAATCTTGTTGCTCGCGTCATTTACTCCTGTTCTCATGTCATGCTCGCAATCACGTCACCACAGAAAGTATAGGCTCTACAGACTTTACGTCTACTGTGAGAGCCTTGTGTACAGCGTGACTGCTGTGAAACCACAGGAGTGCTGTAAAACAATATTTTAAGAATTGTTTTACAAATTTCGATCGTGTCATTACGCTTTGTACGCCCTTTCAGAATATTATGGTAATTGTGTGAATTTGAACTGCGATGCAAATGTGTTTTTTTTTCTTCGCTTCTGAACATGCTCCAGAATAATTTTAAAGGCAACCTTGGGAAGACAGCTGCACTTTTAAGAAACTATGGTAAAACTATGGTATGCCATTATCCTTATTTGTATCTCTCCCAGTTAGTGCGGTCAACTCATTTCCCGACCTCAGGGACTGTATGTACTTATGCAATTTATCTAGCAATAATTTCACCCACAAACAACTCCCAGAAACACGCAAGACAAGCGGGATGCCCAAGCGGCTCCAGCAGTCAATGTTTTGGATCTCTTCTGCTGCGAGTTTGAAAAGCCTTCAATATCTTTGATGAAGTCTTTCAGTAAATGAGTGTAAAAATTCTTAACACTCGGGACAAGTTTTCTGGCAAGAAACTGTTCACTAAGCATTCATTTTGAACGTGCAGTTTTCATTTTTGGGTGAATCATTTAACTGTTTATATCACGTCTCATCGCCCAGAACAGAGCAAGATTCTTCATTACTGAAACAAATGCACAGATCCAAAATCTTGTTTTGAACTATCTGGACATAATACCGGGGTTTTTTTTAGAACATCTGAGATGTTTGGAAAATCGTAGAAAAAGCTATCGTAAACTAGCCTAGAACGAAGTTTCACGATCATGAGCCATCGGTCGCAGGTATACAGTCGCTGCTGCCTCTTCGTTCTTGGCTTCCGTGCTTTGTAAGCTTCTCGCCCCAGTCAAAAAATCTACAGAACCATGTCAAAAATACGACAAAATATTCTGTAGTTCCGTCGTACACGTCTGATTTTTCTGTAGTTCTAATGTACTTTCCTTTAGTTCTGTAGTTTTTCTGTAGTATATTTCTGGTCTGTAGTTCTGTAGCACTTTTCTGTTGTAACTACAGAAATTTTTATGTTACTACAGAACGTTCTGTTGTCACAACAGTTTTCCCGTCAAAAACCGCACAGAAATATTGTCGTAACAACAGAAAATTTCCTGTAGTTTTTTCCGACTGGGCGGCAATGGTCAGGACTGCCTAATGGTTGTTCGATAGTCTCGGCAGCCTCTGGCGGGGTTTTTGTTTTTAGCTGGAGTGGCTTCCTGTAGCCACGCAGCCGGCACTACCCTCGCAGACCTCACCACACCCGCTCAAATGGCGTATGTGTATGGAGTAATCTCTTTTTAAATGAAAGAACAGAGCTGATACAACTCATGAAGAAGACAATATTCACTGCACGGAGCGAGAGTGTATTGCAGTTGCAACTTGATGAAGACGAGGATGTTTAGTACATAGCCCGAGAGTATGTTGCTGTTTTACACGAGGCATATGTTCAGCTTGCTGCGGCCATAGCATAGTGCTCTCCTGCCTGAGCCCGATGGTCAAGACTATGCTGTTTGATGCAAAGCCCAAGAGTTCAAGGTCATGTGTTCTAAACCAGGTGACCTTGAGATTTTGGCATAGTTCAATAGTATAACGTAATTGGCTTTAGATTTATATCTGAACAGGAGCAATAAGGGGGAATACGGCCGACGCTAGGAAAGGCATAACACCCCAGTTGGTTCGCTAATCAAGCAAATATGCTAATTACAATTTTAAATTTATTTTCTGGAATATGTTGTATTTTCTAAATTGGAGCTTGTCCTCCAAATATTAGAGCCAATAAAAACATTTTCTTAAAGCGAATATTGTTGCGCGCGTTAAAATGCCCGGATTTGTCAGCCTGATAGGCGGTTAGACGTCGTAACAGTCCTCCTAAAAAAAATATTCATAAAATTTATTAATGTATTTGTGGAATTGGCAAACAAGTTGAAGCGTTTTTTCTTTTACCTGGTGTCCGCCGCAGCCCTAAATATAGCCCCGGGAATAAAATGGTGAAAATTTCTTTCCTCGTGAAAATTTTGACATTTAAAAAAAAAAAAACGGTTTAATGAACGCGCTAAAGAAAGAGCGCACCGAGCAGGCCGTACGGCGCCCCTTCTTTGCACTGGCCACGCTGAAGGGTACGTTCCTGTGCGTGCCACCGCCGCAGTCAAGTAAACAGCCCCAAACCAGCAAGACTAGCCGTCAGGGGATAAGAGCGGCGCTGTCGTCGTGCGACCAAATTCCAGCTTGCGACAGAAATAACGGCGTCAGCTGCGCAATAAAGACAAGTTCTATGAGCAATTTCGTTAAACTTGGATACAAGGAGATGGTCCATTCGAGTAGAAGGTTTTTTTTTTTTTTTTTTTTTTGTGTCCGCTCTATCTCGCATGCTCTAGGTGACGGTTTTATGACCTGTAATATTTACTCCGGACAAGCGAGCATATAACGGGAAACTGCGCATTAAAAGGAGTCTTCCAAGAGCGCGCGATACAACTGGCCCGAGTGCTTGCGAAACGGGCGTGTTTTGACTACTTGGCGGCAGTCTCGGGTTGCATTGCGCAAGCGGTTCTTTGGGCGAGACGTTCCCTTGACTTGTGGCCCCTCGGTTTGGAGCCAGTGAAAATGAGCTGTAATCAATCCTTGCGAGATAAATACCCACCGTCAGACCGATGCCAGCAGTGAGAGTAACACCACAAAGTGTAGACACGATAATTCCTCGAACGTCCCTTATACAGCCAAGGTCTTAGCTCTAAAGTACAAATCTCGACACCGGTGTTAAATATAAGCAGAGAAACAGAAAATAGCAGAGAGCAGTGGGTAATAATTCAACGCTTATTATTTAACACTTCCATGTATGATGCGTTTGCAAACAAGGGAAATGGCTAGGATAGAAAGATTATGAACGCAGTAAGAAGAAACTTCCTGCAAGTGAAAGAAGACTGAGCCTTCCCGACTATTTAAATAATCTTTCACAATAAACGAAATGGGAACGCGTGGCAGGTCTGACCGCTTCACTCCTTGGTAAATGTCACTATTATAGGACGGATTTCCTCCAGTGTGTGTTTTTTTTTTTTACCTTGTTGGCGAACTTAGCATACTCTTTTGCCTTAAAAAGAAACTCGCACACGATCAATGAGATTGATATACCACCTAATACAGAAATGAGGAAGTGGCACGCAATGTCGCACCAATGCCGCCGAGCAGGTGCTGCATCGTTCTATCGAAGCGGCCGCCAAATGCTGCTTTCCCTTCCTCTCTCTTTTTCATGCTCGCGGTTCATCAACTAGAGCACTTGTCTCACTGTCTTAAGATGAACGCCATCCTGTGAGCGATCTGTCTTCTGGGCGTAGCCAGGTAATGCCTACAGAGCCTTCACTTCAGAATCACCTTCCAACTTTGCTGCAAGAGAAACTGCTACTCGTTATCAGTGCTCCCAACCGCGCTACCAGGCCCCTCCAGTTCTCAAAACCATTCTTGGGGAATACACCGCACCGAAGTTCTATTAAACCAACAAGGACTGTCAAGGCAAGCGCTCCTACCTAATGATAAGCCACCCAGTTGTGTCTACACGTCCAGAGTACGGTATATTTTAAAACGATAATTAAGTCGGCAGAAACAAAACGAACTCACGAATGTACCAAACAAGATTCTTGGATACTGTTTTTTTTTTTCAGAATTAAAAGTTTTTGCAGCTTCACCGCCACGAAGAAGTCAAAGACCACTGCTGCAAGCGTGCCGCCCTTGGTTGCTTGGTAGAGAGAAGCAAGGTCCAACAGAGGTGGTCCGGGAGTTTTTGGTTGAAGAACCACGCTGACAACTATGTGCTGTCTACAACGTGGAGGACTAGGCTGCCCTTCCGTGTGAGCTTCACTTTCCCAATCACCAGGAGGTCCATGTGCATTGTTCCGCTTGGAAGATCCTTAAAACAACCAGCCTACCTCTACTACTTTACTGTTGCATGTTACGGACCCGCTCATACAATACTACACAAAAGACAAGGCTCGATTAACACCGACTATTACCGATTACCACAATCTACGACTTAGCCACATGGGCTGGTCTTGCTTTTTAGATCTTAAAAGGCAGGTTTCTCTGAGAGCACAGGACCTTATCGATATGGGTCCTGCAAAATTAATCACCACGAGGTCACATATCTTCCCCGGCCGAATATTATAGAAGGCAACTCAAAACGATTCGTCTAGAGTGCTTTATATAAGCGATGGCCTAAACATTTTAATACGCCAACTCTAAAGACCTGCAGTCACTATGCAATTCTTCAGCGAGATAAAGACAACATGCCGGAGCTCCCCGATTGACACTTGCATAAATCTTCTGCCCAACTGAGTCGTACTCTTAAATTTCACAAAGACCGCCATTAGCAACAGGCTACAAATTAGCCTAACATGCCGGAACCTACATATGGTGGGGTGGCAACTGCTGAATAAATTGAGCGCCTTTTATCCGATATCTCTAAGCTCCGACAGCACCGGGAAATATTTGCTAGCCAGAGATACACACGGTACTCTCACAAAGTTGGAGTACCGTTCTGCAGAACAAAAACCTACTTTCATTCCTTTTTACCCCACACATCCGACAAGTGGAATCACCTTCCCGCATCACTGGCACTAACCAATGACCACCGTTTATTTCAAGAATGCCTCAGCTAAAAATGTATAACCAGCAACATTTTGTAAACCTATGCTCATATTGTTATGTTTTGCTTTTTATTACACTCTATAACCACTCCCCTCTGTAATGCCGTAAGGCCCTGAGGGTATTTTAAATAAATAAATAAATACGGAGGAGAATCTCAGACCGCAACCACAATTTTTGTTTTATTTCAGCAGGATTCATTTGACGCTCTTTCTCACGATCGAGTGTATAGCTACCACGGCAGTGAAAAACGTGTCAAGTTGGGCACAAAAGCATTCAATATAATGACGTCACAAGTCAGTAACGTGACGCACGGTGACGCCGCCTCGACACGCGGCATCGGTCAGATGCTGCGACGGTGGTCGGCGTGCACATTCGATGGCGCCATCGCGCTTGAGCGAAACGTTCAAGCCGATTAGGATCTAACTAGATTCCTTTTTCTATACCTTTTGCGAACTACACATGCGCTTGCATCGGCCAATGGCCAACTGCGATAAATTTAGCTTACGCATCGCTGTTCAATACAATGGATGTGCGATATATGCCAGTTCAAGCCCAAAATTCAGGCCAATTATGTCGTCAACCAGCGCGTAAAAATAGAATGTGGACATCTGCTCGGGAGAAAAGGGTGGGGTAATAGGAGGTAACTGTGTATGGCGCACATATCTAGGTAAGATGAAGGAGCAGCGCAGACGGAGCTTCATGAAGACAGCAATGTTCAATGAACAGCACAAAACGTGATTCCGCTCTCTCAACGGTAGAGTCAAAGCCTATATAATAACTCTAGTAGGGTACTTGGAGCAGCGTCATCTGGCGACAAATAGCAGAAATGTTGTCAAAACGACTAAAAGCGCGTTTAAAGCCAGCCATTCTTGTCGCTTCTGTGGCGCAATGATGGACAGAAATTGTGAACATGTTGTTCCAACAAAAGACCACGTCTGTAGGATAACTGTCCATATAAGGGAATTGTATGCACAGGCTGTCTCTGAACCGGAGTGGCACTCACTCTTGGTGTTTTGCTCTACACTGCCTCTTGTTTAGAGTTTTGTTGACTTGGTGTATCCCATTGCGCATCGTGTTGATTTGATGCTCTTTTATTAATAATTTGTACATAGTCCATATACATAACATTGTTTCAGTATAATAAATACCACGCTGAAAAAAAAAACACTGCGTATTTCAGCACTGAAACAACTGTTCGAATCCTCTGAGTGCATTTTTTTTCTGAACTTTTGAATTCCCGACATTCAAATAAATTACTAACATATTTCCTGCGGTGTGTTCCCCTTTAGGTTGCATTATATGATGCTTTTTTTTTTAATCTTAATAGTTGATAAACCAGCAGTGAACCGAGCCAGGAGGTGAACGTATGGCAATTGTTATACTATGCAATTTCCTTCCTTCAGTGAGTGTATATTGTCTTAAGGTTACGTTTAGAAACACCTCTAAGCAACAATCGCCGTTTAAATCACTGCGCAATCAGTGAGGAGAAAATGGTTGCGGGACCCTACCGAGAAAACTCAATTACGCCTGCATATAAGTGATTTGCAGTTAAAATTTGATGAAGACGACGTCGTTTACTGCACAGCGCGAGAGTTTGTCGCAGTTTTACACGAGGCATGATCAGGTGGGCAACAGCATAGTGCCCTCACGCCTGGACACAATGATGAAGACGGTGATGTTTGCTGCGCAGCGCTGGTTGAAACAACATGCGGCGCACTAACGGCGCATGAGTACATGGCGCCATCTGTGGAACGCATGAGGTAATAGGTGCAAGAATAACACGAAATTCGCAAATAAAAAGTCAATTCTCTAAAATCAGTACCCCTCGTGAGAATTGTTATTTGACTCCTCTGAGAGATGACGGTAATATGTAGCATGGTAGTCGGCAAGCATATTGAAGGGGCCCCTTTTAACTGTTGGAACAAAATGTCGAGGCCTATTCTTCTTTTTTCGCCTATCTGCCTCTTTTAAAGTGATGTCATATTACTTCTACAAGTACATATATAACATGCTTGATATTCAGTTAGAATCCCAGAACTGGAGTGGGAGTTGTGAGAGTAATTTCTATTATTAATAGTCGCATAAATCAATGCCAGCTAAGAGCAATGCGTTGGAAGTAGAACTTATACAACAGAGAAAACGGAAGGTATAAAATCGACGCACAATAATCGGACTTTAATAGCTAGCCTTGTTTCCTCTCATAAAAAGTGAAAAACGCTTACCCCGCCAGGAAATTTGTATGTTGTTAAATGTGTCAAAGTCAAATGTACGTAATCACTGGTTATGAGATAACTCTCCGTGAAGACTAGAAAGTTGAGATAAACGACTGTTTTGTTGTTTTCGTCGTACCTAAACTTACCGATAGAGTATTTTAAGAGCGTGTTGTAGCATCTGTGCCCCATGCTTTAACTGCGCAATTGTCCTACTGCATCTTACTGCGCTACTGCGTCCGGGTCGGGAATGTTTCGCACTAGATCCAGTAGAAAAGTTCTAAAAGGCATCTGAAAAGAGCGAGGAGACATGGGAAACCTCCTGAGGCATGCCGATTTACCAATACCATTTAGCTGTTAAAACTATACCATCCCACGCAGCAAAGTTCTTCGTATATAGACCAGCGCTTTCGAATATAAGCACTTATCGATAAAGGAAGGCAGAGAAACCGTAGGCTCAGCAAGCTTAGCGAAACCCGCCCGATCAGTTTTACGAAACAGCTGCTTACTAAACAAGTCGTTTCATATGGACACCATTTCGGAAAATTGCCCCACCCTCTCCGACCTTTTATGCGCCTCTCACACAATTCTGTACTGAGCTTACAGCTGCGCTGGCTCCTAGAGTTCTCAACGTCTCAACGTCTGAGAAGTTTGCGGCTCAACACTTCTTTTTGTCCCCCTTGTCGCAAACCTCGAAGTTGTTTGCAACGTCACGAATGTGAACTTGTCAGACATTCCCTTTGCAGCTGGAGCCCCGAACGAGAGTTGCTTTTGGGCATAATACACGATCACCGCGTATGCCAGGTTAGGCTGTGCCTATTGTCTCTCATGGGGAAGAGGCACGTTCTGCGATTGCAGCAACATATCTCCGAGAACTGCGTTATCTTCATAATACACCTCTTAGAATATGGTCTATGAACTGCTTAGACAGTTTTCGGAACAAATTAGTATGCTAATAATATGCAATATTATAGTATGCAAATTAGCCCTGCTTTCGGAAAGTGTGTGTCTGTGTCCTATCACTGGGCATATTTTGAGTCTTCGACCTGTTTCTGTTGTTCAATCAGACATCTATTCCTCGACTATTAATTATGAAGCTACTTATATATATATATATATATATATATATATATATATATATATATATATATATATATATATATATATATATATATATAGGGGAAATGAGGGTGCTCGATATAATACATGAAGGAAAGAAGCAGTTGGAAGAGCACCGGACGCGATATTCGGAGGTCGTGGGTTCGGTTCCCACCATCCGCACGTTGTTTTTTCTTCTACTTTGCGTTTAATTATCTTTCCCTTAAAGAGATTCGTTACTAATTTCTGTGATTATCTAAGCAAACATTAAAAAAAAAAAGAAAAGACATAAAAGAACCATCCCCAACGCTTTCCTTGGCCTCGCCGACTGTTGGCTTCTTTCCTTCATGTATTATATCGAGCACCCTCATTTCCCCTTAATTGATCTGCTTGTAGCTTGCGGGGGTCTCGGTTCTGGCAGTCTTGAAGCCATAGGTAGCGTAAGAGGGTTCAAGCACAGCGTTCGCCCTCGCTCTTGATCACGTTCTACGCGACGCTGGCGGTAACAAAGGCGTTCTACGTCCGCCGCTATGGCTGAGGGTGGCGCTGGTGAACACTCTCAAGGTTCGTATACAGACAACACAAATACCCAAGCAAGTAGCAGGGGGGACAGCGGCCGATGTAGCTCAGTTGGAAGAGCACCGGACGCGATATTCGGAGGTCGTGGGTTCGGTTCCCACCATCGGCACGTTGTTTTTTCTTCTACTTTGCGTTTAATTATCTTTCCCTTAAAGAGATTCGTTACTAATTTCTGTGATTATCTAAGCAAACATTAAAAAAAAAAGAAAAGACATAAAAGAACCATCCCCAACGCTTTCCTTGGCCTCGCCGACTGTTGGCTTCTTTCCTTCATATATATATATATATATATATACTTCTCTTTTATAAGAGAAGCATAGTGTTTTTCCTCTCTTCTATTTTCTTTCAAGCATATTCAATCTATCCCTATATATATATATATATATATATATATATATATATATATATATATATATATATATATATATATATATATATATATATATATATATATATATATATATATATCCTCGCTGATTGGCTTATTTGATTGTCAAGCATGTTTCGACTATACTATACTTATGGCTTCATAATTCCAAGGAACATTTTACTGTCCTTCATCTCATTCGATTGACCAATCTAACGACTAATAAATCAGTGTGTGACTCAGTCAATAAATGAATTTTCGATTGCTCGGGAGATTGTACTTTGTCATCGATAAAGACAGCGCTCTTGTAGTGCGAACAACAATTAACGCTGGCAGAAGTTCATTTAGATAAACCACAGTTAAGCGGAGATGTTAAAGTGTGTGACCCCTTTTCGTTGATAATTATTAGAGTTCTAGTATATTTGAATGTTTCAAGTTCAGTTCAACAAAAGTGTTTCAGAACATCAGCGTCTTCGTATGAAAAAGGTCCTAAATATGTCATTTCGAAAACAATAAAAACAGCAAAGACATTTAGGGTTTTCATCACCGGTTTTCATGTTTTATCGCTGTTCTGCGGAATCTGACTGTTCGTTTGTTGTTGTTTCTTTTTTCATATTCAAGTGGCTTGCAATGTGTTATAAGACCTGTATTTCTATCATGCGGACAAAGCCTCAGGTTCTGAGAACAGCTAGCCCTTCTCTTTTGCCAAAATGGCGGGAACATGAAGGAGATTACATTTTTGTGTGTGTAATAAGTACAGCTTGTGGCATGTCTGGTACTCTTTCCCAGGAAATGCTCCCTATCGCGTACACTACGAGAAAATAAAAGCGGGAATATAAGCCGCTCTTGCGCAAGACATGTAATCCACAACATGAAGGGAAAGGCATTAGGGACAGCCCTGCAGCTTCCTGTGCAACTTCCTCGCGGAGCCGGAGAGCCTTGAGCGAATATCTCTTTCAAGCATAAAGCCGCACGTGAATGACGAGGAAGGCAAAAGCTACATCGGAAAAAGACAGAATAAAATAGGGCTGATCTGCATCGGAAGGAACGCCGGTGCACACAAGAAGGGGCGATGACAGAGCGAACAGACAACCTTCCCTCTGTTGTCCTCAAGTCCGCTCACTTTGTAAGGCAGTCCTACGAAGCCTTTAATGAACACGAAATTAGGCTTCTGCGGTCCGCTGAATCGATCGGTGGGAAGAAATAAACAAAGGATATAAATATAGTCAGCCCGATGAGCAAAGCACAAAACTTTACAGGGGTAGTGCTCCATCCCCACTCTCACCTCACTCGAAGAAAGTACAGAATTACTGGCGGATCAACCCCAAAGTGCGCCCGCGTGCTTGTCGCTAACAACAGCTTGCGTCGACAAACAGACGCTGACTCCCGTTCCTTCCCACTCCGTGCATCCCAACACTCGGTACGGGGACGTGGTCAATAAGCGAAGCTTTCTGGTCGAGTAGTGTCCTGTGCGGGTGGCTGGCGACAAAAGAAAAAGGAAGAAGGGATCGCTACGCGGTTGTCATGGGCGAAAATGAGGGTGAAGGTTATTTCTTATTCCCGTCGCGTCAAGTTTCCACGGACGTTCTCCTAAGGTTGGCGGAGAGAAGAGTGCCCCACAGCAACATGGGCTTGCGAGCTCATCAGAAGGCAAATGATTAACTACAGACGACTGTGTTTCTTGAGACATACGGCACTAGCAAACATGGGAATCGCCGGTCAGGGCTGAGGCAGAGAGCCGTTTACCTTCTTCTCCTTTTTCTCTTCTACCCTGAAGGAAACCACTTTGCTGTAACCTGTATATGACATCGACGCCCGGCGGGGCTCATGAAGGCGACTCCGAAACCCGATTACGACGGCGAAGAGGCTCCAGGTTAGGCAGGGAAAACATACGTGTACAATTAATAATTAAGGCTTATGAAGCCTACTCGTCTTGTTAGAGAAAAACATCTTGGGAGAACAAGGCTTAGCGCACTGTCGCCAATCGCGTCATCGTCGGCTTATAGACGATGCTCGGCTTCCGCCGAGTGGTATTCGATTCGTACTGCGGGTACTCTTGTGAATCGACCGCTGGGAATACATGACTTGCTGCGCTATTAGAGTGGGCACGAAGGGTCTCACGCTTGACATGCAGTTTGGAAGTATGTTGCGTATTCATTGCGCACCGCTAATAACGATGACAAACCTTTAAGGTGCCTAAGTGCAACCGTTTAACGACCAAACTGCGTCTCCTACGTGAAGGGCACGATGGTGGCGCACGATAGCCTGAGGGATGTCTAAATTTATGCGGAGCCGCTCACTGCGGCGCATCCTTTTGTCTTTCTTATTTCACTTCCTTCATTATCTCTCCGCTCACTAACGTCCATCTGAAAGTGAGATTGCTACTACACCTTTACTTTCTTTCAAACCAATTTTTATACCACCCCACAGGCGCCGAGAACGGTCACGGCGAACAATCTTTTCATGTAATTAAGCAAGGGTTTTTGTTTTGTAAAGGATCCCGCTGTCCTCAATAAAATAATTCGGAGACAATTGAAAGCATTATTGCGCTTTTTCGTTTTTACAACCCATGCGCTACTACGGACGTAATAACCTTGGGAACGTTCAATGTAAACACAAAGATGGACCACTTTCGGACAGCAGTGATGCAGCTGCAAATAATGTAACTCGAGAAAATCAACACATATATTTTTTTTTCTTTTGAAAGAGAAACAACAGTTGGCAGAAAGCCATGCGTTTAGTTACACGCCTGAAAGTTCAGGGCTTTTTAAGTTTAGCATAGTGTGAATATTCTTGTAATTGCCGCAAGATCAGTTGCTATAAAATAGTGGAAACGAAACCAGTCAGTGATTAAATGTCTGCAAAAAAAAAAAAAAAGCGCCACCAGCCGTATAGCGCAGTTGTTACGTGACATAACTAATGTGAATGAGAAGGGATGGCTAATAAAGTAGGGGTTATTTGGCAGGAAGAAAGAGCCTAACCATCTATCAGAGGCACTGGGTCAACTCGTGTTGGCTTGGCGTACTAGTTTAGCCAGGCTATATATTAAAGCCAGGTACCCATTACGAGACCAAGCTGGGGACAGATGCAGCCAAGCGGGCGCATTAAATATCGTGGCGTAGTCGATGACGCTAGCACGCGCACTCACAAATATTCATTTGCGCGGAGTTTCGCTTAAATAAGGGTTTTAGGTAAGGGCTATTAACGTCGTCTTGGAAGCAAACCGTCGTTGCTTAGCGCTGACGTTTAACATTCCGTGACTCTGTACAACGGCTGGCTGTGTACCATGCAGTGGTGTAGAAGCTAGACCTTCCTTGCGTCAATACACAATCCAACCCCCAGAGATCAACCCTCGTAGCTCTGCGTGTGCTAGTATCCAGCATCTTGACTAGCGCGTTAACGGTGTCTTGATTTTTCTACGCCAAGAGCAATAGCTAATTGTTCCAGACCGCTTGAATGTGGAAACTCAAGTGGTTTATTTTAAAACAGAAGCTTGGGCATGTTGGTAATCCATTGTGTCGAACAGCGCTCGTCTTGTTGTCTTCGTTCGTCCCTGTCGTTTTTTTCGCGCTGTTCTACACAATGGTTTATTTTCCCACTCTCAAGTGGTTTATATTTTTTCTCGCCCCGCCGGGGTAGCGCAGTGGTTACGGCGCTCGACTACTGTTCCCAAGGGCGCGGGATCAAATCCCGGCCCTGGCGGTCGCTTTTCGATGGAGGAGAAAGGCAAGGCACCTGTGTGCTGTGCGATGTCAGTGCACGTTAAAGAACCCCAGGTGGTCGAAATTTCCGGAGTCCTCCACTACGGCGTCTCTCATAGCCTGAGCCGCTTTGGGACGTTAAACCCCACAAACCAAACCAAACCATTTTCTCCCTCCTTTCTCTCGTTCCTTCAACCTTTCTTTCTCTTTCCTTGTTTTTTTTTTTTATTTAAAACGCCCTTACTGTGTTCGACGTATTTTTTTCCCGATGTTTCATTGATCCCTGTTATTATTTCTTTCATATTTTTTTTATATTCTTCCCGTTTCGTTCAAAAATAAAATGAACGACATTTATTGGTTGCATAGACAATGGCAAGTCATGGGTAAGTGCAAAAAGAAAGTAAGATTCAAATTCTCGTCGTGCATGAGACAATAGAATCTGTTCACTGTGCGCCTGCTCCTTGCAGTTTAAGAACACTGCACGTTTTATCCAGGACGGGCTATGCGGCCTCGGCTCGACATTCTTAGAGTCGAGGTGACGTGGCGAGCAATACACACAAACACGCTCTGTCTCCACATAATGCGTACGGATGGGGCAGCCAAGTGAAGAGCGTACCCTGCTCCCTGCCGGCCAGCACTGTCATGAAAACCTATCGTTAATTTTCATGAACTCGCCGTCGGATCCCAAGAGTTCTACTCATCTCTGTCGTGCGCCCACGCGCGACCGACATCTCGGCGGGATAGGACAATTCGAGGGAGGTTACAGCAGCAATTGCGCAAGCTTCCACTGCGGACGCAATAGCATGATTAGACAGTCGTTCAAGCTTTTATGATCAATATTTTATTCTGCTAAGGTAGTTAAGCTCGCCTATAGTTTCCTGAAACTATCGTAGCCTTATATTGACTGTGATATCAAAGTGAATCTTGTAAACAAGAGTATTTCCCGAGCAGTAAGGAAGTTGAAAAGAAGTGCTTGCCATTTCCTGTCTCGTATACGTTGCTAATCAGTAGATGGGCCGTGTGTTTAACATCAAACTAAACTAACTGCTGCAAGAAGCGAACAAGAGAACGTCCAACGTCAGTAGGTGGCAGCTTTAATTGTGAACAGGATGCTAGAACTTGAAGAGATGTAAATCCCAACCTCTGGTGCGACGTGATAGCATCGCAGACTGCCGTCGTCGTTACAGATGAACCACCCTGCCATTTTACGCATCCTTATATCGCAATCTTTAACGACGCAGTTCACCATGTTTGTTTGTAAGGAGAAATACCTCACTTTATTCCCAGTCGATTGGGTAAACACTCAGTCTCCGGCGACGATCACATTGAATATTAACTAGGTGACAACAGGAGTGTTCTTGAATTGCAATACCATCCTCTTAGAATTAATGTCTGTTCGCGCTGTTCTCGAGAAATTTTTTTAATTAATTTGTTTCCTTGCTGCCTGATTACAACCTGTTGCTTTCGATTGTCCTTTTTCTATGTGGGGACGAAACGTGCCGAAGCAGTTTTACCAGATCGTCTTACATATGCAATAAAATATGACGCGATGACGTCTTTCTAAATAACAAAGATCAATTTGGCAGGACTTCAATTGTCACTGGAAATTACTGTGATTGGGACGCTCGGGCACTGAACCCGAGGAAGCGGAATTTATACCGGCCATGGCTGCCGTGTTTCGCTTTGGGCAGAACGCAAGTTATTCCACGTCGCTGAAAGAACTACAGGTGGATGGATGGATGGATGGATGGATGGATGGATGGATGGATGGATGGATGGATGGATGGATGGATGGATGGATGGATGGATGGATGGATGGATGGATGGATGGATGGATGGATGGATGGATGGATGGATGGATGGATGGATGGATGGATGGATGGATGGATGGATGGATGGATGGATGGATGGATGGATGGATGGATGGATGGATGGATGGATGGATGGATGGATGGATGGATGGATGGATGGATGGATGGATGGATGGATGGATGGATGGATGGATGGATGGATGGATGGATGGATGGATGGATGGATGGATGGATGGATGGATGGATGGATGGATGGATGGATGGATGGATGGATGGATGGATGGATGGATGGATGGATGGATGGATGGATGGATGGATGGATGGATGGATGGATGGATGGATGGATGGATGGATGGATGGATGGATGGATGGATGGATGGATGGATGGATGGATGGATGGATGGATGGATGGATGGATGGATGGATGGATGGATGGATGGATGGATGGATGGATGGATGGATGGATGGATGGATGGATGGATGGATGGATGGATGGATGGATGGATGGATGGATGGATGGATGGATGGATGGATGGATGGATGGATGGATGGATGGATGGATGGATGGATGGATGGATGGATGGATGGATGGATGGATGGATGGATGGATGGATGGATGGATGGATGGATGGATGGATGGATGGATGGATGGATGGATGGATGGATGGATGGATGGATGGATGGATGGATGGATGGATGGATGGATGGATGGATGGATGGATGGATGGATGGATGGATGGATGGATGGATGGATGGATGGATGGATGGATGGATGGATGGATGGATGGATGGATGGATGGATGGATGGATGGATGGATGGATGGATGGATGGATGGATGGATGGATGGATGGATGGATGGATGGATGGATGGATGGATGGATGGATGGATGGATGGATGGATGGATGGATGGATGGATGGATGGATGGATGGATGGATGGATGGATGGATGGATGGATGGATGGATGGATGGATGGATGGATGGATGGATGGATGGATGGATGGATGGATGGATGGATGGATGGATGGATGGATGGATGGATGGATGGATGGATGGATGGATGGATGGATGGATGGATGGATGGATGGATGGATGGATGGATGGATGGATGGATGGATGGATGGATGGATGGATGGATGGATGGATGGATGGATGGATGGATGGATGGATGGATGGATGGATGGATGGATGGATGGATGGATGGATGGATGGATGGATGGATGGATGGATGGATGGATGGATGGATGGATGGATGGATGGATGGATGGATGGATGGAATATAGGAGCGTCCCCTTTGAAACAGGGTGGTAGCAGTAGCTATCATGCTCATTTTTCTCCCTATATCTTAATTATTGATTTAGATTGGTTAACTAAACCATCATTCTATTTATTCAATTTTTGTTTCTCCATTACTAACATTATGTCACCTCTCTGCTTTTAAGCCACCAATCTTCCAGTCGTTTTTTGCTAGTTTCCACCGCCGGTTTATTCACCCGGCCACTGGTATCTCTAAACCTCAGAGCTTCAGGAACAGTGATTGCGCCTGCATCAACTTCCGGATGGATACCATTACATTCGAGTATAATATGGTCAATTAGTCAAGGGTTCGACGAAAGTTCGTCTGGTCAGGCATGGTAGTTGAGTAAAAAGAGTTTCAGTCACTGACCAAGTCAATATGAAAAAAGAAGACGTTTCGGAACCCCTACGGGTTCCTTGATCACAATCTTAACTAAACCATCATTCTATTTATTCAATTTTTGTTTCTCCATTACTAACATTATGTCACCTCTCTGCTTTTAAGCCACCAATCTTCCAGTCGTTTTTTTGCTAGTTTCCACCGCCGGTTTATTCACCCGGTTCCTTGTGATCAAGGAACCCGTAGGGGTTCCGAAACGTCTTCTTTTTTCATATTGACTTGGTCAGTGACTGAAACTCTTTTTACTCAATATGGTCAATTGTTTCACTGGAGTTACCACTTACAGCACATGCGTCATCTACATTGTTAAATTTCTTTTTGTAGCTGCGTGTTCTAAGACACCCTGATCTAGCTTCAAAAAGTAGGGCACTGCCTCTTGAGTTATCAAAGAAAGCTTCCTTCCCGATCTGCCTCTTCCACTTTCGATATTATTCCACACTATGTTTCTTTTCCATCGAATTTATCCAATTTTTACCTTCTTTGTTTTTCACCTGTTGCTTAATGCAAAAATATGCAGCGCTCCCCTGCGGCATCTAGCATAGCCGATATCAGTTTGAGATGTTGAATGCATTAAACTGAAAAATTGAAGTGAAAAAATTAAAAGAAAAACCATTGTCAACAATACCGGCAACTATACAGCAAGTGGTTAGCCACTCTTCGCAGCGTTTCTTTGCGGATAATTGGTTTAAAAGGGCGACATGAGCCAAACCAGGGCACATGAGAATGCTGAACGGCAAGCCGTTTCCTATGCCATTATTTTTGTATGGCTTCTATTTATCGTGTGTCATCTTTTTAAGGCTAGAAGCCGATCCTCCTGAAAGGAAACGGATGGCGTTCCTCACCTCGCACCGCTTGCATCGTGGACCCTAGGTCACCGTCTGGACCAAATGTTTTGAATGGCGGACTCGTAGAGACCGCCATTCTAGCTGATACTGTAAAGACCGTCCTGTTGCCTTTGGAGGAGACAAAGATTGAGATGTTTTAAGTAGGGGAGGAAATTTGATGCATAAGAAGAAAGCTGCTTCATTGCAGATATACACTTCAGTAAACGTTTACGACATCGACGTTTGCGACAACTGTAACTTCACATATTCGAACATTATAAATCTCACTTATTTGTTAATCCACCACTTATGCAATACCCCGAAAGGGGTCTTTAAGGGAATAAAATGAAATGAAATGAAATTAGCGTGAAATTTGCGCTCATACGCTGACCACCACCGACCAACCGTCTTGTCCGGTTTTGTTCGTGCCACCGCTATGATTGGCTAAGATTTTTTGTGACGTCACAACCACGAGGCCTCGCGCCGGTAATTCAAACTGAGTCCGGTATACCGGCTCTAACGCGTGAGTCTCCCCGACGGGTCTTTCAGTCAAGTTCACCAGCCCACAAACAGGGTGAAGTAGCCCATGACTGACCAATCAGAGACTGTCACCTTTTGTAGTCGAACTAGTTCCGTCCGAACCCAGGCACTCTGGTTCAAAAGCGAGAACATTGTTCGCTACTTAAGTAAGCAATCATAATAAGCAAATCATTAGAAGTATCTAGTCTCAAAGCGAAAATTCCATGTTTTGTGCAGAAGATGCAAGAAATGTCTGAGAAATGTTTGGACCAAGTTTAATAGGAATGGTGCGTTCCGTAATCACTTTAAAAAACGGAAAGTCGGAGCATGATAGATAGTAAGGAAACGGGTGTACAGTCTTGCTGGAGAAATTAAGTGGATATTACCAGTGGGAAGCGCGTGACCTACGATATCGATCAGTGCTGCGCAGTCCATAATTTCACAAGCAGAGGGAGCACTTTGTTTCATTACCGCCAATAGTGATAAATTACAGACCATGATTACTAACGTAGTCTGGAGAAGAACAAAATGAAGAAGTGAAGAAGACCAGTAAGCCTGAGCCTACTGGTCAACATTTCGACCAGGTTTCTCATCAGAAAAGAGACGTTATTTTGTAGATCACCTTCACGACCCCTGTTCATTTGGATGTATGTAGTGAAGAAGCCTAATATTGTACCGTCTCCCTACTTGGCATATGAGCTTCATTTGATAACTTTTTAGGGTTTGTAGCGGCGCACGCATGAAGAGGCGCAAGCTTGATTGAAGCTGGACATCCACTTTCTCTGTCACTCGCGTACTAAGAACCCGCCGTTCTAAACCAGTCTTACATAAAATCATTTTTATTCGTCAGAATAAAATGTTCAGTGTGTTTCGTTATTTATCTTATTCGAGGTGAATACAATGTCCAGAATAAATGCTTATGAAACGAGGAATGAATAAACAAATGAATTAAATGGTTAACTGCGTGCTCCATTCTCGCTCTTCTCTTTCTTCCAAGAGTGTTGTTTCCACACCGAGGTGTCCTCATAAAAAGCCCCGTTGCCACCAAAGAACAGCCGGTGTCTGGCCCTTTGACCGGGGGACAGAGCAGGTTGCCTAAACACGCCCGCGTTGCGGCACAACCCGTTTGCGTAATTTGCGGCCGGTACTTGGCGAGGTACTGCAGCCGAATAGCAACCTCCAGACGAGGAGGTTAGCGGGGGGAGGGGGGGGGGACATAGAGGTGCCTCTGACACAAGCCTGCTTGGAACGAGCGTCAGCTGTAGCTACGGCGATGCAAGATACATAAAAGCTTTCACGCTCTGGTCAAGGGTTGCAAAAGCAGAGAGAGCTGTAATGAAGGTGAGAAAACAGCTGTGCGCTTCAGGGAAATGGGAGAAACGCTCTTCTGGGAAGAAAAGCGAGATGGGAGACGGCGACACCGCCAGCCTCCGCTCGTTTTACATCGCTGTGGAGTCTGAAGGAATACTCATACATGCGTATGTCTTACGGTAACGAAACAGGCCTGTTCTTACCGACATCTTATATTGTCAGCCATGACCAGAACCAGGGTGTAACAGATATGTCAAAAGTATCTATTGTCTTATGAGTCTTTATTGGTGCGTTGCTGTAGCACTGCTCCGACGAACCGTAACGCAGCTCAGTGGAAAATGAAAATGGTTTTGATTAAAATTAAAATGTGTATGTTTGCAAGGGATGGAAGGGGCACTTCCAGATTTGTGTTTAAACTATAGCAATATCGCTAATGGTCATGTAAACATGCTTGTCGCCCTGATGAAATTGTGTGTTATCTAAAGGGGTTATCTCTTTCAATTTCAACACTGTACTTCTAGATTAATTGTCTAAAATAGCATGTAGGTGGTGCTCAGAGAAATGCAGTGCAAAAATGAGAGGCCTATCTCAATACATCCAGGGTTAGACTCGCACTATATCCATCATCAGCCCAGTCGGTGAATTGTAATGCGAAAAAACTGAAGAAGTAATGCATATTCACTATAATGGAGTGGACAAATGTCTATTTCAAAATGTTGTTTTTTGTGCTGGGTCGGTTTAAGACCAATGGCTGTCTGGGTATGGTTGTCATAACGAACTGGCTCGAGAAATAGTGTTCTATGGAGAGACGCTTTTCAGCCCTTTTTAGTGTGCGTGCGTGCGTGTGTGTGTGTGTGTGTGTGTGTGTGTGTGTGTGTGTGTGTGTGTGTGTGTGTGTGTGTGTGTGTGTGTGTGTGTGTGTGTGTGTGTGTGTGTGTGTGTGTGTGTGTGTGTGTGTGTGTGTGTGTGTGTGTGTGTGTGTGTGTGTGTGTGTGTGTGTGTGTGTGTGTGTGTGTGTGTGTGTGTGTGTGTGTGTGTGTGTGTGTGTGTGTGTGTGTGTGTGTGTGTGTGTGTGTGTGTGTGTGTGTGTGTGTGTGTGTGTGTGTGTGTGTGTGTGTGTGTGTGTGTGTGTGTGTGTGTGTGTGTGTGAGAGAGAGAGAGAAAGGCAGCTTCACATCCAAAGACAGAGGCTAACGCCCAAATAAAATGCTGAGAAATGAGCCAGTGGAGCAAATCGAAATTTTGTGAAGGTAATTATTTTCTCTCATGCATATACAGGATGTGAATAAAGATTATGCTTGCATAAGCGAAAGTATTTGATCGCTAAATGTGACATCTTGGTAAAAAACGAATAAAAAAGCGAACTAGCAGCGATAACGTCAGCAACTTCGTACAGACGCGCGATGGGGCTCTCATCCGCATCCGCCCGCATCCAGGCTCTTTCGTTACGTGTTTCGTTCGAGAATTCAAATTTCATTTTTGCACCTGTCTTCCTACGCGCTTGACGGACGTTTCCATTAGCGTTATTCTCTATTGCATTTTCACTGCTCCAGACTGAAAGGAATATTTCGTAACGCGGAATTTATGGTACAAGTCAAGCAGATGCGTAAGATTGTTCCAATACTCAATATACAGCAGGATATTGGATCGAGTGCCGTGTTTGTCCGGATCCCATTTTCTCCATGAAAATTACGCACACTTTCTATTTTTCGCACTGCGTAGGCACAAGGTTCGTGTTATGAGCTGCCTCTCTCATCAGGTCATACGTTCAACAAGAGATCTTTTATTGCGGGGTATTGGAAATAACATAGCCTCCTCTGAAGCCAGGAATGCGAAGGAACCTGCTTTTAGCGCAGCCTTTAAGGCACGGCCTGCTTGAGTTTGGATGCAAGACAGCAACCAGCTTCAGAAAACGCGTACATCGTTTGTCCCGTTGAGTCGCGAGTACCTTCACTGCAAGTTGCATTTTGTTATCTGAGCAAAAACGCCTAGTCTTCATCGTGCTAGATACGTTACTCTGAAACAAGCGATATACCCTAAGCAAGCTTTTTAAAACAAATAGGTTATTGACCCTGTAAGTATTTGCAAATAACTTATAAAAATAAACATTTTTAATCAAGGAATATTTAGGGCTCTTTAAATCAGCGAAAGCATTAGAATTCAGTTTTAGCTCATGAAGCTACGTCTCTTGGAAAGCGCCAGTAACAGTGGATTGAGCTTCATACCAGTAGTAGGCCATTAGTTCACTCAGCCTTTACGCCTGGTTGATGATTATATAGACAACACGGCGTCTATTGCAGACAACATGATGTCGAGAGGGTAACTTGCAGTAGGAATGGGCTCGGGGGTATTTTGGATCAACCGGGAATAGTAAAGCACGATAACATCGCACAGTCCAGGGGCGCCTTCCGCATTTTGGTTCGAACCCGAGCACATCCGGTTCTATCACCGAGCTTTCCAACCAATGCGCTCGTATGCTCGTCAAAGCATGTTTCACTCCACAGTTACTCTCTATGCGGAAAAGCATATTTGTGTGAACGGCTTCAGTGTGTTCGAGTTTATGGCATCGTCGTATGCTCGTCAAAGCATGTTTCACTGCACAGTTACTCTCTATGCGGAAAAGCATAATTGTGTGAACGGCTTCAGTGTGTTCAAGTTTATGGCATCGTCGTATGCTCGTCAAAGCATGTTTCACTGCACAGTTACGCTCTATGCGGAAAAGCATATTTGTGTGAACGGCTTCAGTGTGTTCAAGTTTATGGCATCGTCCCATGCTCGTCAAAGCATGTTTCACTGCATAGTTACTCTTTATGCGGAAAAGCATATTTAAGTGACCGGCTTCACTGTGTTCAAGTTTATGGCATCGTCGCATGCTCGTCAAAGCATGTTTCACTGCATAGTTACTCTTTATGCGGAAAAGCATATTTAAGTGAACGGCTTCAGTGTGTTCAAGTTTATGGCATGTACAGCGACAACGCCTTACCTATTACAGCATTTAATTTCACATAATGACCCTGTACTATGTCTCATATTTGCACCTCAGATAATTGCTATGAGGCTGCCCGGGTCGGTACTGATCATATTTCGCATGCCGCGCTATGCCATTGCAGCTCGCTGTTTACTTTGTGGGAGCCACATTGGTTAATGCAACGCGCCGCTGTCACAAAAGCAGTCCATCTCGCACTCTTCATGATATCCGAGAACTTTTATTACATTTCACTGCTCATAACAGTGAACAAATTTAGCGTAGCCAATATTAAAAATTTTATTTTCAATTGCTCAGAGCCAAAATAAACTGAAAAATAAACATTTTCATTCCTCAGAAGTTTTTACACAGCAAATTCCGTTCGCTATTTTCTAAGAGTGGATTTCAATTACCAGACTGTACAACAAATTCTGAGTCTTATCTCTAACTCACTCCTAAACTTTATTATGGAAAAATATTTATAATTCAATGCGCCAAACTTTGTCGCTGCCACGCCGTGACGATAGCATTGTCGCCTTGCGCATCTGTTTAACTTAGGCGTAATGCTGTTTTCTTGTTAAGGGAAACGGAATGCACGTGTCACTGTTCTTACGATCAGGTCACGTGCGATCACGTGCGACAAACCAATGGACACATTGAGCTACTGCGAACATCGAGCTGGAAGCTCTCCGTTAACTGCACCAGCGGGAGTACTGTGACGGCCTAGAGGCGCAAGACCACAATGGTGTGGCGTAAGAGGGTACAACATTCACGGGAGGCAGATGTAAAGTGGCACCTAAAGAAATATCCCCCTCCCGCCCAAAATCAAACGTGGTCAAGAGACGACGTCACGTGTACGGTACTGACCAAGAGTGCAGGCAGTAATACACACCACAGCCATCCTCTCTTAATTTCGAGATACAGTGGTAATTAGCCTTCCTGTTCGGAACGCACATAACATATAGGCAGGCTCCGAAATAGAACAGGAGGAAGAAGATGGATACAGAGTCACTGAACAAGGGCTGAGGAGGAGGTTGAGTTCCCAAGCTCAGCCGATATTTCAACCAGGGGTTCTATTCATCTGACACAGGCGAAGATAAGTTCTTTGTGGAAACCTTGGCTCGACTTGCGAACAAAGGCTTCCCCTCAACCATCGTTCAGTGCTCTTTCATATAGGCAAGCTGACATGTATCAGATGCAGTAAAGATATTACATAATGAAAATGGCATTTTCTTTAGTTCAGACTATCTTGCATTGTAAGTATCTTTAGAGCAAGTGCATCCTTCCATCCCCTCTATGCATCATGCGTGTTTTCGAAGGAACAAAACAGACATTTGTTAGCGCTCACTTTCTGTAGCCACGGTCGCTGTCACGTGCGCTGGTAACGGTCGGCTTCATCTATATATTCGGCCAGTTTTCTGTGAATAAAAAGTTTATTTAATTTGCTCTTAGTCGAAACATGATCCACTCGTGCAAAACGTACACTCACAAACACCAAGCAAAGCAAACTCTCAAATAAACGCACGCACGCACGCCCACTGAAGCACGCGCACACCAACACGTGACTAAAAACACGAGTGTCTAGGATGCGGTCGACGGCTTATACGAATAGCCGATACGTGGCTTAGAGTACCAGCATCCAACGAATCCACGGGGTGCTTATGAAAGCGAGTTACGCAAATGGGTAGTTGGGGGCAGGGGCGGAAATCAGCCAGAAAAAAAGGATTATGAGCCAGTATCATAGTTGGAACGAGAATGAGCGAGAAATTCAAGGCGCCTGTCGAGCAAGCAATGCGACCATCAGTCAATAGCGGACGATTATCAAATGCAGAAAAAAAAACGTACATTAGAGAACTTCGCGGGGAACCACAGCAACACGAGACATTCGTTAGTGAGCATTGCAGCAGACTTTGCACTGCCTTATTTATCTTTCCCATCCTTGGAGTTACGCTTTGCAGGCTAAAGTTGGATATTTCGACTGTAAGGCTGATATCTCGATACCTCGCGATAGCATGGAAGAAAGAAATTTGATTGGATAATGCAAAAGCACAGGCAGTGCCGACAGTGATACTGTCGCATACAATATTACGTTTTTGTTTTTTTTTTTTATATTGACTGAGCGTGTTTCGCGCTCCCAGAAGTTCGCATGTAGAAGTGCAGATATGTTTATATGAAGAACGCAATGGATGTTTCAACCCCATTAACGTGCAACAAGACCTGAGCCTCGCTTACACACAGTGCGTGTAGATTTCTGCTACGATAAATGAGATCGCACTTAGAATGAATCTGTGTGTTTTGTTTCCTCGCGTTCGCTCGTATACTTAACCAAACGAGGCCCAGTCTGATAACTGTCCTCGTAAGGATCGAAGATCCCTCAATGACGCTCACCTATTTCGCATTAGTGCAGCCACTTTGTCTACTTCTTCCATGTTAGCTCTGCATCAGTGGCAAGTCTATTTCACACCATTAAGGAATGGCATATGGACGCCCTGTTTACTTTGAAATGCAGGCGGAGGGTGAAGGGAGACGGTCAGGAGGGGGTCGTCCTTATCTAAATCTGCATTTCACTACACTTATTTCTCAACAGTAGCGGCGTCCTTTATAACGGCCCAGGTTTGAAGCCTCGTTCACCGGAAATACTGGCGTCGATGTTGTGTGCTACAAATCGCTTCCTCTAGCAGGTACTAATTGGTGGGTGAAATGGCGGCACAGTGATTGGTCGGCGGCTTCTGTGACGTCAGAGACCACTAGGCATGACTGAGTTGAGAGGGTGAGACGGGGTCGAACACAGGAACTTTGGATGCCGGGTCAAACACGCTACCCTCCGACCACGCAAGTACGCTCGTACGGTTTGGTTAAAGTGGGGCGTAATAACTATGTCGAGTGGTATTTCTCATATGACTGTACACTAATGAGTATGCGCAAGATAACAGTGGCACAGATCAAGAGAGAAGCGATTAAGCGAACTGCGAAGTTCGTGTACGTGAACGAGCAAGCTTAAGTTCCCGCATTTTTTTTTCCTCTTCAACTAAACTTTCTCCCAATTAGCACCAAAAAAAAAAAAAAACTGCTGCGCCTGACTCAGGGTGCGCGACATGACGGCTCAGCACGTAAAAAGCACTAGACGACAACAATCAGGTAAAGTACCATCCTCGAACCTCTAAACCAGTTTTCACTGGCAGAAAAAAAATACATGAACGAACTTGTTGCCATAGAAACCTTATGCTATTGAGGGGTTCTTCTTTTCTTATTTTGTTTTTCGGCATTTGGGCTGCCGGTCACCATTCAACGAAAACACGTCATACACAAGTGGTAAGCGTTATTTTTCTATATTTTAACACGTTAACGGAAACCTGTGCAGTGATCAACCCAAGAGGCGGTTGGAAATGGGCGAGTTAACGATCGGGTGAGCAAAGAACAAATAGACGAGCCAGAGAACGCCAGGCTTGGGTTACAGTTTTGTCAACAAGGCGCCGCTTGCTGGCAGTGAAACAGGCGGTAATAACACGTGAAAACAGGCCGCTTAGCGACGAGTACTCTCGTGGCGCTTAGGGAATATAAGGAGCTGTATTTTCCTACGACGAGGACCACTGTGTCCACTCGTAATAACGATGTCAGCCATGCTTTTAAATAAAGGCAAGGTAGCCCAGCCCCAGTGGAACTTACCGAAGGCTGCTGAAAGTAGCGTGGGCTAGTCTGCAGCATTTTAGGGTGAACGTCTTATATACGTACGTCATTAGGAATGGAACACAGCGGCAACGCAAGCAGCAGTGACAGGAATTGCATTTTCGAAATCGATCGGTGATGGCATGACTTGTCACTCTGGCATTTTCAACCTTAGCTTCAATTTCCCTGAAAGTAGCCTCCTCATCCCTAGAATTTCAGTCTAGCGAAACAGGCCAACTTCCCGTTGCGCTGTGTTCCTTCAAGAACGAAGAGTCTGGAATGATGCGCCTCGCCAGTAACACTCGCAGACCACTCCTTATCAAAGCGCTGAGCCGTGAAGTGATTCCATGCTCTAAGGCAAAGTCAAAGTTTATTTCCCATCTAACACTACAGATGGAGGAATTGTAGAAGAAAGCTGCCCTTGGGCAGCTTGACGAGTCTACAATCCTAATTGTTGGCACGGAGGCAACACAAGAGTTTATACAATTTTAAAAACAAGCACATCAAGGAAACACCAGAGAATACACGATACAGCAATATGTATACACAATAAAACTTAAGCCATGTTAATCAAAATCAATTTTGTAGTTCAGGACGTGAAAAACAAAACAACTCGAAGTTAATGTGGATATACCTATATAGAAGAGATAGAAGAATGTATTGAAGGCATTCCCTACCAATATTTAGTCGAGGTGTTGGCACTGTTCATTCTTCGCCACGTCTTGTTGGATAAACTGATTCTTTTTTCCTTAGTTTTGCTAAATTCTTAAGATTTGATACATTATTCCTGATTTCTATTTTAGATGTAACACTGAAGCGATATTTATAAAGATTATGTGCTTTAATAACTCTGGAATGACCAAAGAAAGCTGCACTTGGATGTCGGAACGGCAAATTATATGTAACTATATGTAATTATATGTATATAAACCCGGTAAAGTAAGTCATTAACTTCAAAACAAACGGCCCAGCCGTGGTGACGCAGTGGTTAGGACGATTGTCTGTTGATTCTAAGGATGCCAGTGTGACCCGACCACGGAGGCCCCTTTGTAATATAAGATACAAATGCCCTTTAAAGAGCCCCACATTGGCGGAATTCCCGGAGTCCTCTACTAAATCCCCCTTCATCTTCTGGCTCACTTTGACTCGTTAAATCTCATAAACCAAGCAAAATCACTCACTCCAAAAAGTCTAGTTCTCCGCGCTCATGGACAATTATATGAGGTGCTTATACACATCGGGATCACTTTATTTTAGACTCGAAGACATGGATCATGTGTGTTGGATGGAAATTATTCACCAAACTTCATTACGGGACAAATGAGCACAAGCAATTGTGGTCCTCCATACACACCATGATGTGAATACTTCTAGAAACTACGTTCGCGAGCGTGCGGGTGCGGTACGCAGGTGAGTAACTGAAGGAATGCGCAGAGAAATATGGTCGGATGGCACGGAGTAACGTGAAACTCTCAAATGAACGCAGTAGAGCCAGCGATTTAGAAATATTGCTGCGACTGGCTTGAGACCCACAACATAATGAATAGAGCAGCTTCCCTAGACCAGACACGAGAGCACTAATACTATCGCCGCGGATAATCATGCCACGTGTATAACTGCAACACACTCCCGCACAGTGCAGTGAACAATCGCCGTATTCATTAAGTTTCATCTGCCCCACTCCTTCATTTAGCCATAAGTAGATACACCATACGCATACGCCCTCTGGCCGAGTGCGTGCGAGGTCCACCGGCATTGTGTCGGGTAAGTCCACCAGATGGCATGACATAATTTGCAATGATTTCGCATTTCACCACTAAAGAAGACTTAAATTCTCAAAAGTAATTTTTTTCTCGTCTGCTTTCTTGTTTTGTCTTCTTTCAGGTTGTAGCTGTTCATGTTGGCCAAAGAATACATTTACAGAGAACCTATCTTAACGTAGCTTCAGCGCAGATTTTCTGCGAATATATGACCCGGATGTATCATGGGATTTCACGCGACTAGCTCCGAGCACGTAACCGTGCGCCTGGTGCTATCGTTGTGGGAACTCATAGTGCAAAGCAGTGTACAGAATATGCTGATTAGCCACTGACAAGCAGCTGCGCGCCACGGTTTCCTTTAAGGAGTGGGGCGCTTTTTTTTTTTTTCAACGCAGCAGTGTGCGTTCTATGGCTTACACACCTTATATTAGCAGCAATAGTTTCGCACCCACGCTTGCAATGTTTACGCCACTTGGATGGGAAATTGCATCCTCGTCTTTATTGCCAATGGCCGAGTACAACGCACAGTTTTTGTTGAAAATTTATGGCTCAAAATGTTTACTTCCGGCTCATAAGGTGGGGCTCATGTGGGTTTCGGAAGTCCTAAGTTTGGGAGGGATGAAGACGAGTGTTGCTCCGGCCTTGAAGAGATGCTGCATGTTGACCGTCCAACAAGACTCAGAAACAAACTTCTGGCGCTCTTTACTCTCGACCGCGCAGGTTAGCTTGGACATCCGCGACAGACTGCACAAAGCCAATACCCGGACTCCCGTTGCCGCTTATGGGCCAGTACTAAAACCGCATCATCATCATCATCGTCATGAGCCTGACTATACCCACTGCAGGGCGAAGGCCTCTCTCATATTTCTCCACTTAACCCGGTCCTGTGCTAGCTGCATCCACTTGACCCCCGCGAATTTCTTAACCTCATCCGCCCACCTAACTTTCTGCCGCCCCCTGTTACGCTTTCCTTCTCTTGGAATCCAGTTTGTTACCCTAAGCGACCATCGGTTATCCTCTCTTCGCACTACATGTCCTACCCATGTCCATTTCTTGTTCTTAATTTCCACTAGAATGTCGGTAACTTGAGTTATTTCTCTGACCCACTCTGCACGCTTCCTATTTCTTAATGTTACCCCTACCATTTTTCGTTCCATAGCCCTCTGGGTTGTCCTCAACTTAAGTAGAACTCTCTTGGTTAGCCTCCACGTTTCAGTCCCATAGGTGAGCACAGGTAAGATGCACCTGTTGTATACTTTCCTCTTGAGCGATACCGGTAAGCTGCTAGTCATAATCTGCGAGTGCTTGCCAAATGCGCTCCATCCCAATCTTATTCTTCTTGTTATTTCCTTTTCATGGTCCGGATCTGCGGTTACTACCTGTCCTAAGTAGACATAATCGCCTACTACTTCCAGTAGTTCGCTACCTAATGTAAACTCCTGTTCCTTCCCGTGGCTGTTGAACATTACCTTAGTCTTCTGCATATTGATCTTCAAGCCTACCTTTCTACTTTTCCTATCTAGGTCATCAATCATTATTTGCCTCGGCAATCACTCCCAGACTGCGTTTGAAAGAGGCGATCTGTTTCCGTATCTGCGTTTGGAATACAGTTGCGCCGAGAAGAGCAGAAAACGTTGCTCTGGAAGTGCTCCAGCTCTGCGATTGGAATTCGCCATTTCAGATACATCCCAAATCCACTCGGCCCGCTGTCTGGTTCACATTGTTAATTTTTGTGTAAAGTATAGCTCTAATTTTAGACATGTTTATTTGTGCAGATAAACTGAGGGTTTGTAATATATTTCCTTTGTGATTGCATAAAAAAATATTATATTCATGCATGATTATTGATGACGATAATTATGACAAGCACTGCTTTATTCTTTTTTTTGTAGCTTGTTTATTTTACGTCAATTCAAGCAGAGGATCAGTTGCACTGCTTGGAAAATGGGTGATGTGGCCTCGTCAACCAGTGTCAGCCTTTTGATGCATAAGCTGGGAAAATGTTTCTTACTTATACTTGCCTAAAGTAAACCTTAAAGTATTCACGAACTAAAAAGAAGTAGTTTTACATGGGGGGTACGAACAACATATTTCAGCATTACTTGTAATTTTAATTGTTCCCGCTACTCTAACTGAGCGAAATGAGGGCGCTTCATGTAGGAGGCTGCAGAATGTGTTTCAGTACGTCCCGCAAACTCTTTTTCGCAGCCCCACGTGCTCTACGCGTTTACGCTAAGCTACAACGGTTGTGCGTCGGTGTGAAGACGCGGCGCGTTCCATCAAAACGTGCCTTGCGGCAAACAAAATACAAAATTAAAATTACTTCGATGTGGGTATACCACCCAAAATGGCTTCGAGGGGAGCTCAAAATGATGAGAAATGGCGGCAGCTGAGAGTTTCCGGCGCACTTCGTTTTTGAGGAAGAGAAATGAGTTTAACGAAGACGCTATGAGCAGTGATGAGGAGGTTGCTGAGCTCTTGAGGGAAGAAAATACACCCTGCAGGAGTTCATGGAAGAAGATTGCGGTCGCATCGGTTGCAATTTTTTTTCGAGGAAACGTTCTGCATCTGTTGCGGCTCAAAATGTGCTGTTTTCTGTTTCGTTAGCGTCTGGCGGTTCTCCGTATTTTCGCTGCTATATCTTGAGGCGGCTTTGAAGAACCAGCCGTGCGGATGGCGTCTATGACGAAGTATGACTTCATTTCACGCCTGGTAGCGGGAGTTAACTGGATTCGTCAGCTGATAAATGAATGAGTTTCAATACTTTCGAGTTAGGTCATGTTAAATAGAGACCCATTTATCGGAGAAACGTTAAACTGACTGTTGTAGTGGTAGTGTTTTGAATATTTTTGGCGTCTCACGAACTTTGATGCCTTCCACAAGGACGCTACCTGTCCGCACCTTGCTAACTCAAAAAAAAAAATCTTTCTTTCCCTAATATTTGTTTAAGAGAACTCCAGGTGACTTCCTATTGGGTGAGTATGCCTCCGTAAAACGTCTCTTCGATGAGTGTTTATTTTTGGGTGTATGTTAGGTTCGAGAAGCAGGGTGACGGCTTGAAAGAAATGCACGCAGATTGCCATCGCGCCATGACTTGTTGTAAAGGTCCAAAAGAGCCCGCGGAACCTCCTGGCCAAGGTTGGTAAGCGCGGCGTACGTCACACCGTCGGGCCCCGGCGATGACGACCGTCTGCAGCAAGCTAGCGCGGCGTCAAGTTCTTCTAAAAAAAATGACAGATCTATACGGGAATCCCTCGATGGTGGAACATCACAGCAATACTCCGGTGCTGGTGAGTTTGGGAGGCCAGTCATCTTTGCACAGAATTGTTCAGCTACATCAACCTCACTGCGTCGCTGGTGCAGCGCGAGGGACATGAACGGGTAGCGCTGTTGAGGGGATGTTCGAAGGCCACGAATCACATTCCAAACTTGACTGGAAGACCAGCCGATTCATTCACTGCTGAAACCCGGGAAATCACCCCTCGAGCTTTCATCATATCTTCCTTTGCCAGCTGTGTAGCTGTGTATGTACGCATGCATGCATGCATGCATGCATACATACATGCATACATACATACATACATACATACATACATACATACATACATACATACATACATACATACATACATACATACATACATACATACATACATACATACATACATACATACATACATACATACATACATACATACATACATACATACATACATACATACATACATACATACATACATACATACATACATACATACATACATACATACATACATACATACATACATACATACATGCATGCATGCATGCATGCATGCATGCATGCATGCATGCATGCATGCATGCATACATACATACATACATACATACATACATACATACATACATACATACATACATACATACATACATACATACATACATACATACATACATACATACATACATACATACATACATACATACATACATACATACATACATACATACATACATACATACATACATACATACATACATACATACATACATACATACATACATACGTAGTTTTATTAGCATTCATCATTGCATCGTACGATCATGTTTCTGTAGAAGCGCGGTAGCGCTTGTGGGCGGGCCACGGAAATCGACATGAGCTAGCTCCTCGCCAAAAATAAACAATAATAAACTAAAGACCCACAAGGATAATATAATAAAAGAAAACATGAACCAGAAAACAAACTAAAAGTATATTTCATCGAAGTATGGCGCCACAAATATTCTCACAAAGCCTCTCTCGTAATCTTTCATTGCCTAAACTGGCGAGTGTCAGTGACAGTTTGATTCATTATTCACCTGAGGAGGCCAACAAGTTCATTTTTTTCCGCGCATCACTCAAGAGCTGTCCTGGGCGTGAAAGCGACACAGATTGCGGCATGGCTGATGTGCCGTACTTGCACTTCGTTCGGGTCTTCGTGTGCCTCGTCTCCCTCATAAAAAATGATCGCAAACCAGCGAACAAACCATCGCTTTTGCTCTGTGCCAACAAAAATGGCTGAGGGACAGACCGCACCAGGGATGCCTGCATTTCCCTCGGCTGATACTTCAGCTTGTCTTTGACATCAACATCGGCACAGTCGTCACTGACTGCTGAAGTGTAAAGGAACTGCGCTATTTGATATCCTTCACAGAAAGCACTGCGAAGACTGTTTCGAAATTTTGTAGTAGTTTTTATTCACTGCAGTATATCAGTTCAGTTCAGTCGTTCAGTCGTGTCCGACTCTTCGTGACCCTATAAACCATGTCACGCCACGCTTTCCGGTCTCTCACTGTTTTCCTAACATCACATAACTTCATCTGCAGCGCCTCGAGGATGCCATCTAACCATCGCGTTCGCTGCCTACCCCTTCTCCGGCGACCCCTCAACCTTTCCCAACATCAAATCTCTCTCCAGCGACTCCTCTGTTGTCATCAGATGACCAAAGAAGCTGAGGTTCAACTTTAGAATTTGACCCTCCAATGAGCAGTCAGGGTTAATGGTCGACAATATATCGACTGATTTGATCTTCTGACAGTCCAAGGGAACTCTCAAGAGTCTCCGCCAGCACCACAATTCAAACGCGTCAATTGTTCGGCGGTCAGCCTTCTTCACAGTTCAACTCTCACATCCAGACATCACAACTGGAAAGACCATAGCACGAGTTATACGGATCTTGGTTGGCAGTCTAATGCCTCTGCTCTACTGCAGCGAGCAAAACATTGACATCCTCGTGCGAAAAGATGATCATGGTTATTAGAGGTTAATAAAATGACAATAAACTTCATAAAAAGTTGGTGCAAAAGTAAAAGAAAGTTAACGCCCATTTTTTTTTAGGTCACATTGTAGCTTTTTAGCTGTATTCTCTGTCCTTTGTATGGACAAGGCAAGGAGCAAGGTGTTTCTTTTAAGGCAGATAAATAGAACAAATATATACGATCCGTTCTCTGCCAGCATCTCTCGTCTGTACACACAGTAGGATATTTTATTTTATAAATTTCGTATAAAAGGAAATTGCAGTGCTATGAAGTCCAGCGATAGGCATCCACCATCAGTCTGAATCGTCGGAGTGCTAGCTCCATGCCGTCTTGAAGTTACTTGCAACTCACTAACAACAACACTCATACTTAACGGTGATGAATACTATTAATCCTCGGAAGCTGCTCGCAGCCGCCTTCGAAATACGAGAAGAGATGTTCATAACAACAACACTTATAATTAACGGTGATGAATACTATTATACCTCGGAAGCTGCTCGCTACCACCGTCGAATTACGAGAAGAAACGTCCATACCAACAACACTCATAATTAGCGGTGATGAATACTATTAATCCTCGGAAGCTGCTCGCAGCCGCCGTCGAAATACGAGGAGAGACTTTCATAACAACAACACACATAATTAACGCCGATTAATACTATTAATCCTCGGAAGCTGCTCGCAGCAACCGTCGAAATACGAGGAGAAACTTCCATATTTACTAAAGCCCGACTTCTCAGTCAATGCTTTGTCCTTTTCTTCAGCAAACCGCTCGGGCTTGCGCGGGGATTCTTTGACGAAAAACATCCTCTTCTGCTGAGTCCCTGCTTATGAGTGGAAAAAGTCCCCCATGGGAGCAAAGCTAACCAAGAAGCAGCGCCACGGAAGAACGTAATCTCGAGGGTTCTGTGCGGGCCTGTTAGGCGGAATTAACTAGCTGCATTAGCTGCAGCCGAGCGTAATGAGAAAGGCTGAAAGAAACTATGCTTCTACGAGGAGGAGTCCACTGCGACCTTTATAACAACTCTTGTGCAGTCCGTTTAAGCTTATCTGTGTAGCATTGAGAAAGGGAAAAGAAGTTTATGAAGACTCTGGACAGGAAGCAGAGAGTACACTTCCAGGGAAATAGAGACGGTAAAGTAAGGAATAATCGTGAACTCAGAGTTCTGCTAAAGGGCGATACGTTTCCGATGTCCTTACTCAAAGACGAAGAAAATCAGCTTATTTCTGGATCAATAATCCATAAGATCTCTAAGACGAAACTTTGAAACTTTTTTTTCTTAATGTGACCGGCTTAACGTCATTAAGAGGGAATATATGAAGCAGATTAGAACAACGAGTCCAAATGAGAGTAAGCTTTTGTTTCTTTAGCTCAGCTTCTAATATGTGAACATTTTTTTTAATATTCCATGGACTGAAACATCTGTTAACGCTCGCTATGAAGTTAGGAGACTCTCCGGATATAGTTTTGAACTACGCCTCCTCATACTAAACAGAAAATGAAGGATTTCAAATATTTTAATGAAGGGGCGAGAATCTGCACAAACGAGAGAATTGAATGGTTGATTGCGGAAAGGAGGAGGAAGCGTATGAGATTCGCCGCTATTCTGTAGATAACTTTTATAAAAGAGTACTCCGCTCCAATGTAGCCGAATCGCTGACATTGAACAGTGTTTTTCCTGCCAAAACGTTCAGACGTTCCTAAATACAATACTACTTTGATAAAAAATTAAAACAACAAGAATAATTCATCTAGCTGGGCCCGTATTTCGACATGATACGCAAAGCTGATTCAAGCAACTGAAAGCAATACACTGCTCAAGGTAGAATTGAAGCACGTTATTTTATTTCTATTTCCCGTCCATATGTTTTGATCTTCCTGGCACTCATTTATTGTATTTTAGTTCAGAGTAGTGCAAGAAAGGAAGACATCCAGCGCCTAAGCGTTGCCAGGGTTGAGACGTATGCCAAGCCGAGAAGCCGCCAAGATGGCTGCTGTTGTTTCTCATCGCCAGATGTTCTGCTGCTGTGCTGGTGCATGAGTGCCTTTGACTGTCACGCACGAATGGAAGCATTGACGCTATAACTTATTACGACAACTCCTGTAATATTTGGATATTAACAGCGTGGAGATCAAAGTGTGCTGCTGGGCGAGTTGGTGACCGAGAATATTTCAAGAAAATAGCACAGGAGACCACAGAACAGGTGTGACAGACATTCCGCCTTTTCTTTTCTGTGAGCTAACTATTATTGTTATTGGCTCTAATTAATTACCTGGTTATACCACACAAACCATTTTGTCACTTGCACATCTTTCCTTGACGCTCTATCCTATGGTATTGTTCTTTTTCCGCTATACCAAATAAGTCCTCTTTTACAACGCCGACAAAGTCATGCCCCCGCTAAACCCGCCTGGGCTGCGAAGCTCATTACGAAGAGCAACGGTGATGCAGCAAAACGCAGGAACGGGCGCCAAACAGCTGCGCTCTAAAATTCCGCGAGCACTGTGTAATGTGCACTGCAGAAATGCGAAAGCCAGAGCGTTGCTACTGTACACGGTGCCTCACGTTTGCTCTCATTAGAGATTTAGCTTACCGTGATCCACCACCGCGCGTTCCACTGCGCATGCCCAGATCTCCTTGACGCCGATAGATAGCGCCACATACTTGATGTCGGCACATAGACCTGCCGCGTGGGGACCAATCAGCTTGTGCGCCCCGCCCACGCGCGGTAGAGAGTCACGGTGGCGGATCGCGGATCACGGTAAGCTAAATCTCTCTATAATCATTATCACCGTTGTTGTCATTGTCATTATTACTAAATGCAGCGTCATTGTCATCGTTACTATCATCCTCATGGTAGACAAGGAAAATTATGATGTGCGTTTACGATCCCGGGCGAGTCACAGTTAATTAAAGCACTCAGCTGATGATCCAAGGGATGGAGGTTCGACTGCCGTGAGACAGGATTTATTTATAAATACCTTGAGTGGAAGTTTGGTTTGCTTTCCTGCTTGCACACTTTGATGCGACGCATTTCAATACCTAAACAGGGTGTGCTTCAGTACTTTTCTCGCCCACTTGCTCCCAGGTTCATGCTACACGGTTATGACCCGACTGGCAAAGCGCATTTACCGCTTTTGTGGTAGTTGACGGAACTGGGCAAGGAGAATTTTTCTGGGTGCTGGACCGTACTGGCCGTCTTGCCTGAGAGGAGAGAGGAAAATAGCATCCGCCTACAGCCCGTAACGTGAAAAGTTGTTCGTGATCTCTTCGAAAAAAACTCGCCCGGCTAAACACACCTTCGTTGCCTCTTGAGACGAACTATAGTGGCGGTGTTTCGAAGCCTGAGTTGAGCCAGGGAAATCAGTGCCTTCAGTGTTTGCGAGGAAATATATATTTCTGAAATACTTCGCTTTTTAAACGATCATGATGTGGCGGAGAAAGCGAAGAAACCTCTATAGAGTACATTTTTTTTTTCGTGACCTGAGCGTAATTTAAGCAGGTTATCGTGTGTCTACCAAGCACGTCGTGTATTGCGCTCCTCACGACAGAACCGCCACTCTGCAAAGGCGAGCGGAGTACAGCAGTCTTATTTATCGTTGCACTCTGCACCCTCAGAAGATCTTTGATGCCATGGAAGCAGATAATATCATCCTTCTTTTTCAAAGGAGATGGTCTTAAGAAATTCTGCTATAGTCGAATACCGCTTTAAGTCTGCAGTACCCGACACGCAATATTCCTCCGCGACATAAAGTAGTCCATTTTTTCTAGCTTCACGGGTTGCTTAAATAAAAATCCAACTATCAGAGGTTATTAAAAGCACAAGAATTTTAACACCCTTCGTTTGTTTGGTATTGTCAAATATAAGATACGAATTCTGTTTATTGTGAGGAGGAAGGTAGTGAAGGGTGGTAGTTCGTGGTCCTACGGGACTGGGACGATAGGTCAGCGCTGTTCGCGGCGGGGGCTAGCCAGCCACCAAATTTTATCTGTTGTAGGCCGTCATTGCACCCGCCACTGCTTCGGTTGTGGACGACGGCTGTTGTTGCGGCGCGCGTCTTTCTCTCGCTCTTCTTTTTCCTTTCTTCTCTATTTTCTCTTCTGTCTGCACGAGGCAGCGGTGGTGGCTCAGCTACAGAGCCAGTGGCAGGCCCGTGCATTTTCTTTTCCTTCTTCCTACAGCTACAACAACAACAACAGAGCAATGTACACTCCGCATACCACACCCATATTTAGCAACTGCTGCTTTATTTTAGTGCGTAGCACTTCTTGCCTCAATAACGGATTTCGCTGATGGTGGTCCGACACCTGCTCTCTCTCTCTCCCCCTTTCTCTCCCTCTATCTATCTCTCTCTTTCTCTCACTCTGTGAGCTGGAGGCGCGAAGGAGGCGATGGCGACGCCGCGAGCCTAGGTCGTGTGGCGCCGCGTCAATGTCTTACACACTGAGAAGGCGTAGTGGCCTCACAGCTGCCGCCACTGAGAGAGTGGCGCGTATCACCGTTGCGGTCGTCACCTATGTTATGCTGTACAAACGCGTATTACTCCAGACTAAGTAGCCGCGTGTGGCTAGCACACCCTCGAATTTGGACTCTCTTCCCTGGTGTCAGTAGCTCTTCGGCCTTCATGTACGCGCGGTGCTCCCTCGAACTCGACTCCGAGCCGCTCACCAGGCTGTTCGGTGATAAGAACCACAGCAGATGGTGTGAAGAAAGCATAGGGCGCGATTGCACCGCGCAATTTGATTGGCATCGTGTGGATGAACTGTATATCCCACTACTACACAGATCACAAAACTGTGTTCATTAATTCATATGCATGAAAATGTAAGAAATTAAAATAAACAATGATGAACCATGTACAGAGATTCGAATCATTTACATGAGAACCTTTATTACCAAAGCAACCCGAAGCATAATAAAGTGTAAAAATGCTTAGGAAAGTAAATTAAGGGTAAGCAATGCTACGCACCTACTTCGAATTTGATTAACTATGCAAATCGGCTGTAATGTTTTTAACTGCTGTCCTGCTATAGTCTTGGATAAGATGCGGCATATCAACGACTATCTCTGTGACATTAGGGGGGGGGGGGGGTGACAGACTCTTATCTAACGCAGTGAATTTATTTATCACTGTACAAGATAATTAAACACGTTCCTCGATAGTATTTCAACCTTCTCTCCCCCCCCCCCCCCTTTGATATCGATATCTTACTGACTACGCTGTTCAGCTGTCGATCCCGAGGGCCCAAGAGGGTTTAGGCGGTGGAGGGGGCGGGGGTAGCGGTCAAAATTTAGCCAGGGCCCTTCCCGGCCTCTTGGCATGGTGGTGTTAAACCTCCATACGCCTATAGCATCATTCAGCTGTGTGCGGACAGCCAAAACAAATTTGTCACTGAGACAGGTGAATGCGCCGAGAGCTCCACCCTCACGCGGTAGCACAACTACATAAACAATTACACGCTTGTATCCGTGTCCTTTATGAGCGAGATATTAAGACCAGCTCTCTCCTGAATGCCTGTACCGCCTACTGGACAAGTCTGCCGAGCACAGTGTGACGACAAGAATACGACACCACAGCGGGACAAAAAACAAGTGCGTTAGTCAAGTCAGGGTATACTGCACTGGCGACAGCTTGCGCTGACAGCAGAGCAAGGGAGAATGCGGTCATCAGCGTGAGGCGAACTGCTACTGGGTCTGGTCGATTCATACTGCGCGCAGCCGCTGGGCGACGCTCACACAGAGGCGTTTCGTACATTATTCCGTTGTCTCCCGCTTTCCCACCCGACCGTAGGGAAGCACACATGCTCCCAAGGACCCAATCAGCCGCGAAAGCAGCAGCTGAGCAGTGTGTTCCAAAAGCAGAACAGCACAAACCGGGCTTTGTGGCATCGACACAAGGGATACTGGCTGAAGGAATGGGGACCCGTTTTACCCCTATGGGCGCACTGTTGTCCGTCTTCTGCCATCTGCCATCGGTGCTGTCTGCTAACAAAGCAACATTCTCATTTATCGCTTCTATCTTCTTTCTTCTTCGTTTAGCACGATAACGTTAAAGTCCCTGTTTTCCAGATAATCAGGCGTTGGTGTTGTCGACATTGTCGGTGCCAGCGTTGGCGTTGTCAGTGAAAAATCACGAACGTGCCCCAGGAAGCTGGTGGTTTAAAAGTGCCATGGCCGGCCACTGATTGGTTGGCGGGCTGTATGATGTCACGAGAACAGATCATATGGCTGAGACGGCTCGAGCTGCCAACCCAGGTAGCTCCTCTGAAATAGGAGGGTGATATGGGGTTCGTACCCAGGCCCTTGTCTCACAAGTCAGACTGGTCGTATAGACTTTTTCTAGGTCACGCAGGAAAGTTCATACGGCTTAGTTAAAGCGGGCTCTTTATATATGATACGCAGCCTTACATAATATGTGACAGCGTACGAGTGTAAGCAAAGAAGCGTGTGTGAGATGAGGCACAAATAAGAAATTAAGGACAGTAGGGAAGTGCATGTACACGGACGAGGATCCGCATAGGGAAGCGTAGACGGGACCCATTCCGGAATCCAGTCGTTCTCTTATAAACGGAGCTTATTTGTCCTCCGGATGTTTTGTTGGGTCGTTCTCAGTCAGTTTTAGTAATTATCAATTTTACGAAATCTCATATTGAAGAAGGGAGGGGGGTATGCGCCTGCGCCAGTACCAGCTTTCCCCTGCAGGGTTTACAATAGCGCTAATGCATTAAACCATACGTTTGATCGGATGCGCCAACTTCGTTTGAGCACCACTTCAAGGACCTTTCCGCTGCTCCCCCTAGTGTAGTTTAGCAGGCCTTCGCAGTCTCGTTTTCAAAATCAGGTGTCTCGTTTGTAGGATATGCTCAGAACGAGAATAGCTGAATGTCGATGTTAAATTGTTGCAGACACATTTTTTTCTCGTTCTACTCTCAGACTCATTCGTATGACGATGTGCTGAAACCATCATCTGACAACAGAAGAAGAGAAAAACAATTGCAGACAGCCCCGACGGCATAAAATTTGTTCCTCGATGTCCTGATTATAATTCGCAGCGCCGAGAACCGGCTGCCGTACAAGGGCCACGGAAAGCTGGGCAAGAAATACCACTTGCGTTCGTCATTCTGGTACGTACATTCAATGCGAGAAGCACGTAGCTGCTAGGTGCATGTATGCTGTTCTTTTAGCAGTGTGGCAAATGCCTTCTTTAGAACCCAAACTCTTTCTTCGCACATGCTTTAATTCTTCTTGTTTTTCAACATTAAGGACTAAGCAATAGTCCTGTGTCGGGCTGGATGGTTTATGCCCAAAAAAGACCGGTGAAACAGCAGTAGGAATGTGTACTAGTCGCCAGCGCTGACATACAATTGATATTTATAGATTCCTCTTGAACGGGAGCGTGCAGAAAAAGCAAAGTAAAATAATTCAAAAGAGCAATAATAATAAAGTGGGGAAACGAGAGCTAGTTGGCAACGGTATGGCAATGGTAATATATAAAGGGCGGCTGTCTCTCTTAAAATGGAACCATAAGTTCTTGTGTATGGCGAATGGTTCTGTGCATTGAAAAGTTAGCTTTGTTGTTGTTTTTTTTTGTTTTTTGTTTTTTGCAGGCTACTTATATGTGTGACCTGCAACATATTTTCTCTTTATGTACTGCCTAATGCAGCAACTGATTAACAAAGCGATTAATGTACAGAGAGCTCACAACCTAGAAAAAAATTTTCATTGAAACTTCACCACTGCGGAATATGAAAGGAATACGGACAGTGTACCAGGACTCGCGGCAACTAGATAAGAAATGTTCTTCTTGGTTGCGGAGAAATTCAACAAAAATAGCGCACACGCTGACACGTGTACCACCGTATACTTGTGTTGTAGGCCTCCACGCACCCTACCTCCGCAACTTGGCGATAGTGCTAGCGTTGCTGAAAATCAGCTCGGATGCAGCTAAAAATTGGTCGTTTCAAAATCGTTCAAGCCATAACCACTCCGCTGTTCTCTTTAATAAGTGTGGAAGTTGAGAAATTTTCAATAACACAAGCCCAATGAACAAATAAAGAGGATGGTTCCCGAGGCCCACAAGTAGAAGATAATTGAATGCACTCTCAGTTATCTACCAACAGACTACGTTTCTTGACCAATTTCTAAAGGACAAAAAAAAATACTGCTGCACCGATATTTCGACACTGCGTTTTAATTATACTTAGATTTTTTCTTATATACTACCTTTCGGCCTTAGGCAGTAAGTGATAGTTGCAAGTAATTATGGTGCCACTTGTTGTCCTTTACTGCGTGTAGTGTTCAAGGGCTAGTTTCCGGGTTCTTTTCCTCTAATAACATGATGTGATTTCGAAAATATAAAGTATTCAACTCCTGGCAACCGACCCTGCTGCCTCTCACTCCACTCTTTATTCTTAGAGTGTATTCAGTGCGTTAAAATTTAAGAAAATGCCTGCAGGTGCACTGCACAGTCCTAATTTCTTTCCGAGTCAGCATCGGATTTTGACATGTGAAAGCCCCGCGGCCGGACTTTTGCGTTCGTTGATCAGCACTGTGGCTCTGGATACTCCTTCTTTCCCTTTGTTAATTTCGGCAAGAATAATTAGAAATCTGAAACTTTACCTCTGGGGTTTCAACAGCGTTCCTGCGTTAGGGCGGGTATCACTTTCGCAAGTTCATTAGAGAAGTGCAGGAAATAATTTGTTGGCATTCGATTTAATAGAAATGTTTCAAAAACTAAACTGCAATGGATCGAATAAAGATAAAAACACGAGAGAGCAACATACAGTTTCATCAACAAAAGTGGTAACTAATATGAGCTTGCTCACCCATGAGGGATTTAGAGGTGCAACAACTGATTTTTGCTACTATATTTTTGCTATCAGAGAAAAAGTGAAGGCGCACAGCCGGACACTCCTATCGCGATAAATTAGGTAGCGATGATAAGAGCAAAAATTCCTCTTATCTATGTTCCGAGAGGAAATTCAATCCTTTTAGAGGATGTCTGATGTTATTTTGACCTGGGATAGATATTAATAAGTTTTGATAAATTGGTTTAGTTGGTTTGGTTTGTGAGGTTTGTGAGGTTTAACGTCCCAAAGCGACTCAGGCTATGAGAGACGCCGTAGTGGAGGACTCCGGAAATTTCGACCACCTGGGGTTCTTTAACGTGCACTGACATCGCACAGCACACGGGCGCCATGTTTTTCGCCTTTATCGAAAAGCGGCCGCCGAGGCCGGGATTTGATCCCGCATCCTTGGGAACAGTAGTCGAGCGCCGTAACCACTGCGCGCGCCAACCCGGCGGGGCAAGCTTTGATAAAATTTCACTATGCATGGTTATTTGACCGCGGAGTGGCATTCGCATATACCGCACATCAAATTCTATATTCGTACATATAGTAATCAGTGCTCTATTCACATTCGAAACTTGATATATAATCACCCATATCTCATGCCCGCTAATAGATCAAGCAGCCTTCCACTTAGGCATAAGTTGAAAACGTCACATCGTTCACGTACAATTTTTGTTCCTGTTCGAATCAAAGCCTCCTGAATCCATGCCTTTCCTTCTGGCAGCATATGGGCAACTCGATGGAGCAATGGTGCATTCCTGTGTTAGGTGCAAACATGCTGAACGCGTTCCTATCTGCTTTAATTCGTTCGAATATCGACATCGTTAGCATGACATTTCGCAGTGTTCTGGGTACTACACAGACTTTTGTCGGTTGTTTGGATTCAGCTCTAAACAGCTACTGCATTTCGCAATGCTGTTGGGTCAAGAACATCTCCTTCGCAGGTCATGGTCATCGCTGTAGCACAGACTCGGCTTTCTTCGACTGAACCCATTCTGAGCCGATACACTGGCTGACGACGGGTGCGTACTGCGGTCACTTGCTTTTGAGGCGCTATCTTAATCAGGAGAACGGCTGCGAGGGGCAGAAATTCCAAATAATGAACTTTCGTTGCTCGCACGTTCGATTCTCACGTCTTGCTTTGTTTTTATTTCCTGTTTAATGTTTACAATGCTCCGCTGATCTTCATCCGCTACTTTATGTAATTATCTCAATAAGTGTTGAGGGTATAAATACATAAATTAATGTTTAGAGCACATAACGCCGATCATATTTTGCTGCCTTCTTTTTGCTGTGGTGGGCATGGCTATATATTTATAAATTTACGCACAGAGTCACCAAGGAAAATTATCTGCAGTTTTGTTTTATTTTACGCCCTCAGATCACAGAGAGCACCAGAGCAGATAATTCGAAAAACAAAATTGGCCAAGAAGCGAAAAGCACTGGGGAATCATCATGACGACGACATAAAGGTAGGATTCTCTAACCTTGGAAGCTATTCATGTACACATTTATGTATTTATGTATAGGACACTTCTATCCAGCTCACTAGTTCTGGTTTTCGGTTTGGTTTGGTTTGGTTTGGTTTGTGCGGTTTAACGTCCCAAAGCAACTTCAGGCGATGAGAGACGCCGTAGTGGAGGACTCCGGATATTTCGACCACCTGGGGTTCTTTAACGTGCACAGACATCGCACAGCACACGGGCGCCTTGCTTTTCGCCTCCATCGAAAAGTGGCCGGCGAGGCCGGGATTCGATCCCGCGTCCTTGGGAACAGTAGTCGAGCGCCGTAACCACTGCGCCACCCCGGCGGGGTCGTCCTGGTTTTCAGAGACGGGGACGTTTTGACTGCGCTACACAATTTGAAGCTATTCAAAAGCGACTCGCAAAAAGAAATGAATTTCGCATGTTGTGTTTAACCACGTCATCTGTTGCTTGTGCGATGTCAAGCGCAGTAAAACAAGCAATGAGGGAAGGTCAGACACAAAGAAGCGCCAATCTATCCACACTCACGGTCGCATATATTCAGCTGTGGTGGCACGTTTAAAAAAATAACCTCTTCCTAAGAGTAAATACATCATAAAAACAAGACAATGTGTCTAAATGAGAAGTATCATGACTAACGTTGACCTCAGCATTTTAACTCAAGTATGCACCGCCAGTCGGCTTGTGAACATTTTATTCAGCGCACTATTTACACTTTTTTGGCATCTAGGTGCCCAGTCGTATATGATGCAAGCCCGTCTTCGTACTTATTTTGATTATCTCGGCAAGAAAAGCCTCCGCAATGAGATACATGGTCCTGATAATTATCATTATCATCATCAGCCGGACCATACTCACTGCAGGGTGACAGCCTCTCCCATATTGTTCCAACTAACCCGGTCCTGTGTTAGCTGCATCTACTTCACCCCTGAAAACTTCTTAACCTCCCCCGCCCTCTCTACCCCCAAACTTTTTGCCACACCCTGCTACGCTTTCCTTCCCTTGAAATCCACTTTTTTACTTTTAGTGAACATCGGTTATCCTCTCTTCACCCTACACGCCCTTTTCATGACCACGTCTTCTTGATTTCCACTAGAATGTCGTTAACTCGACTTATTCCTCTGACCCACTCTGCACATTTTCTATCTCTTAAAGTCATGCCTGCCATCTGCCGTTCCACAGCTCTCTGCGTTGTCCTCAATATAAGTAGAACTCTCTTGGTTAGCCTCCACGTCTCAGCCCCATAGGTGATAACAGTTAGGATGCAACTGTTGTATACTTTCCTCTTGAGCTATACCGATACGCTACTACTCATAATCGGCGAGTGCTTGCCAAATGCGCTCCATCCCATTATTATTCTCTTAGTTATTTCCCTTTCATGGTCCGGATCTGCGGTTACAACCAGTGTTGCCAATTTAGCTACTTTGTAGCTAGATTTAGCTACTTTTGGACTCAGCTAGCTACCAAGAAAGTTAGTTTAGCTACGAGTAGCTATTTTAGCTCCTTTGTTCAAAATCTAGCTACAAATCTGGCTATTTTGGTGAAATCTAGCCTAAATTTTGCTACATTTTGGAAAATTACTATTCTGGCGCGAAAAACTTTTCCACAAACGCTACACATGATGAAACTGACGTCAGGCACATAGCGCCATCTGGTAGTTTTTAAACAAGACGCAAACCAGACCACGGCCGGTCTCGAGGGAGAGAGCGCGCGCTCTTTCTTACGGCCTTCTCAATCGCCGCGTGAACAATGGGAACTTTTCTCCTTGAGTTACGCTCTCCGCCGCCGCAAGGGGCGCGACCTGCTCACTGTTCGCTCCGCATCTGCTTCAGTGGCGGCGGGTGGCTTTTGCCTTGTTTCGCGCTGTCGCCCGCGGTTTTCGTGGTGAGTGCAGCCCCTAAATGAAAGATTACAGAAGGTAGATGCTGTAGCGGCATCCTGTTAGCGTGCTACACACGTGAATGGAGTCTTTATATTAAAAAACACTGTCGCTCAGCAAACGTTCGACAAGTATATGACATGTATTGCGGCATGGTATCTACTTTTGTTCATTTTAATCTATTTTTTTTTTCCAAGCCTGTACAAGAAGATGAATAAAAAAAAAGAAAGAGCAGTGATCACATCGAAGCTTCTTCAAGGCAAACATAACAGCAACAATGGCAAAACCGCCTTTCAGCGCTAGATGAGAAACCATCGAGGTAACACCGAAGATGAAAATAATTTTATAAAAATGTAATGTAAGTTGCACAATGCTTACATGACATAAAGTATTAGTATAAAGTCAGAGTAAACACTTTTAACTTTTCTTATCAATTTTGCTATAATTTATAGACCAGCAAATGTTTTATGTTGTATTATAAACATTATTTTAATTTTGCAAATAAACGTTGGTTTAATGAAACGTTTGCATGATATCATGATTATTTCATGAAAAAAACAGGAAATCTATTTCAAGCACTAATTCCTAGCAATATTTTCTTTCTTTTTCTAGTATGTTTTTGAACTAATAGTTCCTTGTAATTATCTGTGCAGTAATGCCTGCCTTAGAGAGCAATCGCTGTCCTATTATTTTGGTAGAATGCTTTGCTTATTACACATTCGCCACTGTTACTCAAGGGACACTCCTCAATAATGGATATAAAAGCTTTTCTCTGTGCTATTTATTCAGAGGTGACTATAGGAGTTGTATGTCGCGCTGTATTGCGTAGTTGTGTACCATCACCAATGGTAGGCAGGGTTGTTTTATCATTTTCAAGAACGCTAGAATAATGCTGCATATATATTAGATATATGTTGTTAAAATGTTTATAGAAAGGTTATGCTAACGTTTATTTATAGCTTTATTAGGCGTTAACAAAAAAAAAACGTTAGGAACACCGAAATAACATTTGAACAAAACTGAAATTGAACACTACCGTAATATTTTGAGCGATAGCTCGGCCGAAATGGAGGAGAACAAAAAAAAATTAATTACAGTCGTGCCTCATTAATATGGACAGTTTTGTTCCCGAGCAAATTTGTCCTTAAAACGAGTTGTCCGTAATAACGAATCGCGAACAAAAAATTTTCAAATATGCCATGATAGAATCTGCTTCTGCGCATAGTGGTGATCATTGAAGTTGGAATTAGACAATATATTTGCCGCTCCAATCTCATTATCCTCGTTGTAATTATGCCTGAAATAACATAGTTCCGCTTCACTCGCCTGGATATTTATACGCTTGATGGCATATCTTATGTCTAGATAACTTACTCTTACCACGGCTGTTCACATCACACGACTCGACGACCCGGTCGACTACCTAATTATATTTTCTGCGAAGCCAAATTAAACTAAAGAGAAATAGTGTCTTCAGAGGCATTTATGCAATGCTGTAAATGATAAGAGCTGTGGTCTAGGCAATTTAACCTGTGCTGTGAAATATTAAACCACCAAATGAAAGGGCCCATTATGCACTTTTTCACTGCATACTACTGGCATCCTGCATGCAAAATGCAGGAAATAAAACGTCTGGTTAAGAAAGTAGAGATTTTGTTCTCGGCACTGTCCATAACGCGGCCAACATGTATGATCTTCGAGGGGCTCTTTGCAATTCCACGCTGTCCACTGTCCGGACAGTGAGTTTCCATATTAACGAGCGCAAATACATTGGAAAAGTTTGGTCTCCAGAAAAATACGGTCCCTAATTCGAGTCGTCCAGAGTTTGTAGCCCTCCTGGACAAGGTTGTGTCTTTTTTTGAAAAAGCTGTCGTGCACCTACCACACACAAATGTCCTTGAAGTCCTTCAAATCTTAATCCAGCCAGCACTTGAGAACTCACCTTTGCTGAGTTGCCCGGAAGGCATTGACAATAGCCATGCTATAAGGCCCGCTTCTTTAATATATATTCAAGAAGCAGGCCTTATAGCATGGCTATTTCTCACATATGTGAGAAATTTCTCAGAATCCTTCTTGTCAATTATGCTAAGAAAGTGACAGACAGGAACGAAAGGCCAGCTCCTTATGTGCACAAACCGCCCAGAAAGATTTTTAGACTTTTGTAGCCGCATGTACCGTTTTGATGAATGAGTGCAATGTGTTAACTTTGAAGGACATTTTTTTTTTATTGCTTGCCGCTCTTTTCAATTATGCATATCTGTTTATGCCCATTTCCTTGATTAAATGTTTTTTATCACTGTATTAAACTGACTACGACTGTCTACGTGTGCGTCAGTCGCGAGACTACGTATACATCTGCTGTCTTTCAACCTACTGATTTGTTTTAAACGAAGCTAGAACAGCCCACTTCACTAGACAACTGAAATTTTAACGGTATGCGTAAATCTTTGTTCCTTACTCTGAATCTGAGACGTGCTATGAATTTTCGTCAGTGCCTCTTTTGCTCTAAACGAAAACGGAAGCGCTTGACAGAATATCCACCGAACAGTTTGCCATGCACTAGCGTCAGCTAGGTCGCGCTATACCTGCTTACAGCTTTCAAAGGCACACTGCATAAAATGGTACATATAGTTTTGTCAAAAATTTAGGGGCAAAAAGTGTTGATGTAAGTGCACCCGAAACTTCATTCGACCGCGCTCGGCCGCACTGACGAAGGCGCGCGCGCGCGTGAGCGGATTGTTGACTGTATTTTATTCCTCGTACACGACAAACGTTCGATGCTGATTACGGCCTTTGTATAAACTATAAGGGGCGAAATTTCAGGACCTGCCGGTTGCAAGTGAGGCGGCCGAAGCTAAAAGTGAGCGCGCGTTTCCCTTGCGCGTGAACGGCTGTAGCGGAGGAGCAGCAGTGGGGCGGTGGCGACCCCACCGAGGCGCGGCGGGCGGTGGAAACAGACCCCATTGGAGAGGCCGTAAGAGAAGAGAAAAACGCGCTCTCCCTCGAGACCGGCCGTGACCAGACAAACTTGCGAGTACTTGCGAGAAAGAAGGAAACGCTTGAAAAGAGAGAGGAGGATGCCGTATGCCTCGCCGCCTCTGCCTCCATGGAGCTTCCTCCATGTCTGCCTCAGCGGGAAAAAGAAAAAAATAGCTCACAAAGTAAAGAGAGGCGAGGCCATGGGCGAGGCGATGCGGCCATGCGACTGATGCGGTGCCGCAGCTTCTGACGGGTGTTGCATACAAGGAGGATATAAAAAAAATTTTATATTTTTATATAACCTCCTTGGTTGCCTATCGCGCAGCGCGGGGGCTCCGATGAGCATCGAAGTCGGGCTCGCGGTACACTATTGTGCATGCGTGTACGCATTCTTATTACTTAATAAGCCTGGAATCGACTGTCTGATTCGACTTTCTTTGCGGATCATGCGTGGTCAGTGCCGAGTGGATGAAAGAGGCCAAGAGGCCCACCGGTCTGAGTTACGCCGAGTCGCGGACTGAAGATATCGCCTGGACAGTCATTGAACCTTTCATAACTCTCCGTTCATAGGCCTCTGTGTACGCACAAAAAAGTAGACAAAAGTACATTCTTTACATGTTTACAGAGCAGTGATGCATTCGCAGCTCGTCTTTTCTTAGCGCGCAAGCCTTACGCTTTGCGAAAACTACGTCTGCCTAAATTATCGGAATCGAAACGTGACCATATTTATCATTCGTAATTCTTTAGTTAGCACTTGTCAAAACGTTGACTTGTCATGCGTAGTCGCCTGCACGAAACCATGTCTTGATAGCTGTGTTTAATTTTTATAATAATAAAGCTGCCAATAAATGCGTTATATATCCAGATTATAAAGTAAAAATTCTTGGGAAAAATTTAGCTACTTTTAGCTCCTTGGTAGATTTTTTTAGCTACATTTAGCTACTTTCACGCTGCCATCTAGCTACTTTTGCTCACCGACATTTGGCAACACTGGTTACAACCTGTCCTAAGTAGACATATTCGCCTACTACTTCCAGTACTTCGCTACCTAATGTAAACTGCTGTTCCTTCCTTAGGCGATTGAACATTACCTTAGTCTTCTGCATATTAATTTTTAGCCTATATTTCTGCTTTTCCTGTCTAGATCATCAATCAATTAGAAAGCTACTTAGAAAGAGAATTTCATCAGCGAATCGCAGATTACCGAGGTGTACTTCACAACCCTTATCCCAAACTACTCCCATTCAAAATCTCTTAATGCTTCCTCTAAGCTGGCTGTAAATATTGCTGGGGAGATCATGTCCCCTCGCATAAAATAAAAATTTATAAAATTTTATTACTTTATTTGTACAGAACTATATACGGGTGCTATGCAGCTGCTATAGATATTCTTCTCAAATTTTATTTACAACTTGCTAAAAGGTGAAGTTTAGGGATACCATTATATGGGCATCAAATTTGTTTATAAAACTCCGGTGTTACTTTGTCCGCTTGATCACACTACCCAGTCGAAAACTACAGAACTGTGTCAAAAATACGACAAAATATCCTGTAGTTCTGTTGTAACCATCAGATTTTTCTGTAGCTCTGTAGTACTTTTCTGTAGTTGTGTAGTTTTTCTGTAATATATTTCTGTTGTCTGTAGTTCTGTAGCACTTTTCTGTTGTAACTACAGAAATTTCTGATGTTACTACAACAAGTTCTGTACTCACCACAGGTTTCCCGTCAAAAACCGCACAGAAATTCTGTCGTAACGTTAGAACATTTTCTGTAGTTTTTTCCGACTGGGATATTGTGTGACGAACATAATAATTAGCATTTTCTACCCGTCACGCAGACAGCAGCTCCTCAAACCAAAAAGCCAAAATCTGACCTGCAAGTCAGGCCGCCGTCTTACGATGCAGACAGGTCCAGACGGCGACGGAAAATTAATAAAGAAGACGAAGCTCTTTGGAGATGGTACGTGCTAACAGAAGCTGCCTTCGCAGTCGGAGAATGGAGCTGGGTTTCAGAAGAAGCAAAACCATTTAGCGATGGAGACGTCATTAACTGCTGTAAAAGCTGCAGCTGCTTAAGAATATTAAGCCATGGGAGGTGCGTAATCTCCCTGGCTAAGAAGGCCATCTCCGAGCAGCTAAGGCTCATTTCAGAAAGTTGATGCACGTCAGACGGAATAGACAAGCTCAGTGATGGACGAGTTTATTCTGTTTATTGAAAGCTGCTATTAAATAGATATTAAATTGATAAAAAAAAACAAAAGCAAACAGACTCAAACAATGATGCTGCCGCAGCAACAAGTATTTGTCTAGCTATGTCTAATTTCCTTTTAGTCATGCTATGATACATACACACAGGAAGTCCCAGCTAAATGTAACCAAGCTTACCCTAGCCCAGTGGCACCAACTACTGGCTATTGGGAGTCGTGCGGCCTCGTCTGGTGTATTACTGTATGCCTGTTAAGGGCGTCGATCCTAAACAACATTATCTGAGGGAAAATGTAGAGCATGCAGCAGCATTTCGAACTACATGAGGGCCTTTAAATGTATAACCATTTAAGTGTATTTCAAGCTCTCGACGAACTTTATTGTAGCGTTTTAAAAAAACAGCTTCAAATTCGCAGAGCATATTTTGGCACACTGTTCTTCTAATTACTCGCCTGCTATCAACGGACGCCCGCATCCGGGGCTACTCTGCGAAACGAGAAAAACATTTCGGCGAACTTCGCTTGTATATGTTTATTTTTGCTGAGCTGCCGCCCTGTACCTATAGCGGCACCCACGCTCATTAATCATGTTTAAATAATGTATCACCATTGAAATGACATTTAATGCTTTCACAGTATTTCTAGTGTGTAAAATCAGCGGTTCGCCACAGCGGAACGACATCATGCGCACACCGTTAAATGTGAAAACTGCTTCGAAAAATTTTCGTTAAATATATTTTTATGCGCACTAACCATGTTTTGTACCCTCAGACCCGGCAATGACGCCACCACACATTGCTTGCGTCACAGATTGTGGTCGATCTTTACGTAGCTATTAGTAAACAATCATAAGTCGTGCTGAACTGCTTGTACAGCGGGACTATAACTTGAAGGAAGTGACTTAGCAAGCAAGGGCTGAAATAAGGCAAAGGTTTCAGAAATAATTTCCGTTCACTCCTGCTCTCGCTGAGTTCCTTGACCAAGCCAGCACTGAGTAAGCACAGTTGATTTTCTTTCCCCATTGAGTGGCAGCGGGCACGGTCTAAATTTTGAAATGTTAGTGCGACAAGTTCTGCTTTTACGAACCATTGATTTGCTATTATTACATTCAGCACTTTCGGTACCCTCTACATTGCGTCACTACCCAGATTTTCGGTCAGTTTTGTTAAGCGAATGATTCACCCTTTTTCGAAAGGACAGAAAAACGCGTATTGCGAAGGCAGCGCCGCCCTTGCGGACTAAATAGTAAGATCACAGTAGTCGTTGCCATTGCAGACGACACCAAGGAAGAGCTTTTCATTACTCAAACCAGCGAAGCTTTCCTCATGAGCTTTTGAGCAAAGCAAACGCGTGAGCGCAGCATCCGTTCAGTCGAACGCCGATTAACTTTTTATTTCATTGCTCAGAAAGGCATTGGATTTACCGGGCTGCCAACTTGCTTGTGCTTCAGGTGGGAAGAGAAGGAGCGCAGTGGCACCGACAAGCACAGAAAGTGGCACACGCTGGAGCACAGGGGACCAGTGTTCCCACCACCTTACGAACGTCTGCCGCGCAGCGTCCACTTCTACTATGACGGTGAGTGCAACTCGCGTCCAAACAGCACCGGACCCAGTCAATTCACCAATGATGATGTAATTCAAGTTTAGGGAGCGACATTCTTTGAAAATCAATGAAAAAAATTTGCCGTGGCTTAGCTCAGCTAGGCCAGGATATACGTAGCGAAAGCATGTGTGCCTGGCGCTGGGCTGCCTACTCCTATCCAATCTAATCTAATCCCATCCAATCCAATGTAATCCAATCAAATCCAGTCTAATCTAATCCAATCCAAACCAGTCCAGGCTAATCAATGCCAGTTCAATCAAGTACAGTTCATTCTAGCGAAATACAATCCAAACAATCCTGTCCAATTCAATCCAAACCTTTCCCATCCAATCCAGTCTAATTTAATCTAGTCAAATCCAATCCTGTCCAATGCTGAGTACACGCTCGTCCGAAATGCGCCGCTGACTAGCCTATCATCATTACTACTTTCATCCTCACGCTAGAGAAGGCGAATAAGGATGTGCTACTCAATATGTCTAGCTATTTTGTTGCATTAAAGATGAAACATCTTCTTCTGGTTGCTTCTTGATTGCTAGATGGCGCGGCGAGCGCGCGGCGTCCGCAAGCTGCGGCGGTTGCTAGGCAACGGCTCTGTGCCTCCCGTCACGCGAAACTTCTTGTTCGTGACCAATGTAGCTTTCGCTACAAAATATTGATGCTTACGACCGCCTACGTGTATGAAAAAGTAATTTAGAACTCATGGTATTAAGCCGCGACGAACGCTCATCACGCTTCTTGTAGCTTCCTCACTCTAGCTTCCTCCTCTGGCACGCACCACCACATGAGGTGTCGTGCAACATTCTCTGTACTCCTTCTGCTTCTTTATTGCGACATCTTGGCTCCATCTCTTCTTCTCAAGTTGCCCGTTGCGTTAGGTCACGTGGTGTGTTGAGATAATCAAGGGATAGGCGCGGATGTTGTCGGTTCGAATCCCTATCGCAAACTACCCTCCAATTTGAATACCAGATGCATGTGATAAGAGAAACGAAATGGTATGATACCGCCTTGTGCGCTGCTGAAAGGACTGTCGCGTCCCAATTTTTGTACGAAAGAGAGGAAAGCAGGTACCACATGTAGGTTCATTACGGATGCTGTACGCCGATGCCAAATTTAAACTACATATAGACAGATTTTCCGCCTAATTGTTTTTGCTTTTATACTACATGTCAAGCACTGCAATACCTCTACGTATTCTCTATTTCTAATTAGGGGCAGGTGCTGCTGTAAAAAATAAAAGATAAAATCGCATGAGGTGAATAAGGAAGATAATAAACTAAGTGAACCAGCTTAGCCAGCTGGCAACTCGAAACCAGCTCTAATCACTACTAACCAGCGGAAACTGACCACAAAGCGCTTAGATTGGGCCACAAGACAAGCAAATACAAGGACACAAGTGAACATGGTGGATCGCATTACCGTGTTCGTTTAACTTTCATAATTCCTAGTCAAGTGCTCAGTTTTTCGGCGCTTTCTATGTTCTCACTACATGCAGTAACCAGCGCCCCTACCCAAGTTTCGTTACGTATAATCTAGCAGCCAAATTCAAAGGCAATTCCTCATTAAGCACCATGTCATCCGACTTAACCGTGACGAAAAAGAACAACCAACCTTTCGTCCCTGCCTGTCATTTACCATTAAAATGCACAGCCACCAACCCCACCAAACAGCCTCGCAGCGCAAACTACTGCAGTGTATTGGAAAGTTTTCGCTCTGAATATTTTACGACTGCTGGTAAGGCCGCCTTTCACTATTATGGGTCGTTGATGTATTTGTCGTTGTAAGCACCCGGTGCAACATGTCGCGGTGACAGCTCGCATTGAAGTTACTTCCCACATGGTGTCATGACAACCTATCAAGCTGACTGACATGTTTGCCGATCACTGATAGATCGAAACAGAATGGTGCCCCTCGTGAGGCATTCTCCGGAGCGTCCCCTGTTGCTATAACCTGAGTGTAGTGGCATGGACGCAGTGGACATCTTGCATTTGTACCAAAATATTCAACAGTCAATAAGTTTATTTCCAGGTTCAACTGGAGGGTTTCCAGGCTAAAACCTGCCTAAGCAGCTCGACAGTGTTCAGGAAACACATAAGGTTGAAAGACCACGGGGGCAAGACTGGGTAGTGCACTCTTGGGACCATAAGGTCCAAGAGTGCACTCCCCTGTTTTGCCACTGAAATTCTCTTTAATACCAATGTGAAAATCAATTATTCTTATTTCAATAAATGGAATATTTTTTTTATTTTTTTTTTCAATTCACAGGTGTGCCTATCAGGCTCAGCGCCCTGGCCGAGGAAGTGGCCGGTTTCTACGCCCGCATGCTGGACCGCGACTACTCGTCGAAGCGAGCATTCAACGAGAACTTCTTCCACGACTGGCGAAGATGCATGACAATGAGGGAAGCGAAGCGGATCAGAGGCTTGGCGGAGTGCGACTTTGGGGAGATCAACGCCTACTACAAACGGAAGGCAGAAGAACGCAGGGCCATGAGCAGAGAACAAAAACAGGTATATCGACGCGATAACCTCAGTCACCGCGTCCTCGCCATGCATGATGTAGGTTTGGAATGTGCAGGGCACAAATGTTACGCGACCAGATCAAAAACGTAGTAGATCCCCACTCTGGCAGGTCAAACTAACGCAACAAACGGCAAACTAATATAACTTCGAGCTAACCACCTGCTGTCGTAAGTGTTGGATACAACCAACAAGCAAACAATTGGCTGAAAATGTAAATGCAGTGTTAAGCAGCATATCAAGTTAATAAGTTACTGAAGTAATATCTTAGTACAACACTAAAACAACCGAACATATTAGCCGAGAAATGTTAGCTGACGCTAGTAATTAACCGCAAGCATGCTGTACTGTACTGATTTTGTGTTATGTTTTTCTTTATTGCTTTTTGTGGTGTGGGGTAAGGCTCCACACGTTCTGTAGTTCTTGATTGGATTAACTTGGCACAGAAGCAGCTATTGCTACCTTGTGCCAAATGCGAAGTCGAACAGAAAATAACAAAATGCACACAGCAGCACGCTCAAGCAGAAAACAATACAAATTAAAGAGGAGTGGGAAAAATTTCAGATCATCGCGGTAACCCGCGAGCTTCCTTATGACTAGTTTCGTTATCACTGATTTTCTATCATTAATTTCCTTACCACTATTTCCTTATCGCTGATTTCCCGATCAGTAATTTCCTTACCAAATTTCTTTACCGTCTATTTTATATTTAACTTCATTATCACCATAAATTTCTTTCTCGCTAATCGTCTCATCAGTAGGCATGATTTAAGTTTCATTTGCGGGCACATTTTGACCTAAGTTTTTGGCTGGTTGTGGCGACATAACATAGCGTAGTAAGGCTCTCGCCTTGAAAAACGTTATCCGGGGTTTAACAATGGTTAGACACAAGATAACGAGGATAGCGCTATATTTAGCACAGTTTAACTTTGCTTGTCTAAACTTGTTTTCTACTGATTCACTCGCAGCAGAGGCTTCGCCGACGCGTTTGGCACGCGTTTTGTCGTGGTGCGTTCACGTCTTGCCGCTCGCTCTTCTGACGACTCTCGATCTCGCTTCCTTGACACAGACAAGAAGCGAGCTCGAGAGTCCTCAGAAGAGCGAGCGGCCAGACGGGAACGGCACCGTGACAGAAAGCGTGCGAATAGCATTGACGAAGCTGCAACAAGCTGCTTCTAACCTAATCTTTTCCAATCCAACCTAACCTAACCTAATTCTGAAGTGCACACAAATGGCTCTTGAGCTCATATCTTTCCTAGTCGGAAAAAACTACAGAACCGTGTCAAAAATAAAACAAAATCTTGTGTAGTTTTGTCGTAAACGTCAAATTTTTCTGTAGTTCTGTATTGCTTTTCTGTAGTTCTGTAGATTTTCTGTAGTATATTTCTGTTGTCTGTAGTTTTGTACCACTTTTCTGTTGTCACTATAAAAACTTCTGATGTTACTATAGAGCGTTCTGTTGTCACAACAGGTTTCCCGTCAAAAACCGCACAGAAATTCTGTCGTAACAACAGAAAATTTTCTGTAGCTTTTTTCCGGCAGAGTTGTCTCTGTGCGCAGCAAATCAAGCGCCAGCAAGAAAAAGTGGCGAAGAAGTACGGATTCTGCGTCGTCGACGGGCACAGGCAGAAGATCGCCAATTACAAGATCGAGCCGCCCGGCCTGTTCTGTGGCCGCGGCCAGCACCCCAAGATGGGCATGCTCAAGCGCCGCGTCATGCCCGAAGACGTGACAATCAACATCGGCAAGTGAGCCCCTTATGATTGACACTGAAGGAAGAGTTCTCGCTCTACGATGTTCACAGTACTTGTACAACTGCAGGCGTGGAACAAAATAATCAAACCGCTTTGCCGAACGTACGTGACGCGCACTTCTAACCATGAGGATAGCACAATGGGCATGTTTTTTATATGTTTAATGCGGGAAAGCAGAGGCGCAGTAGCTTTCGCGCCCTCGCTTAACTGCGCTTAACTGCTTCGCTTAAAAGGGAATAAGAAAGGAGTGGGAGCAGATAGAGACTAAGAGTTGCTCCAGTATGTCACTCCAGATTGGTTTTGGCCACCTTAGGCTTCAGTATGCGTGCTGACAACGCATCGCACGCGGCTGTATTTTTCATAAGCTGCATCCTGGCAATCCCTCCACTTCGTGCTCAGAAACAGCGACATAAGCACTGAGCCACAGCGCCACCGTTGTCTCAGGTGGCTAAGGCCTACCATCGCTACAGAGTGCGCACTCCGCGACGTACGGACTTCAGTAATACCCACATGCTCTGTAACACAACGTTTTGAATGCAAACAATGCCTTCTCGTCAGAATCTTTCGAAAGCGGTGGTCACTCGCATTACGATAAAAAGTAGCCGCATCTCTGTGGATGCAGGAAAACCAACCCGTGTGCTGAATAGATTCAGTGCCCTTGAAATAACGACGGATGGTCGACATTTAAACGAAGCCCTTCTTAACGGGAGCCCTCATAACACTCCGTGCAACATCAGGAAGCAAACTTCTACATGCCAGAGAACACGCAGCTAAGGGACGCTTGCGCTGCATACCAGGTGGAGAAGCCCTGCAAAAATTTTCTAGAGTAACTTCGATACATAAGTATTATACAGTTTCCAAAAATAGGAGCAAATTTATGAGATCGTTCAAGTTTCACGTTGTATACGTTCAATACGAGCTGCCAATACGTGCCGAATGCTGTGAGTAATAATAACAGAAAAAATCGGTAACATGCCAATGAGAAAGCATTACTTTCTTGCGGGGTCGAGATTCCTTCGTTAATGACATTTCTGCGAGATGCTTCATCTGCGTGGTTTGTAGTACACAAAAACCGGCACATGTTCGCCAAGCACCAACCGTAGCTCTCTTCGCACGCCGTTTCATTCTTCCATCTGCGTGGCTCGCCCACGTCTGAGCATTTGTGAGGACGGCCGCATGCAGCCAGTGCACACGCAGGACGCTTCGTCTTCCACCTGAACGGAAGACGCGCCAAAATCAGTGCACTATACCCGCTTTGGTCCCGTCCTCATTTCTTTCGCGGCAGCCTCTTATCAATGCACCACGCTTTGCCTTCAAGGGTCATCTCCACGGCTTATCCCAGAGATGATCCCATCTGATCCTCCTGCAGCGTGCTTGCCCTTGAAGTAACACGTACACCCCGCTCAGCAGCATGTCTCATGTTAGCTAGCTGCGGCCGACGACGGCGAATGAGTCACCCTTATTAGCCATCTCGAGAAATTACAATGGTCGTCGACGAAATTTCACCTAATGGGTGTAACGATAGCGCGCCCAGATGGTAATCCAAAAGGCAGCGGGTCAATTCCGTTTGACCACATTTCCTTTCAGTGAAAATGTTTTTTCTTCAGATGCATTTGGCAGTGCTGCTAGGCTCAGTTCCCCACCACGCAGTGGAGGAAGCGTAAACCAGGCAAAAACACATGCTAGTGCACCTGCAAATTAGGCCATGCCACATGCTCTTGTGATGTCACATAGCTGACGATCAATCAACGTTAGGCCATATCAGTTTATCAAGTGCCACCTGCCAAAGAGCTACCAACTCGTCTACGAAATTATCTGATTGGACGTGACTTTGGTGACGCAAAAAGGTGATGACAATTAGTCGAGCTCTTATTGGCTGATGGGATATATTGCGTCACTTGACCGCGCGACCTTCCTCACCCAATAAAGTTTTGCAGCAGGCGCCGGATACAACTGGGTTTTGCTCGAAATGTACTCTTCAATTCTAATGCCATCGTATTACAAAAAGATAAGTTGTAGTTTAGCTCTGGTTAACCCTAATTGAATTGTGAAAGCAACGCCGGAAGCTTCTTTTGCCTGCTACATTATTCCCCTATCACTCCCTATGAGTGTAAGGTACTACATTGTTGGGGCCACTTAAGCTCATCCGTTGAGGGTATGACGCGAGAGCGTACGCTACCAGCCCACATATAAAGTCACGCTTCAACCTAGCCGTATGGACGTGCCTGCATGTCGCAGGGGTAACAAGAATGCCAACAGTTCTGACAGGCTGATTCTAATATCAACCCTCCCATATGAAAGGACGACCCGAGTTGTCAGCTCCTGCCCGTGGCATAGGGGTAACGTGAATCCAAATGTCATGGCAGGCTGATCGAGGAGGTTGAGGTGTAGGGGGGCTGCCATGGGCCACGGACCACGCGACGAGCGCTTAGACCTGGAGTAGTATTGCTTTCGCAATAACAATTATGGGGCACACTTAAGTTTCGTCTTTAAGGATATGACACGATATCGTAGGCTACGAGACGACATATAAAGTCCGGCCCATTTTAACCAAGCCATATAAACGCGCCTGCGTAACCTAGGGGTAACGTGATTGCAGTGGTCGATCCTTGAAAGCTGATTCTGATAACACCTTCCCATATGAAACGAGAGACCCCAGTTGACAGCTCCTGCCAGGAGCAATGCCGCGCACCCTATGTCCAGTCAACGCTTGGTCATGTCAGCTGCCAGCCAGCGCCATGTTCGTGATTTTTCGTTCACAACTCCGGCGCCGACGCCTGATTTTTATTTTGGTGAACGAGCCATTTAACGATAAAACGTTAAATCTCTCACGCAGAGAGGCACGCTTGCCCAGACCTCCACGGGGTCACCGGTGGAAGGAGGTGCGGCACGATGACAGCGTCTCTTGGCTGGCCTCTTGGAACGTCTTGGGACAGACCAAGTACATCTTGCTAAACCCCAGCACCAAACTGAGGGGCCAAAGAGACATGCACAAATACGATCTCGCCCGCCAACTCAAGCACCGCGTGCAAGACATTCGACGGAGCTACACCAACGGCTGGAAGTCCCGGGACATGCGTATCCGGCAGCTCTCCGTGGCCCTTTACTTTATCGACCGGGTACTGGCGTGCGCTTTCTTCAAACCATTGCTAGTGGCACGCCCGCGCACATAAGCTGCACTTGCGACACCGTAGTGGTCGTCATATTTGAGACCAGAAAGGCAAAGGTGCATGGTGGTGATGAACTCTTTTATTACACCCAAAAACAGGGGACCAGTCAAAGGACCGGTTGCGCTGGCTTAGAGGAAGTAGAGTCGCGCAAGTTTTTAGTGCTGCAGCACTACTACCCGAATTCTCCCAAAAATCCGATATCTGAAGCAGATTTTAGGTTTCCACAGAAAATGTGACCTTGAGCTTTTGCTTTCCAGACAACCAGTTATCAATTCAGAAACACATCCACCTCCGGTTTGCCTGCTCCACAGACCACGAAATTGTGTTTGCTAAACTGTGTTACATAGCATGATTCGTATCCAACGTCATCGCTAATAAAAGCATTACTTGAGAAGATCGTATCTGTGAAGCACATGCAATGTGTGATCTGGAAGCATGGTCGCCTGATTGCCACAGCAAAATAATGTTTAATAATTGAGATGCAGCAAACACAACCCCGTCAAATCGTCCTGCTACTGCACTATATTCCGTGATTAACTGAGTTAAACAGTCTAAATTTTTTTAATCCACTTCACTTAAGTCCACCTGCTCCTGCCTGCCGGCTGGAAAGCTATGCTCCGCGCTAAATCATGGCGCCCGCGGCGTAACGTGCAGCCATGCATAAGCGATATCTACAGGGTCAAGACGTGCCTTCAGGAGACGAAAAGTCTGTCTGCTTAAGACGTATTGACACTGACAACTTATAGGTGAAACAGGGAGACAAGGTGCATGTATGTACAGTTCCAGACTACCCATTGTGGAACATCGCTGAAAGCGCCAGCCAGCCAACGTATCTCTTGATTCCGCGATAGTAAAGCGAACTTCAAAAAAAAAAGTGTTATTGCCGCGTAAAGTATCGCTTCGTTAGGGTTCAAACAAAGCCATGGCTGAGTAGTGCGTGGAAAAGGATTAGCATTGTGGCGTTCTGGCACTCATGAAACAGGATCGACCCAGAGAATAAAGGCAGAGCAGAAGAACCAGACTCCACGAAGACAAACTTATAACGCAGGTCCTTGTGTTGAGTATGGCTCCTTGCAATCGCCGTTATGCCAACGCCACCCTTCTTCATAGACTGCTCCTGTCAGAGAGGGAGCGTATTTTTAGTCTAATGACCATAATTTTCAAGAGGAACAAGTCCCTTTAGTGTAGGAAACTATGGTTTTTTCTTTTCATCCTCTCCAAAGCTTTTCAGAAAGCTTGTTTTCCTCTTTCTCCGGACATATGTTGCTCCTTTCCCTTAGCCCCTCCTCTGTTCCTCCTCCTCCAGAGAATGAAAAGCCTATGTAATCGCATCCAAAGATGCGTTCAGTTGCCCAGACGAAACTTTGGTCAGAGGGGCGGACTTCCTTGCCCTCCCTGCTTCGAAACTTGTCAGTAAGTGTTCGTCCTCTTCTTTCTTTTGCTTCTCTTAGCTTGCGCTGAGAGCGGGAAACGAGAAGGAGGAAGGCCAGGCCGCCGACACTGTGGGCTGCTGTTCGCTTCGGGTGGAACACATCACGCTTCACGACGAGACGCAGGACGACGAGTTCGTCGTGCAGTTCGACTTCCTCGGAAAGGACGCCGTTCGATACGTCAACGCCGTCACGGTAGACAAGCGGGTGTTCAAAAATATTGAGTTGTTTATGCAGGACAAAGAACCAGAGGACCAGCTCTTCGACTTGCTCACCGTAAGCGAATCGACGCATTCGCCAGTTCTATGATAGACGCTGCCAAAATTCAAAGAGAAATGAGGAGCTCGTTATTATTCATGAATGAAAAAATGCCAACAAGGCTCGATTACAGACACTATTAATACCCAAACAAGTGGAAGGTTGGACAGCCGTCGGTGCAGCTATGTTAGTAGGAGTACCGAACGCAATATTCGGAGAACCTGGGTTCGGTTCCTAACAGCAGCAAGTTGTTTTATTGCGAAAGCAATACTGTTCGCAGTTTGAGCCGTCAGCGTGGCCCGGCGGTGACCACCATAGACCTTTGACCTTTAGACGATCCCCGTAGACGACCCCAAGCTGGCAGGAGCTGCTGACTTGGGTCTCTCGTTTTACATGGGACGGTTATGTCAGAATCAGCCTGCCAGGACCTTGGCATTTCGTTACCCCTCTAGGCCACAAAGGCACATTCATACGGCGTGGTTAAAGCGGGTCTTCATGTGTGGGCTGGGGAAGAAGAAGAAGAATTAGAAGAATGCTCGGTCACCCGCAGCTATTGCTTTCGCTCAATATTCGTTTCAGCAGCGTTGAACTCCTGTCATTTTTTTCTTTCTAGTTTGTATTTGATTATACTTCTGTCTAAAATGGCTTAAATACTAATTCAGGTCAGTGATAAGAGATAGTTAAAACATTAGCTGGGGTTTAGCTTGTAGTTAAACCTGGAGTTACGCGAGAGCAATCTGCATGGCTACGCTTAGGTTCCGATTGAAAGTAAAGACATGGCTTTTGCCCATAATAGTTTACTCTATGGTTTCAGCTTTAATTATGCCATAGGGTAATCACTTCACGTATCAGCACCTCTTGCCTCTCGCCGTTGACCATTCTCACTCGGACGTAGAAGACTTCTAGTGGTATGACATCGTCTCTACGTCAAACTCCGGGGCACACCGCCGTCACAACGTTCGAACGAACCTTCTGTCCTAGCAACTCGCTGTTGTCGCTCGCCTCTACCAACTACCGAGTTATCTGTCTTCTTCTTCTCCTTCTTCTTCTTCTTCTTCTTCTTCTTCTTCTTCTTCTTCGTCTTCTTCTTCTTCTTCTTCTTCTTCTTCTTCTTCTTCTTCTTCTTCTTCTTCTTCTTCTTCTTCTTCTTCTTCTTCTTCTTCTTCCTATTCATCTTCTTCTTCTCTTTCTTCTTTTTCTACATCTTTCTCTTCTTCTTCCTCCTCTTGTTCTTCTTCTTTTTCTTCTTTTCCTCTTCTTTTCCTTCTTCTTTTTCTTCTTCGCTCTTTGGACAGGCACGACGAAATGTCGAGACTGTGGCCAATGTAGCTCGCGCTAAAAAGACAATCTGCTCCGCTTTCCTTTGCCTCGCCGACTGCTGGCGTCTTTCATTTCCGCGCTGTCATAAGCTGTACAACCTTCCAGAGTTGACTGCGACACCCTGCTCTCTGCAGACGGGTACCCTGAACAAGCATCTGAATGAGCTGATGGAAGGCTTGACAGCAAAGGTATTTCGCACTTACAACGCATCGAAAACATTCGAAGAGAAGCTGGATTTCCTAACTGAAGGTACAGCGGCATACACATATATATTCACATGGTTTCCGTGTGCTCTGCACCGTCATCGTTACTGCAATACGGTGGTAGCGCTGAGTGACCCAATGAATCATGCCAGTGTGTTCTGGTCAGCACATCACTCATGCACTTTTTTTGCTGATTTAAACGCACTCATCTAACGCCCGACCAACACTATAGGCGATAGGCAGCCGTATACACCGCCTATTCATCACTTCGTAACCACATGAATGGCAATTGCAACACATCTTGCCACAGCTTGCGCGGTTCATGACATCAAATAAACCTCTCTCGCTCTCTCTGCCCAAACATTTCGCAACATGCCATCCAAAACTTACTTTCCACATTCCTAGCAGAATAAATTGGAATTGCAGATGAGCCCATTTTCATTGACAATGTTTTTGATATGGAGAGCGTATAAAACGACGCACTATAATTTATAGACACTAAATGATAGCAGCGCAACTATTAACTGAAAGCTTTTAGAAGATAACTCGGCTTCAAATTCAGTAGTTTTTCTAGCTTGTTTATGAAGTCTTGTCAACTTGCGTTATCAATTTAAAAGGTGTATTATATTAGCACTCCTTTTGTGTTACTCAACATTCTTTTTTTTTTTTTTACATTATACTCCAGTGTGCCGCACTGCATCTTATCACCGACTAGCGAACTCGCCCATACTCTTTTGAGGCAGTCATCGTTAATTCATGCGTGCGGAACTAGCTCTCTGGACTCACGAATGGAATCATGAATTCCACACCGCACATCTGGAGGGAATTCTATACAACTGTCGAATTTTTGGGGAGTATGACCGATGGACATTCCTCGCGATGATGCGTGGCCTACAAGTGTGACGCGCTGCATACAACTATCAGTACGACACTTTGACTCAGACTCGAGTGTTGTCAAATTACCAAAGCTTCCAAAAACAACGCTTTAGCATTATCTTGCAAAATTCAACACCGCAAGAAAATAGAGAATTTACAAGACGTTCCGGCAAGGTTGCTACTGTCTTAAGCCTCTCGTCACCTGCCTCGAATATTTTCTTCTGTGCTAAGAGTATACGATCATGGTGGAAAGATCTAGTGTCATATCGTTAATCCTGTTAGGCAGGGAATATTACCGGGCCCTTACGACAATTCAGCGGCAGGAGCTAAAAAAATGGTTAACTCTACCCGCTGTATATATGTCGGTGTCAGAGGTAACAAAGTACGCAGGAGGCGCCCGTTCCGACATCCTCAGGTGTTCGAGAATACTCTTAGCAGAATTGTGTGATCTGGAATAACGGGACGCCAGAAAGGGCATCAATCCTTTAGGACACGGTATCACTGCCGTTACTCCTCTAGAAAATGAAGGTTCCTCTGCATACCTATCTCGGATGGCTCTCTTTATCAATTGTTTAAATCTTTCAGACAGGAGTTAGAGGACAATGTGCATCACAACGAGCGAAATGCAACGTAAGAGAACCAATGGCAGAGCCTTTCGTCCACAAACAATGCGTTGATAGGCTAAAGTTTAAAGATGTGTGTGCTCCTGCACGGGAGCCTTTTATTTATTAGCAAGCATTGTTCGTTATTGTCGCGTATTTTTTTTTCTTAGTGATATAATTATTTCTGCGTAGTTTCATGTGCTATTTCTGTACAATTTTGTTTGTTCATATATTAATTACCACGCTCTGTATTTTGCCTGTTTCCTTGCATTTTATGTATATATAGCACTGTATAGATTTTGTCGTCCCCCTTATGCAATGCCTAATAGGCCTGTAAGGTATTTCAAATAAATAAATAAATAATGTAGGCCTGTAAAGCGAGCTACCACCATATCCCCCATTCTCCTCCGTCACAATCTCCAGTTAGTGTACTATGCTTCCTGTTACGTTTTCGAATCAGGGGTCAGCACAAATAAGCTACTTTGTGCGGAGCGGGAAAGCTCATTTATTTTATCTTTATTTTATCCGACCACTGACAGCTGGAATGTCACTCTCCGAAAAAGTACTGGCTTACAACAGAGCGAACAGGGCAATCGCCATTCTATGCAACCATCAGCGAACTGTGCCCAAGAATTTTACCAATCAAATGGAGAGCCTCCAAACGAAGGTAGACGTGCCATTTTATTTTACTATGCTAGTTACGCTATTTACTGGTGTATGATATACAGGGTGTTTCCCCTGAAAGTGTAGGCAATTTTAAAGATAGCCTTTTCCGAGCACGAAAAAAAGCTCCCTTGGGTATAGCACTGTCATTTGTGGTATGCATTGGAATACAGCTAGGACTTGTTAATTTTCAAGCTGAGTAACTATTAAAGTTAGGCTCACTGTCGAGAAATTCATAGCGCAATAACGTTAGTGCTATGCACATCAATATTGATTGATTGATTGATTAATTAATTAATTAATTAATTAATTAATTAATTAATTAATTGATTGATTGATTGATTGATTGATTGATTGATTGATTGATTGATTGATTGATTGATTGATTGATTGATTGATTGATTGATATAAATTGAAGTGTGGAGGATGGTGAATCAGAGGGCCTGGAGCCCTTGAGCCCCGGCGGACCCCGCGGCTCAAGGGTCACCTACTGTCTCTTGAACAAGGGGGGGTTAGAGTTGCGCATCCATACCCGATACTGTTCCGTAACGCTTATAATACAGCGTGGTGTTGCTTTTATACTCCCTGAAATACCATTGCCGTCGCCGCTGCAGCACAATAAAATATATAGTACCTCTTACAGGCGAAAGCGAAATCGCGCGGCTAGAAAGATAACTGGCCACGCCTAGGACCGCGCGTGACAGCGTAGTGCAGTCACTTCGGTGTGTGCGTGAGCCCTTGCACGTAGATCTAAACCTTGCTTTAAGTACAATTTCCTGGAATTTCGGCAAGCATAAACCTCGATGACGATCTGCGGGTCGCGGCAGCTGTGTTATTCGGAACTCCGACAGTGTCGCCCAACTATCGCAGATGGAGATGAAAAAGGAAAAGATTCAGAAGTGCCAGTCGGAAATAAAGCAGCTCAAGCTGAACCGCAGCAACTCCCGGACAGAGAGGGACAAACTGTGAGACTCGGATCTGCAACTTAACTCTCCGTATTACGAGAATTTCGATGTAGGCGACATGTCACATTACACGCAGGCGTCTCGATCGCAAGATGTGCCACCTGCGGAAACTCGAAGAGCAGATAGCCAAGCTTCAGCTGCAAGCAGCGGACAAACAGGAGAGCAAGGGCATCGCCGTGACAACTTCGAAGCTCAACTATCTAGACCCAAGGATCAGCGTTGCCTGGTAAAATATATTTGTCATTAGAGATTTCGAACTGTTCACATAGTGCGTGTACGCTAAAGGCCGATTCACATGACGACCGAAATCGCTTTGAGTTCATGAGCGGACGAGCACCACGTGACGCGACGTCACTGGCTCCTCAACCTAGTCCGCAGATGGCGCAGCCTTTGCCAGCCAAAAAAAGGTGCTCGTGCTTCCCCTATCAAAATGTGGGGGTGGTCTGCGAAACTAAATCTTCTAAGTGGGACAAAAGTGTTCTTTTTTTTATTGAGCAGAGTGGGAGTGCATTAGTAGCCTAAACAATAGGTGCCTAAATGCGTGCCCTCGATGCGTATTGTGGCAAGTGTGTGTACCCGATAGTAGCCATCGGCGCTTATACCCTTTGAGAACGTATCACGCTACGCATTCTCGTTGTATATAGGTAGTGGCCGCTCGCAGTAGCGTTAGTCCTGAGATTAGGGTGCTCATTTTGGTGCAAAATCCGCTAGATTGATTGATAAGAGCTTCCCCAGTTGTTGCAATAAAGAAGACGTTGTAGTCCCAGAGTGAATGAACACTGGACAACTGCTCTCGAGCTAACTGGCGAAGAGTGGAGGTCAGTGCTTCTTGGGCTCTCTTCTTCTTTGCAAAGGGATCACTGGACCACTTGATGTTAGTTCGTGCACAAAGCGTATTCATGCAGGATATCTGTGATTGTCATACCACGTAAAGCCGCACCCGTGAGCGAGAGAATAACGTTCATCAGCTTGTCGTTCGTATCCCTCTTATTATAGCGGGTGATCCGTACGTATAATGGGCAAGCCACTCGTTCAAGCCATCACTAGCTGCGCCCACGATCGAGCGAAGCTTTCGGCAATGCGGCCAGTAACTGCAGAGTGCAGTCCTCGGTGTGTATGCTGGCTTCTCCATTCAAGAACATCTCAGACACATGAGGTGATAAGTCGACTCCGGTGAGGCTCAATATGATGATACATTGTTGATTAGGGTAGACCCATCGCCTCCACCAAGTTGTTGCAGGCAGAAAACCTTTACTCGAGACGGAGTCGCGCCAGACATGCAAAGTCAGCTCCCGGTAACGAAGCTGCTGCCTCATCATCATAACCCAGACTACACCCATTGCTCGGCGAAGGCCTCTCCTCTTACTCAATATACTTTTAATATATACTTTATGTTTCCCCTTATTCAATTTCCCTCAGTAGCCCTACTTCCTCGTCTTCGCATCCCAGCAACCATTACAACTTCCCCCTACCCGAAGACATGGCAGAAATTGAATTACTGTGAAGAAATCACTGCAATTTAATTACTTTTTGCGTAATTTGTAATGAAATTTATTATTCTATGGCGGTAATTATGCAGCAAAAGTAAATAATTTCTTTCAAGATTACTTTTATTACAGTGCAGCACTGTTTATTTTAAAGACAAAGCTCCCTGAGCCTGATAGGGTGCCTAGAAAACCGTAACGATGCACAGAAAACCTGATCTGGAGTACAATATAGCCAAAACGAAACAGATTAAAGTAGGATTGCGTGTTGCGACCGCCGGTTTCCTGCGTATCACTTTTTACTGCGGGTATCTGAAGAGGTAATCGCTGCTGCGAGAATATTACTGAACGCAAGTTACCTTGATCGATTCCTTGGACCACGGAAGCAATGATTAAGTTTCATGAAAAAAAACTTGATGCAGCTTTGGGCCACCAAGGTACTGCTCTGTTTTTAATGCCGTAAAAGTGAAAAGTGTTCAACCATGCTTCTGCTTTTGACATTTTGCTTGAAGCTGTTTTCTTTAGGACAATTAGGAAGGAAATATAGCTTCCTGGGACGAAATATTGGCGGGAACACGAAATAATGTGTGTGTCGCGTCCGCAGAGAGTTTTTTTTTTTTTTTTTACGATGTCTTTGTAATTTCTGTGGATGAAAACAAAGTATTTTGAAAGTAATTCGAATACTCTGAAATGGTAATTGTAATGTAATGTCATTACTCTTCAGGACGAGTATTTGGTAATGTAAGAGAAGAGGGCGAGTACGGGCTGGTTGGTACATGATCACGAATGGAAATAAACAGCGGTGTTTGTGTCCTCTCCTGTCCCGTCGATTTTTAAGAAAGTAATTAGCGATGTAATTTAATTCCTTTGCAAAAGTAGTTTTGTCATGTGAGCCCGTAACAATATATTTAGATTGATAATGTAGCAATTTTGCCTAGTTTGTGCCAAACTTATTAAGTTTCAGTTTTGTACACCAACCGACATCCAGATGTTTCTTGTTGCTGTTCTTTTTCCTGAAGTTCGAGCAAGTGTATAAAAACATAAGCGTGATAGGTTGCCGGGCTACAAACCAATTATTAGCATGTCTGTCCTTAAAATATTATTGACAAAAATGAGCACATTTGGGAGATGTCAATTTCCTTTGTAGTCACGGAATAATATAGATAAATAGTTTTGATCCATGTACAGTACTGTCCGTTTTCATAGTAAAAGCCTTTCAAATATTTTTTCCGTCTCAACAATAGGCTCGTTTACGTTGAAACTGCACACAGAGTTTGCATATTGCAGTAACGTTTTATCGTGGCATCCTTCACAATGGTACTTGCTTAGTTGAGCCGTGCATGACGCAAAAGCGTAATCGTGTAGTCGAGATCGACGGACCGAAACCCGCGAACGCCGATCCTCGCTGAGCAGCTGCGGTGGCGCCATCTCTTTTTACAAGTGGAAAGCGCCACGACAAGGCGAAGTGGCAAGCGTCGCAAGGAGCGCGGGCCCCTTCCTCCATGGCGGGACCTTTTAAGAACCGTTACAGCCCTTTCTTGCGCTTCAAATGGCGCTTATCGAACATTTGCGCCCAACTTAGTAGAAAAAATACCAGAAACAACTGATTTAATTACACTTTACTAATAAAATGATATTGTTTGATCTAATTTTATCAAATTCAGCTTATATAATCTTCTTTTATGGGCCTCGAAGCATCGGAAGGACGATATTTCGAAGTCTTGAGCTATGTTTTCTCGTTTATTTCGTTGTATGGCACATAGCTTTTTTATTCTTCTCTGCTGTTCTTACGTCTTTGTTTTTCTGTGATGTGATGTGTGGAGCGGCGATATCCCAACTTGCAGTACGGAATAGAAAGTGGCGGCAGTGGTGTCGATAACTGAGAGATGGCGCCACTACCACCATTCAGTGACATAGAGTGAATATAACTAAGTTCGATAGTACAAAGGGATATACTCTGGGCACCTAACGGAGCACAAGAAGCTCAGAGTGAAATATTATATGATAAACGCCTGAGGAAAATGGACAGCAACAAATGGGGATCTAGAGTATTAAAATACCATTCCATAAAAGGTGCTGGCTCAGAATAAAGTAAAGGAACTAGAAAAGTAGCCGGTAACATGCAGTAAACAAGGACGGAGAAATAAAGAGCTTGAAACGACAGGTAAAAACTATGAGAAGGTAAAAATCGGATAAATTAAATGTAAAAGAACAAGCATGTAGAATTATATCGAAACTGGTAACGGCAGATCAGGAAGGAATCCACCTTCGATAACTCAGAGGAACGTGATGTATACACTATTTGCAGGTGGGTCAGGATATCTTATTACACAAAGTATACAAAAAGGAATTTAGCCAGGACGACGACACATATGCAGAGAGTGGTAAATCCGTAGAGACAATTGAACATCTTACGCTCGAATGTGATGGTATCCATCCGGACGTCGATGCAGGCGCTGCCGCTCTTCCTGAGGCCCCAGGTTTTAGAGGTAACAGTAGTCAGCTGAATTAATTAGTGGTGGAAGTTGGCAAGAAGCGATCGCAACATTGGTGGCTGAAAAGTAAAAAAAAAAAAAGGCACAAAGTTAGAAATGTAGGCATAGGAATTTAGTAAAGGAAATGATGAAATAGTTGATGGATTTATAACAACATTAAACAAATGTGAGAAAAAAAGCCGAGTATGGTAACAACAGCCGCCACGCCGTTTGCAGTTCTATAACGCAACAATAGTGTTAAAGGCCCCGTTCTCCAGAAAATCGAGCGTCGGCGTTGTCGGTGTTGGTATCGTGTACGAGAAATCACGGACGAGGCCCTGGCAAATGATAGTCGACATGTGGCATGGGAGTGTGCTGATCGATTGTCGGATGGTATGAGGTCACGAGACGTGTTATGGCCGTATTGGTATACGCGCTGCCAGCTAACGCTTCGCGATCTCGAATTAGACACGCAGCCCTCAGGCCACGCAGGCGCGTTCGTACGGTTTGGTTAAAGCGGGACTTATTTACATATATGTCAGGTGGTCCTTCACATACTAGAGTACCTTATAATTTTATGCTAATGAGTATGCGTGGAATAATAGAAGCGAAAATAAAAAAATACTGACAAACAGAGTGAGAAAGTGAATAGACGTCAACAGGATATCCGCAAGGGGAGAAGAAAGCCATTAACGATGTCGCTTCAAACCCCTAGACGGAGCTTAAGCGTGCCCCCATGTTTTTCGCAGTCAGAGCTTGTAAGCTATACGCCTATAAGATGACGGATACGGGTAAGCTTAGATGTTTGGATTCAATCGGGACATCACTGAGAAATGTATGGCTTGGTGGGAAAGAGCAACCGCGCAGCTCAAAAGGCCCTGGAAAGGCACTTGCGGTAATATTATTATGTAGGAATCATAGAGGTGGTCTTTATGAGTATTCGAGTCAAATTTAAAAACACTGCATGAAGCTTATAATTTATCAATTGTTTTTTTTTTAAACTGCTGTTGGCTACCAATCGCAGCCGACTAGAGCTACACATCACCACGCGCAAGCCTCCCTGATGACGTCAACGGTGCTTGGTGGCTACACCCTGCGTGGTGGATCACCGTCATTACTTGTAGCCTTCATTTTTGAAGCAGTAGCTACGCTATGCGAGGTAAAGCCAATGTTACAGTGTGCTTCCGATGAACTTCAAGCAGTTTCAAAGTCAAGTTGGAACTTAAGCCCCCACCACTTCAGATAGCTATGTTCTCACCAAAGGTCAAGGTCAACGGTCAACTAACGTGGGAAGTAGCTTAACGCGTGAGCAGCTGCGTGGTGGGATACATTATCGCTGACTTCAGTCTCAAGTATAAATAGAGGTGCGCCTTGGCCGTAGCTATCTCTTCACAGCAGGTTTAACCGCAGGTTAACCGCAGCCAATTTTTTCTTGCATGCCGGAGTGCGCTCAGTAAGGGGGAAAGGAGGAGCATCATTTTCGATTGCTGATACCATCGGTTCTAATGAAGGTTAAAACTTTTTTTTTTTTGTGCAGAGGACTAGCGGAGTTCTTACTGCTCGTGCACGTTTTCTAGTTTTAGTGAATAGCTTCTCATCGGCCATTTAAGGTCACTTATGAGGGTCACCAGGTAATCCTGATGGAGAAAGATTGTTAGGAGATTACTCGTAAGGGTCAGAGTCCTCAGGAAGCATCTCTGAAGAACGACCATACGCCTCCAAGAAATCAACAGTAGGGAAACTGTCCATCTACTTGCATTTACTATAATAAAGAACTGAGGCTTGCAGCAGAAAGTTAGTATTTAAGAAGGCTAACATCCGTGAACCTTCTAGTCACTTCTTCCTGACAGTGTAAAAAAATCATATATGGGAACTAGAGATGACGCAACCCCACTGCCACCGCACCACCGTTGTCAGAGATGTGGTATGGGATGAGATGCTGCTAAAGTGGAAGTTGCAGAGGCATAGTAATGGGACGTTACGAGGCTTCAGCCCGCGATAGCTTTACCGGACCGCGCTCGTTTCCCCTGCTCTTAAGCCGCACACCGGCCTACTACTCATGATACAGCACTGTTATTTTCCAATAACACAAGTTTGTTTTGACGCGTATAATTCGGCCCTTTTCTGGGGCATGGCGTCCGCCTCCCTCTCTCGGTACTCGGCCTCTTCAGCTTGCGTTTGCCGCGTGGAATCCGCCTCCCTCACTCGGTACTGAGCCCCTTCAACCCGCTTTTGCGGCTTTGCAACCGCCTCCTTGACTCGGTACTGAGCTTCTTCATCCCGCTTTAAAACGCTTGGCTTCCGCATCCCTCACTCGGTACTCAGCCTCTTCAGCCCGCTTTTGCCGCTGGGTATCCGCCTCCCTCACTCGGTACTGAACCTCTTCAGCCCACTTTTGCCGCTTGGCATACGCCTCCCTCACTCGGTATTCAGCCTCAAACCGCTTTTGCCGCTGGGTATCCGCCTCCCTCATTCGGTACTGAACGTCCTCAGCCCGCTTTTGCCGCTTGGAATCCGCCTCCCTCACTCAATATTGAGCCTCTTCAACCCGCTTTGGTTTGCTTGGCATACGCCTCCGTCACTCGGTACTGAGCCTCTTGAGCCCGCTTTTGCAGCATGGCGACCGCCTCTCTCGCTCGGTATACTTAGCCTCTTCAGTCCCATTTTACCGCCTGGTGTCCCCCTCCCTCGCTTGGTACTCAACGTCTTCAGCCCGCTTCTGGCGCATTGCGTACGCCTCCCTAGCAAGGTAGTCACCATCTTCGGCCCGCTTGCGCCGCTTTGTCTCCACCTGGGTCTCACGATAATCCCCGTCGGGCACGCTTCTGAAGCATTGCCTCCTCCTCTCGTGCCAGTATATCGCCACTTTAGCGCCGCCTAACCCTCATCGCCTCTGCTCGCCTAGCCTTCGTCTCCGCCTTCTCTGCTTCGAACTTACTTGGCCAACCAAGACGTACTAAATGCACCGTCCGCACTCGCAGAAGGCTCCCGAGCAGGAGAAGGCATAGGTACACCATCCACAATTTTAGAAGATGAAGACGACTCATGAGATCATCCCGCATTGTTAGTCGGCAGCGTATCCATCGCACATGTACTTACAGAAAAGCGTCCGCTCCAAGTCTATTAACATTTGCAGAGCAAACATACAGCTTGGTCGTTTTGTCGGCCGGCTGGGGGCGCCACTATGCAAGAACTTACCTTCATTTGTGACCTCTCCTAAATGAAGTGCATTCCGCAATACATCAAGTGACGTCGCTACGTGCTAGATGGACTGAAATTTAATTTGCTTGTTCCTTTCCTCCCTAGCTCAGACAGCTAACTCATAGAAGTGTCTGTTTCAATGCCGTTGCAGGTGCAAGACATGGGATGTCCCAATCGAGAAGGTCTTCAACAAGACGCAGCGGGAAAAATTTCGATGGGCCATAGAGATGGCGAGTGCCGACTTTGAGTTCTGAAACACGGGCTTGCCTGCCGAACACTGCAGCATAAACAACGTCTGAAGTCCATGTAACGGGGCTTCGTGTGCAAACCGTTCGGCCATATATGATCAAGCCACGAGACTTGGTTTTAGGACCCGTACATTTCTGAACTCGACAGAATAACGCTATCTGCAGAAGTCGATGCATCACCTTTCCAACCGGCGGGACTTGTGTCCAAACTGCCGTTTGCTGTGACTCCTGCTAAAACTGTATTCAGGCTATTTTTAGCCGATTTTTTAACATTGCTATTAGCTGGCCCAAAAATAGGGGGACGCTTAATCGCTGATTACATGCGATAGCATATCCGCTTCCTATATAAACGCCATATAATCTGATCCGCCACTACAGACACTTTTGCTTGGCTGACGGTTCAACTCTCAATCGATGTCTGTCGCAAGGTGCAACTATGAAAACTGTGATCGATCTCAAGCAGATTCGAACGCTTGCGCGACAAGTTTTAGGCAAAAATATTTGCCCCAGAAACAGCTGCATCACCGAATGTTTAAATGAATCAGTTGAATCAGTTTCCGGAGAGAATTGCATTTGCCCCGCCAGTGTGGTGCAGTGGTAAGACGCCCGACTACTGTGCCGGAGTACCCGGCTACCGACCGCGGCGGCTGCGTTTCAATGAAGGCGAAACGGAGAGGCGTCCGCGTGCTGTGCGATGTCAGCGTTGTTGTTGCTGTGGCTGTAGGAAGAAAGAAAAGAAAATGCCCGGGCATGCTACTAGCTCTGTAGCTGAGCCACCTCCGCTGCCTCGTGCGGACAGAAGAGAAAATAGAGAAGAAAGAAAAAAGAAGAGGGAGAGAAAGACGCGCGCCGCAACAACAGCCGTCGTCCACCACCGAAACAGTGACGGGTGCAATGACGACCTACAACAGATGAAATTCGGTGGCTGGCTAGCCCCTGCCACAAACGGCGTTGACCTACCGTCACAGCTAGGGTGCCTCGATACGGCGGCGCGCTACATCGAGGCGCCCTAGTCACAGCCCCGTAGGGCTGGGGCAGGTTGGTTACCGCCGCTTGCGGCGGGGGCTAGCCTGCCACCGAATTTTTATCTGTTGTAGGCCGTCATTGCACCCGCCACCCCTTTTGTGGTGGACGACGGCTTTTGTTGCGGCGCGCGTCTTTCTCTCCCTCTTCTTTTTCTTTCATGTCTATTTTCTCTTCTGTCCGCACGAGGCAGCGAAAGGAAGAGTGGCTCTGTTTCGATGGAGGCGAAACGAAGAGGTGTCCATGTGCTGTGCGATGTCAGCGCACGTTAAAGATCCCCAGGTGGTCCAAATTACTCCGTAGCCCTCCACTACGGCTCCTCTCTCTCTCTCTCTCTTTCCACTTTCACTCCCACCTTCCTCCCTTCCCTTACGGCGCGGTTGCGGTGTCCACAGCAAACAAGTGAGACAGTTACCGCGCCTTTCTCTTCCTATAAATCAATCAATCAGGGAAGAGAAAATAGTCCGCACGAGGCAGCGGAGGTGGCCCCGCCGGGGTGGTGCAGTGGTAAGACGCCCGACTACTGTGCCGGAGTACCCGGGTTCGAACCCGACCGCGTACTTGGGTTTGCTCGGTACGGTGGCTCCGCAAAAGAACAAAACGACAGAAGAGACAAAGAAAGCGGGCTGTTCCGACTAGCATCTACCGCCCCCAAGAGCCGAGCAGTCTAGCGATTAGCGGCGCATGCTTTTTCAATGGGCGTCATGTCGGACGCGGCACTACCTTGAGAGAGCCTATAATAATACTACTGCTACTACTACTACTACTACTACTACTAAATAATATTAATAATAATATAAACAGTAATATTTCTCTGCTAATTATTATTATAATATTATTATTATCATTATTAGTAGTATAGAGGAAGACTCGTTTCACGAAGCTGGCACTGAATTGTCTAGTTAACGGCCGAATTAAGTGGCTAAATATTATCTTCACAGTTTTAATTAATAATGATAATAATAATTGGTTCACAGGAAGGGAAAGGCGCAGTATCTGTCACACTTGTGTCTGTGGACACCTGAACTTTCCGTAGCCCTCCGCTACGGCTCCTCTTTCTCTCTTCCTCCCTCGTGTCTGTAATTGGTGTCCACAGACACAAGTGTGACAGATACTGCGCCTTTCCCCTCCTGTGAACCAATTAATATTATTATCATTAAAATTAAAACTGTGAAGATAACATTTATACCGCATTTACACGGGCACTTTTAACCATGGTTAAGTAAACTGCGGTTACACATAACTATAGTTAGCCACGCTCACACGGCAAGCCAAACCGTAGTTACGCCACTAACCATGGTTACCTAAACCGAGCTGGCTAACCTCCGTTTAGAGCAAACTGACAAAATGGCGGCTCCCACGGAAGGCATGGCGGAGGCAGCGTCCCAGGAATCGTCCTCCCAGAGGCGTGTGAACTGGCCTGACGCAACCACAGCGGCTTTGATCACCATCTGGGAGGACCAGCTACCAGCTTTGCGGGGAAATACGCGCAATGCGCGTATATATGCTGCTATTGCAGCAGAGCTAAACGCCGGGCTACCTGCGGGTGAAGGCCCATACTCGGCCAAGCAGGTTAAGCAGAAGATGGACAACTTGAATAAGAAATACCGGTAAGTGCGACCTTTACCTTTATTGCACTGCTTTTTCAGCGCTGTTTTCATAGTGTGTCGCCACCCCACATGTGCGGCAGCATTACATTCAGCAACTTGCAATTCCCTTTCGCCGTCGGCGCGTATTTACCTCGCGAGCGTCCGAGGCCTCGCCGCAGGAGCAGCGTATGTTGCAGGCAAAACGCAGTGCGAGCTCGTTCTTTTTTTTTTTTTTTGCCTTCGTTTGCTTCTGCGTCATATTGTTTACCTCATGAGCGTCCGATGCCTCGCGGAAGAAGGAGCGTACGTTGCACGAAAATGCAGCGCGAGCTCGTTCGCTTTCTTTTTTTTTTTTTTTTTATACGTTTCGTTCGTGTCCGCGTGCATGCGCCGCTCTACATGCAGGCTTCGTCTTTCTCAATTTATCGCTATGGAGTGCTTCTGGCTTTAAGCAAATTTCTCGATTGATTTTTCATATAAGACTGTTCGCGGCCTCGTTGGCCTACTGCGCAGATATTGCTAGAACGCTATCAGCTGAATCAACCACTAGCAAAGCTCCAACTGGTAGAGTAAAGTCATATTTTTACCAGTACCTGCCAAGTTATGTAGTATTAGTCAAAGTCCCAGTGTTCACAGAGAAGCTTGATGGCTTCAAGAGAATTGCTCAGATCAAGTGTAGATATATTTTCTATAAGAGCACATTTAATGTTCAAATCATTTCCATCTTTCCAGGCAGCTGAGACGAACCGGGACATCAACTGGTTCACCTGGTGTCTCGTGGCTGTTTTACTGGCAGCTGCACAGTTTCCTCGGTAGCCTCCCCATCAATGATGATGGGCGGGTCGAGGAAAATTTGGAGGTGACTTGTAACTTCTAACATTACCATTATTAGACAATTCAATCACGGCATTATTCCTTCACTACTGATTTTTTAAATGTTCAGAATACTGTGTACAGAACACCGTACAAGGGATGCCAGCTGCAAATATTAGAGAACACTTGTAGAGTCATGGGTTGTAAAAGTACAACCACAGTGCCATACTATAGTTCTCATTTCTCTATCTACTTTTTGTAATTGGTATGGCCCGCTGTTAAGGTTGTATATTACAAACAGCACACTCAGTGTCTCACTCATTTTAAACATACTATTCATTACTGTTTTTGAATTATCAGCTTACGAGACTGTATTGTTGAGTTTTTCACTAATATAGCTGTGCAGTTATGTGCAGATAAGTTTTCGAACTGTACCTTTTTTGTTTTGGTCGGCATAGTCCAGGGCAGCTGATGATTGCTTGCCATTAAGTCAACTAACCCCCTGTGAAGATAACGAATGCTATATGCTATACTTGGTCATATGCAGCTGCCAGTCACCACTGAGGCACCAGAAAATGCCGAGGTGCTCGCGACAGGGGAAGATTGGCCCCTCGGAGACACTCCGGACCCCCAAGTCTTCGCTGGAACACCACACACTAGCAGCACTACTGTTGCAGTGCTTGGTGTACTACCCGGAGGAAGTGGTACCGCAAGCAGCAGCCAAACCAATATTGGCAGCTACAGAAGAGGTGGTGAGAGAAGCAGAAGGAAGCGGGAGACTTCATCAGCAGTGCAGCAGCTGCTTGCTCTGCACAAAGATGATTCTGCGAAAGCAGAAAAAGCCGAAAAAAGAGCCCATAAACTGAGAAAAAAAATGGTACGCCTCACCCAAGAGGGTAACGATATTAATGCCAGTATGGTTCGGCTGCTGGATAAGTACCTAACGTCTAAAGAAAATAAAGAAAACTGACCAAATGAATGAAGATGAATCATGAACTCCCATTTTTTGTTGGTTTGCGGTGCATGATATAATGTGATGAGGTCAATGACATTTTCCAGATGCAAATTCTAACCACTAAGCATACATATGCACTACAAGAGTAGCGAGTGAATAAGGAGTGGGTGCATGTAACCAATAACATCACTGTAGCTTTCAAAGAACTCTGGTGATCAATTCATCAGTACACCTTCGGTAGTATTGAAAAAGGAAATGGATTTTCTGGGTTTACCGGCAGAAAGATAAAAAAAGTTAGCTGCAGGGATGAAGTGAAGAAGGTGCATGGGTCTTGAATGATATAGTTGTCGGTTCAGCATAGTCCTCTGTGTTTCTTGTGTGTCATTTGCTCTGCTGATTTTTCTATCATGTATGACCAACAAACTCAACCTTCCACCATATGATTGTTCTTAGACCATTTAAAGTAGAGAAAACAGCAAAATACAAGCAAGAGAACACTTGTACAGTCATGGGTTGTAATATCATAAACCTTTTGAGAAATTACTTTTGTAACTATGCTCAAGTAGTTCAAATAGGCTACTACTCCAGCTCAGAAGTGCTTACCAAATCATCCTTAAGTCTGTGACACAATATACACGGCAAGAAAAGATTTTGGTTGGCAGTGCTTGAAGAAAACTATTACAGTCCAAGAACAAAGAGAGCATATTTGCTGCATACATTAAGCAGAAGTTGTACAGTCTCGTAATTTTGTATTTCTTTCTCAAGCAGGCTGGCCTAGCTGGTGAATGTCCAGCAATTCAAAGATTCCTCCTTTTATTTGACTTTCACATCTTTTCGTGACGCATGTCCTATCACGGAAAGGTGCACGTCTTAAAAGGCATAACGGTACCTGCACCCATTTCTACAGATTTAGAGTACTGCTTAGTAATATATAACACGGCAACCCATTTATCTGTCACAAACTTTCCTACCCAGTAGTGTTTCCCTTCTGAAACTGTGTTTTTCTACAGGTGGAATAAAAGACGAGTTCACAGTTCAGCATTTTGTTTCATCCAGGAGGAGCGATCTGGAGAGATGAAAGTTCCAGAGCGTTCTCCGTAACACGTGCTGGGGCCACCTTGTCTTTTTCGATATGCAGCTGACACTGACAACGCGCGTCGCTACAGATTAAAACTTTTAATCTTAGAGTATTCTTCCACATGCCTCACCACAGAAAAGCAGTAGCCTGTGCACTGATTAATATCTGCTACATGGCTTTCATTTGTTTTCCAGCCCAATGGGCTTCCTTTACGGCAAGTGTGTGTTGAAGCTGAGATTAGGGAGTTTAAAAATGGCAAATTAGTTTTGTCACAAAATCATGCAGGTGTAATGTATGTTGCTTGCTGGTGGTTCATTGCAAACATATTTATTACATCACGCTTCCTTCAAAGTACTGTTTACAGCAAAAGCCAATTAAGAAGCCAAGAATGTTGATATAGTGGACGAGATTTACTGCAGTTTAGTTAGGACCCGTGCTCTTGATTTACAGATTGCAGAAGCATACGAGAGGTATTGTTATGGAACAATAATTATGCGCATGTTGTGTAAGTCAACAAAAATTGAACTTGAAGGAAGCTACTGAGCTTCTACTGGAATAAATTTGAGCAAACCATGTCATGATGATGCTAGAACCATTCCCCAAATGCCAGGTAACAGCAAGGAGTATACAGTTGTGTACTGATAATAATGGCTCTTCATTAGGAGAATCATTCACAACAATAAATTGTGGCAAGTAACACAAAAATAAAACAATCTCCTTAAACAGTACACAATGATAGAACTTTCCCACTGCATTTTACTGGAGGCCGGACTAAAAATACAAGACTAAAAACATATGGCTGAAGACATTCAAGTTGTTACAAGGATCAAGTACTGTAGCATGTTTGCAAGGTGTCCCAGATAGTATCTCCGTGCCCTGCTGCACAACACACTCCACTCCATCGTCATAGGCTGCACTGTCAAATTTACTACCACAATTGACGGAGGAAAGAGGGAGCCATCACGGCAACTCCAGGAAAGGGCAAAACAGCTGGCTAAAAATAAGGCTCCAGAGGAGTGCAAACAGTCTCTCACGTGGCGCCTCAGATTTGAAAAAAAAAAGGCAGTACAAGATTGGCAACATAATTCTCCACAGAACGGTAGTTGTGAACAGAATAAATCATAGTCTCGTCCAGTTTTAAGGCGTACAATTGACGGCCTATGCCAACAATGTCACCATCTGAATATGCACATGCATTGTCACCATCTGTGTGCAAGCAGTGCACCACCCATCGAAACATCACGTGGCTATAGGAAGCTTTAGGTCCATTTGAAGAAAAACTGTTTGCCGCAGGCACGCATTGTCTGATGTCTAACATGAAATACAACACGATCACAGAGACACCAACAGAAGGATGTTAATGGCAGCTCAGCACAAGAGACAAGGAGTTGAAATGGCCAAATGAAGGGTGCAGTGGCAGAATGGCTGTAGCAGCCGAAACTCGAGTCGTTAAAGGAACTCTTAAATGGCATCAGCTATGTCTGCAATGCATCAGATCTGCTGTAATGTGAGGAAAGCAATCTCGAGCAGACATCCTTGTGCGCCGACCTGCAGCCACCACCTTCCTCTCATCCTCAATATAAACAGAGCAGACCCCTGCAGATCTGTCTAGCTGCTACGCAGCAGAACTGCCTATGTATTCATCTTGAGCACATCTATGCAGCACGGAACAAAACTAAACCTCAACTAGCCTAAGCTTTTGCAACTGCTAGTTCATCGAGCCATACGGTAGCAAACAAGGCAAACATAGACTCTGGAGTGTACTGTCAAAAAAAAATAAAGCCAGAATCAAACAGCGTTTTTAGACATCCAAAGCATACTTTGAAAGGCTCAATTCCAGCCTGGCATAACTCCTGGTGTGTCAGTGTGTAAGAATGGTTTTGCCCAATGCAGCATATCTGCTCCAACCTATAATAATAAAGGTGACATATGAAAAACGTGGCAGAAGGCGAACAATAATATACCAGAAAAGACATGCCAAGGATTAGGTAACGTTAAAAGAAGGTCATTATGCAACTGTCCAACCAAGTACAAACTGAACATTGATGAAAAGTGTGATAAAAAAAGGGCCGCAGGTTGTACAAAGCCAGTACCTCAGATAATTGCCTTGGAAGGAACAGAATATTCATGAGAAGCCGACCTGTGATAACAAAATATGACGAATTGAACCAGAGTCCAAGAAATGTGGAAATGCTAAAGTTGGAGAAAAGCAAACAATAAAACAAATTCAGTGATGCTACAGCAGATATCTTGCGTTAAAGTGCATTCAGAAGAAGACTGTATTCATGCTAAGCACATTTGTGTGACCCATAATGAAATATATATTAGTTGACCCAGCTAAAATATTTGCAGTTCATTCAGCCATCCAGTTGTAGATAGGCATAAAACAAACTACACAACTTTTTCAGCATATCAGGAGGTGCCATAACGGAGCATGCACACTTGCGCAAACCATTCTGGTTTGGGGGGTTGCATGTGGCATTATGATTCGACCTTAGCCGAATGTAGAAAGCCCAACTAGAAAGAAGCACAGTATCAGGTGACGTTGTTTGTGGTAGTGGTGCTGTGTTGTTAGCCTCGCCCATTCACCACAACTGTAATAATTCGGAGTCGACTGCTCACAGCATACTTATGTCAAATGTTTCAGTTGACTGCAAGGTGCTTTGCCAGGGCATTCCTTACAGCTATTCCTGACGGCTTTGCTTGGGCACTCGTGCATACCGGCTGCGGGCGCCTTTCGTCTGCGCTTTGCACCGCACCCAGCCAAACTGCATCACACTGATCACTCAGCTGCTCACAAATATTTTGCAGCACACAAGCAGCACGGATCACATTGTTCACGTTGTGAATATCGCACTCAAGGCCCTTCAGCAAGATTCTGAAGCGTGCCTTCACACGTCCAAAAGCGTTTTCCACCACACGCCTGGCACTTGACAGATGGTAGTTGAAGGTCTGTTCAGGCGACCCAGCTGAGCCAGGAAAGGGGTACGGCTTCATTATGTGGCCCTGCAGGGGGAACGCTTGGTCAGCGAGGAGCACTGGGCCTACTTGTACTCCCTCAATTACCTTTGTTTCTAACTGAAACAAATCACTGGCTAAAATACGTGGAAGTCGTGATGTCTGAAATACTGCAGAGTCATTATTCCTTCCAGGACTCCCACAGTTGGTGTAAAGAAACTTATAACTGTGATCCACCACAGCGAGTAAGATGGTGCTATACCAACCCTTGTAGTTATAGTAATCAGTGGCCTCATCTTTTGGAGGGCACACCTCAATGTGGCAGCCATCCAGAGCACCAACACATTGAGGGAATCCGCAAATTGCAGCGAACCGGCGCATATGTTCTTGCAATTCGTCTAACTTCGGAAAGGCAACAAATCGCGGCTCCAGGTTCTGCACAATCACAGCACAGAATTCTCTGAAAATGATGTTGACAGAGGCAGGGCTCACGCCAAAAAGGTTTGCGACAGTCCGCTCTTCAGCTGACGTTGAGAGGCGGTAAAGGCCAATCGCCACGCGTTTTTCCAGAGGTATAGCCTTTCGCATGTTCGTGTCTTGCCGCCGCATTCCCTCACAAACGCCCACAATGTACTGAAATGTGGAGCGGTTAAGCCGAAAATTTTCGCGGAAACCGCTATCTGGAAGATGCGGCAGCGTCGTCTCATACCACGAGTTTGGGCGCGGATACATCCATAAAGCTCGCTCCCGCGTGATTTGTAGCATTGCCGCCAACAAAACGCGTTTGGATCGCCTTCGATGACGCCTGCTCTTTGCTTCCAGCATGCCGATGTCGGCGCTAAGAGCAAGCTGCTGCAGGCGGAGGCGTTGAAGAGCTGCCTGATGCGCTGCAAAGACAGCCCAAAATTCAACGTCGGCGTCATCCCCAACGTCCGCCACAGGTCTGCTTAAAGCCATCGCAGCGCTAGACTCACTGAAAAGTACGGGACAAGATACCGCACATCCAGGCCACAGAAAAGCAATCAGGCGCCGCACTTGACCACACTGCAAACTGTAACCGCACTAACGAGGTACACGCGTTGCGACTGCAGTAAAGAGGCACAAAGAATAGCGATACCAGCGTGAGTAGCGTGAGTACGATCACAATAGTCCGGTGGAATCTGCGGCTAGAATCGGCAGCGCTCCCAGGAAAGTAGTGGCTACAGCTACAAGTGGCTATTTCTACGGCTCTAAAGCCAACTGCAACCATTGTTTGAAGACTGCTTTTTTTGCGTTTCGCTAATGTTTGCCTCATGCGCAAGCAAAACTTAGCCCCGCAGGTGGAAGTGCGATAAACAACCTTTTTTTCTTTTATTTATGCTTTTTAAAGTAACCTTGTTTAATGATACATTACTGTAGGTGCAATCACAAATTAATAAGGGCAGTGATCACGTGATGGCCTCCGTCACACTAACCGACAAGCCCAAACCGCGTGTAAGCGCGGGCAACTACAGTTTGCGCTAACCATGGTTAAGCCCTATAAACCGTAGTTACGCTAACCGTGGTTAAGTCTGCCCGTGTAAAGAGGGTATTAGCCAGTTAATTTGGCCGTTACCTACAGACAATTCAGTGCCAACTTAGTGAAAAGAGTCTTCCTCTATACTACTACTACTAATAATAATAATAATAATAGTAGTAGTAGTAGTAGTAGTAGTAGTAGTAGTAGTAGTAGTAGTAGTAGTAGTAGTAGTAGTAGTAGTAGTATAGGCTTTCTCAAGCTAGTGCCGCGTCCAACATGATGCCCATTGAAAAAGCATGCGCCGCTAATCGCTAGGCTGCTCGGCTCCTGGGGGCGGTAGATGCTAATCGGAACAGCCCGCTTTCTTCGTCTCTTCTGTCGTTTTGTCCCTTGCGGAGCCGCGTATTTGGGTTTGCTCGGTACGGTGGCTCCGCAAGGGACAAAACGACAGAAGAGACGAAGAAAGCGGGCTGTTCCGACTAGCATCCACCGCCCCCAGGAGCCGAGCAGCCTAGCGATTAGCGGCGCATGCTTTTTCAATGGGCGTCATGTTAGACGCGGCACTAGCTTGAGAGAGCCTAGAATGCTATTACTACTACTACTACTACTACTGCTACTACTACTACTACTACTACTACTACTACTACTACTACTACTACTACTACTACTACTACTACTAAATAATAATAATAATACACAAAGTAATATTTATCTGCTAATGATTATTATTAATATTATTATTATTATTAGTAGTAGTAGTAGTAGTAGTAGTATAGAGGAAGACTCGTTTCACGAAGTTGGCACTGAATTGTCTGTAGGTAACGGCCGAATTAACTGGCTAAATATTATCTTCACAGTCTTAATTAATAATAATAATAATAATAATAATAATAATAATAATAATTGGTTCACAGGAAGGGAAAGGCGCAGTATCTGTCACACTTGTGTCTGTGGACACCTCAAATACCCCGTAGCCCTCCACTATGGCTCCTCTTTCTCTCTTTGCACGTTAACTCCCACCTTCATCCCTTCCCTTACGGCGCGGTTCAGGTGTCCACAGACACAAGTGTGACAGATACTGCACCTTTCCCTTTCTGTGAATCAATTACTATTATTAATAATTAAAACTGTGAAGATATTTAGCCAGATAATTCGCCCGTTACATACAGACAATTCACTGCCAACTTCGTGAAACGAGTCTTCCTCTATACTACTACTACTACTACTAATAATAATAATAATAGTAGTAGCAATAGTAGTAGTAGTAGAATAGGCTTTCTCAAGCTAGTGCCGCATCCAGCATGACGCCCATTGAAAAAGCATGCGCCGCTAATCGCTAGGCTGCTCGGCTCCTGGGGGCGGCGGAGCCACCGTACCGAGCAAACCCAAATACGCAACCCGACCTCGGCGGCTGCGTTTCGATGGAGGCGAAACGAAGAGGCGTCGCGTGCTGTGCGATGTCAGCGCACGTTAAAGATCCCCAAGTGGTCGAAATTACTCCGTAGCCCTCCACTACGGCTCCTCTTTCTCTCTTTCCACTTTCACTCCCATCTTCCTCCCTTCCCTTACGGCGCGGTTGCGGTGTCCACAGAAATAAAGTGAGACAGTTACCACGCCTTTCCCTTCCTATAAATAAATCAGTTTTTTTTTTAAATCAGTGGTTGCCAGTAAAGCTGCAAAGACGTCACGCGAATAAGCTCTATAGGTAACCAGACGTTCGCGTGCACTGCCGGGGTCTGTAGCTGGCCCTGCTCGGGTGACGTGCGCTCGGGCTGTGCTGTGGGCAGCTTCATTCCCAGGGTTGCCCTCATGAGCAGGTAGCCATAGGAGTTCAACTGATTTTGTCAGGGGTTGAATAAAATTGAGAATTTTTAAAGCAGTCGTGTGATTCCTGCCTCGTGCAAAATTGGGGATTGCTGTTTTTGAATCATTAGTGTGACAGTGGTTGACGAGATTGCCAAAGCAATTGCGGTTTCTTCTGCCTCTAACTAGGATGGAGCTTTAATCGAACCGGAAACTATAGGATGAAGCATGTTGGAAACCATGCTCAAGGCATAGGCTTTATGAGTATAGCATACTCTGCGGTGTCCACATAAACTGCACTGGTATCTGCGTGATAGTGCTTGTGCTGCGCCGCCGCTCTGGCTTCCCGCCGAGCTAGATGGTGGACCAGGTGGACATTTTTCTAGAGTGGATGGGTTCTTAAAACAGATCGAATTGCCCCCGGGGTGTAGTGCATGACCTTCGCTAGATCATGGAAAAAGCAAGAGAGTTCCAGAAACCCATCTGCTTCTGCTTTATTGATTACGCGAAAGCGTTTGACTGCATAGATCACAGCAGATTGTGGCAAGCTTTCCAAGAGATGGGAGTTCCAATTCACCTCATCTGTCTCCTCAGGAACCTGTATGAAGGGCAAGAGGCCACAGTCAGAACTGGGCATGGTCTTACTGATTGGTTTCCGATCGAGAAAGGAGTGAGGCAAGGCTGCATACTGTCGCCCTGCCTATTTAACCTATATGCAGAGTGCATCATGAGGAAGGCCGGTCTGGACGAGTCTTCAGCTGGAGTGAAGATTGCTGGAAAACGTATCAACAACCTTAAATATGCGGATGATACCACTTTAATGGCAGAAAGTGAAATGGAACTCAAGAGACTTCTGATGCGCGTACAAGAAGAGAGTGAGAAGTTTGGGCTTAAACTGAACATTAAAAAGACAAAGATCATGGCTTCTTGCCCTATCAAGTCCTGGAGCCTCAATGGACAAGAAGTGCAAGCTGTGACAGATTTTCTCTTCTTGGGCTTCAAGATTACCTCGGAAGGAGACTGCAGCCATGAAATTAGGAGACGCCTGCTTCTGGGAAAGAGAGGAATGGTTAGCCTTGACTGCCTAGTAAAGAACAGAGACATTAGTCTGCCAACCAAGATCCGTATAACTCGTGCTATGGTCTTTCCAGTTGTGATGTATGGATGCGAGAGTTGGACTGTGAAAAAGGCTGACCGCCGAAGAATTGACGCGTTTGAATTGTGGTGCTGGCGAAGACTCTTGAGAGTTCCTTGGACTTGGAGAGCTCATTGGAGGGTCAAATTCTAAAGTTAAAGCTCAGCTACTTTGGTCATCTGATGAGAATAGAGGAGTCGCTGGAGAAAGATTTGATGTTGGGAAAGGTTGAGGGTCGCCGGAGAAGGGGTAGGTAGCGAACGCGATGGTTAGATGGCATCCTCGAGGCACTGCAAATGAAGTTATGTGATGTTAGGAAGATAGTGAGAGACTGGAAAGCGTGGCGTGGCATGGTCTATAGGGTCACGAAGAGTCGGACACGACTGAACGACTGGACTGAACTGTAGTGCATGAGTCTGAGGGAACTTATAGGGTTGAGGCCTATGGAAGAGAGGATATGCCTCCACATTGAGGTGGGTGATAGGCGTTCAACTTGTGCTATGCGAGTGGCTTCGGTAAGCTCATTTAGGGTATTGTGAACTCACATAAGAAGCAGACGGGCATTCGACGTGTGTCTGGGGAAATTGAGGGCCGTTTGATAGGCTTGTCTGATTAGTGAATTTGCTCTTTCTTCCTCCACCTTGGAAAGATACAAGTACGGAAGGGAGTACACTACTCGACTCACCACGAACGTTTGTATAAGGCGGCAAAGGTCGTGTCCCATCCTCCCACTTCGTCAAAACTGCGAGTTGGGAGCAGCTCCCAACTTGGTGAAATTCTACTGTTAATTCACGCAAACCAATGATGCAGTGTTCGGTTATATCACCTGCCAGAGTCATGCCCGTGAGTTTTCGCTCGATCAGGTACTAACCATGATAACTCTAGGCATTGCTAGAAAGGCTATGGTTTTTGTGTACACTCGACGCATTAGCTTAGGTTGAATTGTTTCTCTCTTAGAGCGGGCACAAAACTACTTGGAGCAACTATGAGGGCTCTTTGACATTATGTCTAGATGTGTGCTAGATTTCCAACTGGCTTAATAGGTATCGTATTTGAAATCACTTTTAGGGCAGGAAACGGGCGTGGTTCAGCTTACGCTGACGATCTGTCCCTTTTCTTACGCGATGGCCGCAGCTTCGGCGCATTTCTTGCTGTTTTTGACACATATTCCAATTTGTCTGGAGCGCAGTTGAACGCCAGTAAAAGCCGCGCGCTGCGATTTGGCTCTTTCGCGGACCCTCTCCCAGTTTGTGTTCCATTTGTCGACGCGGTCCGTGTGTTGGGAGTCTTTTTCGATGCGAGCGGCGTATCACCGCGGACGTGGCAGGATGTGGTAGCAAGTGCCACAAGTGCGATGTCGGAGGCCGCCCACTTTGCACTTTCCGTACAGACAGAAGTCGGGGTCGTTAAGACTAAGGCGTATGCGCGCTCTACGTTTCGCGCGTTGCGGTGATTCCGCGTCGAACGGCAGGTCGCCTCGCCTCCCTTGGGGTGTTTGTCTGGGATGGCGGGACAGCTCTTGTCGCGCACCGTTTCCTTCACCTACCGCAGGAAAGGGGAGGCATCGGACTGCCATGCGTCAACACAGTAGGCCGAGTGCTCGCGTCGAAACTGGTCGCCACGCTGCTCAATGATCCGCTGTACCCGGGGCGCTCCCTGTTACAGTACTGGCTGAGCACAGCTCGCCGGGCCTTTACTGCAGACCGGTACCTGGGCCCACAGGCCGAAAGGCCTCACAGGTTCTACCAAACGGTAGCAGGCTTTAAGACAGCGGTCGACAGCGACCTGTCTGACCTCAATATTTTTTAGGTGCCCGCAATGCAAGTCAGCGAGATGGTTGCCTTCTCGCGTCTAAACCGCGACGACCAGCTCCGCACGGCCGTCAACAAGTGGGCGGTGAGCCGTGTGCCTTCCGAGGTCCGCGATTTCAAGTGGCACCGGCGACGGGGCGTGTTACCCACGCGAGAACGCCTCGCCATGTGGCATGTCGTGCCGAATGACCAATGCCCAAACTGCGGCCGCACGGAAATCATGAGGCACGCATGCCCAGTCGCGCTGGTCATGTGGCGCTTGGTGAGAAGGATGTTCTGCGTGCACGGTGGCCCTGGCGCCAGGCCACCACGCAGATGTTTTGCGCGGCTAGTAGTCGTCTGTGTATATTTTGTGCTGTGGAAAAGGTGTTGCCTTGCTGAAGTCCGTAGACAACCAGCCAGGGCCATGTACCCAGCGCTGCAACTACTGCGTCTTCTGTTGTGGAAGTATATCTCTCTGGTCAACTGGACAAAGATGGAGAGGCGTGGTTTCTGCAGTGCTGGCACACCCGTTTCTTCATCGTTCGGGACGGCAGGCTTGTTATGCCAGCTTTGCCATACTAATACCTCCCCCCCTTTGTTACGTACCTCGAATCATACGGAAGATTTAATCATCTGTCATTAAGTTTCTCATTGTAATTCCTTTTGAGCTTGTGTTCTGTAGGTATTGATGAACACAGAATAACTATTAATATGCGATTGTTGCTAGTATCGCGCCTTTCGTTGTCCTCCCATGTATGTACTACAGTGCGTGTGTGTGTATATACAAGTACCTATGTGTGTGGAAGACAATAAATTCCCTCTACCTTGCCCAGCCCTGCGCAGCTTCCATTTTGGCTGGCGGCGCAGTCGTCGCCGTCTCCCCCGCTTGAGCGTTTGCTGTCATATTCTCGGTAATCTTGACCTGCCGCTCCCGTTTTATTTTCGCTTTTTTCTTCATTAGTCTCAAAACTACGGTCTTTCATTCGCCTTGAAAGGAGCCCTCCGTGGAATTTGTATCGGTGGTCTCGTTGGTCTTGGCAACCGGCATCCTGCCTGTCTCCCCGTCGGATGGAGGCAGGTTAGGGCGTGGTATGTGTGATGTCCATCGATAAATATTGGCCTTGATATGTACTATCATAGCCTCCTCTATTTTTTCTGTGCCTGCCGGATCCCGGAGCGAACAATGGGAGCGCGCCGTCGCTGCAGTTGCGCGACGCAACCACTCATCGTGGTGAGGGCGCCACTCACGTACGGGTGCTGCGCATACAGTTTCAAGGGCGCATTGACGGTCGCGCGCCGCTCGTGAAGCAGGTTCCGCATTTTTTTGTGAATTTCCTGCCCAGTGTAATAGCGTCCACGAATAATTTTTCCAAGCTGGCTGATTCTGAAACGTATGTTGAAGGGTACATGCATGAATATTCACGCGAATAGCAATAGCACCTGTCTCACCCGAGCTGCTCCCAAGGTAATTCAAAAGGGTAGCTCTGCTAGGTAGCTTGAGTAGCATCTCCCTCCTTGCGTGCTCGTAAGCTTTTGTGGAGAGGTGGCGCAGCACGATGCAATGGCGCACTGCGTCTTCAGTCCAAGTTGTTTTTTTGCGGCGAAAGTGAACAATTTGATCCCATAAAAAAAGAGCGGAAATATTCTTCTCTTCTGCCTGCTGAGGAATGTACTGCAGATTACCCAAATTGCAATCATTTTTCAATTTTTCAAGCTCTGTTTTGTAGTGGTCTACAGTGCGTCGAAGCTTTTCAACCTGTTTTTTGATATCCCTTTCTCTGCGTTTCGATCTTGCTCTTTCATTTGCAAGTGAGCTGGGCACTCCAACATTCACTTGAATTGCTTGGTGTGAAAAATTCGCATGTGTACTATTTGGAGCCTCCTGCGCTTCCTTTTCATTTTCAGGTTTGGCCTGTTCATCTCTTTCTGGATAAGACGGGCTGGCCTCTTGAGAATTGTCCTCTGACATTTCTGCTTCTGTACCGTCCTGGAACATCTGCCGCTTTGTAGCCGGCTCAGGTTCCTTTTCATTGGTTTTCGGAAACGCCCTTTTCCATGCTTTCTGTACTCCTTTGATGTAACTGTCTTGGCTTCATGTACGAATGGTATTCTGGAAACAAGAAGGGCACTATCTTGAGGCGGCGCCGTTTGCCCTCCGCAAAGCCGGTTTCCTTGAAGTGCCGGCTACACACTCTTGAATAATTCGAGGTTGTGTTCGGCACCCAGTTGTCCCTCCGTATGGCTTTCAACCACTGCTCCCGTAGCGCCGTGTCCGCCGGAATTTCGTGGAACGAGATTTCTGGAATCTTGCTTTTCCCACCTGAGCGGCAACGTGGCACACAGCAGTATGCCATTAAGTACCTGCAAGGCAACTGTCAGCGGCTTAATAATGCGCTTTAATTGATATTACAATCGTATACTTAAAAGTTCCGTGCAAGCACAAGTTCATCGACCACAAGCACAACAACAAAACTAAGGGCTGGCAGTCTGAGAAAATGCGACCACTAATATTGATCGAATTATAGACAGAGTACGCCACAGGCAGATTTAGGCAGGCTACAAATAACATTATTGCTATCCAGACAAAACAATTCTTGGCTCACCGTTGGAAGGGAGCAGATGGTACCGCATGCGTTGATCGTCACCGATTTTTGGGTCCCTGACGCATGAATTTAGCGTCTAAGCAGTGCTGTCACAATAACGAACGCCAGCAAGGTTACGTTTTTGCACGTGTGAGCCAAAGAGAGTGAATCATGAGTGTATAAGGATCAAAATACGCGCGCGCGCGACGGAGCGACTGCGTGGTGCAGCCGCGGCGAATGCAGACGAACCCCAACGTGACTAGCGCCACCACTCGGCGCTAAGTGGCGTAGCAGCAGAGTCGCGTCGACGGCCGCATCCGGCAGGCACAAAAAAATAGAGGAGGCTATAGTACTATTTGAATTTGTATGGTTTGTTTGCCCCGCCGGTGTGGTACAGTGGTAAGACGCCCGACTACTGTCCGGAGTTCCCGGATTCGAACCCGACCTCGGCGGCTGCGTTTCGATGGAGGCGAAACGAAGTGGAGTTCGTGTGCTGTGCGATGTCAGCGCACGTTAAAGATACCCAGGTGGTCGAAATTACTCCGTAGCTCTCCACTACGGCTCCTCTTTCTCTCTTTCCACTTTCACTCCCACCTTCATCCCTTCCTTACGGTGCGGTTCAGGTGTCCACATAGCAGTGTGACAGATACTGCGCCTTTCACTTCCTGTGAACCAATTATTATGGTTTGTTTCAAATGAACGCCCTCAACTAGAGATGGCCAAAGCGGCTCACTGTAATGAGCGGCTCAGAACGGTTAGATTCGCGTTCGCCGGAACGCACAGGTCAGACGCGTCCACATCGGCTCCCTACAAAAGTGTCCGTTGCGATGCTAACTTCCATTGAACCACCTTCAAATTACCGAGCGAAGATAGGAAGATGACAAGGGTCTGACAATACCAAGTTTTGGGTGAGCGGACCATCGATTTTTCGAACATTGCCATAATTCTGTCGACTACGCCGGCGTTAGGCTTAGCACAGCAGCGGAGGAAGGAGCGTGACCGAGAGTGCCTGCAGGTGGTGGCAGTCACCGCAAGGGCGATGATCTAGACAAAGGAGGTCCATCCAGGCCAACATTTGGATCGAGAATGGACGGTACCAACAGGCTATAGTCCGGAAGAACAGAACTAGAGGGAAGTACGTGTGCAAGGTCAGCCACGCGAGCGTTTGGGATTTGCATTTCCTAAGCCTCATCGCTGTTAGCATTGACGAGCTTATGCGCATCTTACTGGGCGGCTTGTCTCCTGCGGAAACCCTGCATGATAAGTGTTTTTTTTTTTTTTGTTTTTTTTTAAGAGGGACAAGGATGCGACCCTGGCTGGCGCCGTGCCCTTAACGTATTCATAAATACCACCACAAAAAAAAAATTCGTCCGGTGAGGTGAGAGCACCTAGCCTCATGTCTGATTACCCTGAACAACGCTCTGAACATGCTCTGAACTATATCTGAACTTCCTCAACAGCTCACTAACCTTTCTTCACAAAAAAAATGATTACAAAATAATTATTAAAATGAAATCCAAACTTGATTTTTTTTTTTCTTGCACGCAGTGGGTTTACCTTAATTGGGCTTTTGGGCGAGATCTTGCAGCGCAGCTGCGGCTGTGACTGCACGGCTCTCTGACGCGCTGCGTGGCGCGCGTGGCTTCAAACCTGCAAATCGCCTATGGATGCCTCGAGCGCGGCGTTGGGCCTTCGCTGGCAAAGTATAAGTTCATCGTTTTAGACAAGTTAGAGCAAAGTATAAGTTCATCGTTTTTTATTTTAGTAGCTTATTCTTGCCCTGAAGTTCCAGCTGCGACTATGTGGTTCGCAAAGAGGCCACGAACTGAAAGCACGAATGACAACGTTGTTCGAGTGACTGTGTACCGAAACGGAACACACCATGAGGGCAAGGTAAATGGCTGCGTCGGTTGCGTTTTCTAGACTTTTGAGTCGCTGTCAGTAACGCGTATAACTTTGTTAATTAGCATTCCGGTCAAATGCCTACTACGCCTACGGAGCCATATATTCTGATCCTATTAGCTTTCTGCGCCTGTTTTTTCGTGCGCGAAGGTGTTCCACGTACCTCAAGCCTTCGACGAATTGCTTAGGGATATCAGTTCTAAGTTTGCGATACAAGCGAAGAGACTGTTCACCTCAAAAGGCGGAGAAATCGACGATATTACCCTTATCAGGTAAGCTTCGTAGAAAATGCAAGTATATAGTATATATAACGAAGTTATTGTTTTCAATATTGCAGGGATGACGACGTACTGTTTGCCTCTTCTGGCGAAGACTTTGCCGGTGAGCAGAATTCGTTCAAACTTGCATATGCTGTGATAAACTGCGACGTGTTTACATGCTGCTCTGGTCAACTTGTCTTCGTCGTATACACGCCGATTTCTTTCTCCTCGCTCTAGATCCACCGACGCCTGCAATACCGATGGTTCCTGGCAGCACGGATTGGGTCCTGCTTAATGTAGGAGGAAAGCATTTTGCTACGACTAGGTAACTATGTTTATACACGCGCGTTTCGAGTCATTCAGTCAGCCAGTCAGCCCATGTCAGGTCAGGTCTCTTGTCTTTGTGTGTGTGTGTGTGTGTGTGTGTGTGTGTGTGTGTGTGTGTGTGTGTGTGTGTGTGTGTGTGTGTGTGTGTGTGTGTGTGTGTGTGTGTGTGTGTGTGTGTGTGTGTGTGTGTGTGTGTGTGTGTGTGTGTGTGTGTGTGTGTGTGTGTGTGTGTGTGTGTGTGTGTGTGTGTGTGTGTGTGTGTGTGTGCGCGTGCGTGTGTGTGTGTGTGCGTGTGCGCGTGTGTGTGTATAAGCAAGTGGGTGGGTGGGTGGGGAGAAGGGGGGTCATTAATACAATTAGTGCATTAAAAAATATTTAGGAATAAGGGTTCAAGCTTAATTAGTGTGAATGTCAGTCATACCAACATGCTTCTACAACCTATTTAGTTCTTGTTAGTACTTCTCCTCTTGGTGTCATGGAAATATACTTGCTGAAATTGGGCCAAATGTAATTAATAATTCACAGCTACCACATGGAATGCATGCCCCTCTAAGCACAACAGTATGCTTGTCAAGAAACAAAGCTGTTGTTTCGGCAGTTGCGCTCAGTGATGATCTGTTTTGTCTGAGTAAATTGTGTGGAAGTAACACGGTAGTTGATAAAAGGGGGCCTTTCGGAATAGCAACATGCAATCACTCATTTAAAAAGGTAAGCAGCTTTAGGATCATGAAAAATGGACAGAACATTTTTTTTTTTTTTGTAATAATCGCATATGTTTGTATGCCTTGTTTTTTATGCTGTCCTCATGTTTCATTGGCTGGAGTCCATCAGGATGAAGCAGATTTCTTCAAACTGTTTTACCTATTAATACCTACTTGTTTATATGCATTCCTTAAACCATACTGCACGTCAAGACATTCTTTGTTTTTCAAATGTATTAGATTCAAATTTTTTTATGAAGTGTTTGCTCAGTCTAGGTAAATCTATGGCAAATGCATAACAAAAATTCAGCCCTGAAAATTTTTGTGTTGCATGAAGAAATATCAGAATGGTTGCCATCGACCTGTAGCGTGCCAGTAGAAACGCAACAAATTTTTAGCCAGCCTGCTGCCATACCTTATTAACTTTGCAGTTTTACACTATGATCAAATAAATATGTCGTAGGAAGAAATACTCTCGAGATGTCCCTATGAAAGTTTTTAACAGTAGTCATGATATTGTTTTTAATAAGGTCAGAAAGTTGTTCAGTTAAAATCAAAAAAGATTTTTAATAATTTCTTTAAAAACCTAATCCCTCCATAAGGCTATATTATACAGCAATCCATTATGAAGTTCCAGTCTTCAAGTACTTCCTCTAAACCAATGCTGGACCAGGTCATCTGCATTTGTCATGCACCTTTCTTTTTTTTCACCTTTTTAGACAAACATTGGTTTCGAAGGAGCCCAAATCAATGCTGGCGAGTCTCTTCGACCACTCTAGTGAAACACAGTGCTTGAGTGCCACAGACGCCCATGGTGCGTTCCTGATCGACAGATGTCCGACACACTTTGAGCCATTGCTCAACTACCTCCGCCATGGGCAACTGGTTCTGGACAGGGGTACTTCACCACGCGGTATGTGCAAGTACAGTCACGCCGTGTTAATATGGACACCTTTGTCCCCAGCAAAACTGTCCATAAAGCTAGTCGTCCATGATAATGAATTGAAAAGAAAAATATTCAGAAAAAAAAAACAAGCTATGATTAAAGCTGTTCTTAAAGCGAGTCATCCGTAATAATGAATTTAAAACAAAAAAGAATATTCTGAAGAAAACAAGCTGTGATTAAGATCTGCTTTTGTGCATCGTAGTGACAGCAAAGTTGAACTAAAAGGTAATTCTGGGAGCTACAAGCAACTATGCTTGCCATTGCACTCGAAATGGTGTGGTACAGCTTGACGCACCTATACAGATTTAGCTGTGGCTTGATAGTGTCTCATGGATAAATGGCCTAACTCCTACTGCGGCAACTGACATTCAAGAGCTGTTATAGTATATATCAGCACTAAATCACCTGACAGTTTCTGGCTGTAATGTTCTACATTGCAGAGACTGCGGAGATAGTTTTGCACTGTTAGTCATGAGCAACTTTCCAATGTAAAGCACGAAACTAATAAAAAAAAAACGGAGTTCCCGGGATCGAATCCCGGCCTCGGCGGCTGCGTTTCGATGGAGGCGAAACAAAGTGGCGTCCGTGTGCTGTGCGATGTCAGCGCACGTTAAAGATCCCCAGGTGGTCGAAATTACTCCGTAGCCCTCCACTACGGCCCCCTTTTCTCTCTAGCCTCCACCTTCCCCCTCCACTTTCACTCCACCTTCATCCCTTCCCTTATGGCGTGGTTCAGGTGTCCACAGAGCAAGTGTGACAGATACTGCGCCTTTCCCTTCCCATGAACCAACCAACCAACCAAACGGTCAGCGCTCAGTCATTTGTAATTTTTCACTGCATTTTTCTGAAGTCCTGCACTCAAAATGCCGATTATGAATCATCTAGTTCAGGCATTAGAATTTGTGTGCTCGTCACTGTCCACATTAATGCGACAAAAATACATTGGCTCGAATGGGCTCTGCACATTCTCTCTTTGTCCATTGTCTGAAGAGTAAGTTTTCATAATAATGACGTGTAGATATATTGAAAAACTTTGGTCACCAGAAAGGCTGTCCATAATATGAGTTGTTCATATTAACGTAGGCTGTAATAATGAGGCAAAACTGTACTCGCCAAAACAGCAGCTTGGGCTTATCAGTTCTCTGTCATAAATTTTTCAGAAGTCAGCATTTGTTCTGTCCAATATTCCTGAAGTAAAAAGTGAGTAATTACTGATAGACTTAAGCTGCGGCGCTGTTTCAGGATTAAAAAAAACGTCAGGTGCAAATGCAGTATTACGTAGTGAAATTAAGCGCATAGCATTGAAAGGGTGGCATGCATTGAAAGAAAGTAGTGAGTTCAACAGAAACCCTTAGCGGTTGTAAGCCATTTAAAAACAAGGAGTAAGGCATGCACCGTGTAAAATTCCGACTGAATCAAAATTACTTTTTGGCCCTCCAAGCCTGTTGACGCTGCATCCCTTAAGTTCCCCACGTAACAGATGCCTTACTACATGGTGGCATGGACACACACAGCATGTGGAACTGTGAATAGCTATAACTTCTCTTGAAGACCTGGTAAGCAAATATTTACTAGGACTTGGGGTTGCAATGGGAAAATGAAGTAAGATTAAGTTTGAGGATTGTTTTTGTGTGGCACCCAACTTCTTGCAGGCCACCGGTGAGGCTCTTGCTTTTTTCTTGGGAATTTTGGTGTCTCAGCAGAGCCTGTCCTGTGCATAGGTTCTTGCTTCGCGCAAGGTGTGAAGAAATGCTGCCTCGACTAGTCCAACTCCAGCCTTTTTTATGATGAAACTCACATCTGGCAACCTGTGCATAAAGTTTGCACACTAGATGTCATTATGTGCATGGTTCAAGGCTGGAACTTCACCCATACAAGTATTTTTGGAAGCTTCGAAAATGTGAAAAGAGCCTTTATTTATCATCTAGTGCCAAAGTGCAGAAATTTTATGAAGGCATCTGTCATGCCATGCAGAATTGTTTTGCATTATACCGCTTTATGCAGGTGAAATGAGTGCAGTTATATCAAATTTGATGAACGTTGACAGCTGGAACCTACTAGTGAGTTGACGTGGTGCTCCATAATTTCGGCAACGCACTTTCGCTCAAAGCTGACTTCCTGCAGTAGTATAAATGAATGCTAACTGGTTTACCGCTGACCCATTATTGACCCGGCAGGGAAGCTGTCATTTTTAGCACATATATTTGGGAATCTTTACTTGGCAATTCTTAGAAGGCAGGCTGCACAAAAGCTAGAACACAGTGACTTAGTGTCACGCGAAAACTAAGTTCTGCTGGCCAGCTCACTATACTTTGTTAATACTGAGTGCACATCCAACCGCTCTGTTATTCTGATGGATATTTTTTTCATTGTGCTCTGTATTTTATGTGCAGGTGTTTTAGAAGAAGCCAGATTCTTTGGTATTGAGTCTCTCGTTCCAGAACTGGAACGGATTAGTCGGGTAAGGTTTGTATACTGCTTTGCATGCAGTTATGAACATTTTTCTCTGATGTCGTGGTGACTTTTCAAGGGTGCATATTTAAGCTTGTTGGTAGCAGATAAAACCCTTACACAAATCAGAGATGGTAAGGAAGCAAGGGCACATTGCACTGTCAAGCTCCAAACACTCCGTTTAAATCTACAAGTTAGAGCAAAGTATAAGTTCATCGTTTTTTATGCACATTCACATGCATTATTAGTTGCTCACCTCACTTTCCATCACCTCACTTGTGCTACAAAATTATTCCATCCATGGCATCTTTATAGAAGACTTGTTTAGCAGCCTTTGGGTAGCATACATTGTAGTAGTAGTTATCTGCGGTCGGTTAGCTTAATCATGTAAACTGAGCATACTACATGCTCTAGTTGATCTATCCAAGCCATTGTTTTCAATATCACATGCTTGTATTTTATTCATAGAGCATGGAATCCCAATGACATTTCAGGGAGCTTTATTAAAACACTCTGAGGGAAATGGTCAGAAACCCTCTTTTTTTTTCTGATACAGCTTTTTCGACAGTGCACAGCTGTAATCAAAAAATCAAAACTTGCCTCAATTACCATTATAAATAAGCCTCGCTTTATATCACACCATTTGTTGGTGCGTGCCAAAGCTTGTGGACTGTATGGAAGATGCTAGATTGGTGCATGCATTGTATTGAAGGAAGGTAGTATGAAGATAGAGGCCTTTATGAAAGCATCATTTGGCCAAACTGCGGCCGCTTTTCGATGGAGGCGAAAAGCAAGGTGCCCGTGTGCTGTGCGATGTCAGTGCACATTAAAGAGCCCCAGGTGGTCAAAATTTCCGGAGTCTTCCACTACGGCGTCTCTCATAGCCTGAGTCGCTTTGGGACGTTAAACCCCACAAACCAACCATTTGGCCAAACTGTTGTTTATTCATCTGTATCCTCAGGTATCGGGCATAACTTTTGAAAATATCACATCGTAGACACTGGATGTGCAATGCGAGTGCAGAAAAGTTGCTGTAGGTATACCTGTATGCATGCTTTTGTTTTTTCTAGGGGCATCAGCCACACAGAGAAAGGCATAGGACTGAAAAAGAATTACTCTCGAATAGCATTTATTAGGTAGCCATGTAGCGTACTAGTTCTGAAAACCCAAGAATACCATGAAGAAAGAAAAAAGAGAAGATGGGGGCAAACCATTGTACTTCAATGACCTGCACAAGCCATTCTCATACAATAAGAGTGCCTATTTGTAAAAATTACTTGCTGTCTTTGCTGAAGCACCGGCTGTACACCTGATCACTCAGTAAATGCCAGACAAGAGCAAGCGCTCGAGCCAGATGCCTTCTCCCTGTCCCAGCATTGCGGGCAGGGCAATGGTGTTTTTCTTTCTTTTTCAAGCCCAACCTAACATATTTCCTTGTGGTTTTGTTATGCGTGATCAATGCCTTGATGAAATCATTCAAAAAGTTGATCTTTGCTTTTGTCGTGACTTTTTCAGCTTAGCATGAATGGCAGTTCCAGAAGAGAATGCACACACCGTCTGACTAAAATAAATTGTAGGAGACTAAAGATGACAAAGGTAGATTCCGCATATGGCATGTGTCATTGAAGTATTCAGATGCATTCTCTTTGATCAAGCCGGTGTAATAAAAGCTTGATTAAATTTACTTCTTTTCTGCATACTATTAACGCACGAGTCTTGGCTCTGTACTAGACTGCCAAGCCATAGGGCAGTAAAGCTCAATTTTGAAACCATGCCATTTGAATTGATTAGCTGACTTTTTTAAAATACCAGCTTCAGCATCAGTGAGAAAGCTCGCGCAGTTCTTTGCTACCAACGAAAGACAGCTCCGTTGTTGCTTCCTCTGCAGCAATATGAGGCTGATGCGGGAGACACCTTTCCACTCAACCGGAACGACGTGGTCAGCATCCTTGGCAGGACACCCAACCGGTCAGAGCTGAGTTTCCAGGCAAGTGCAACGTTACCATGTTGGCTGCTCTTGTGCCTCCCTCAAGGCACTGTTTCTTAACCAGGAAAAATGCATGTGAAGTGGAACGGCGACACTATGTCATGGTGTGATTTCAGAATTGCATTGCCTTTGGCGTTTGTAATTCTGGAAAGCCACCAATAGCCACCAATGATTCTCCCCTCACCCTGTCCCCTGTTTGATATCCATGCTTTTGGTCGCGATATGGCGACCATTTTTTTCTTTCGCTGCCTTTTAATATCAGTAGCTGTAGAAGCAATGCTGGGCTCCATGATTGTCTGAAGTGTGAAATGGAATGTGCTGCCCTTAGCATTATTCTTATAAGTTATCATTTACTTCTTACTACTTTTCAGTTTCGTTTTCGACATCAAAATTTTGCATTCACGGGCAGCATATTTTGGATCCACTTCAAAAGTATAGTGAGTGAGTGAGTGAAAAACTTTATTTAGCTCTAGATTGGCTTGTCTTCTGCAGTTTTCAGATGGCTTCGTCCATCTTCTAAGACAAAGGTCGGTTGCCCTTAGTCCAAGGCTTCACTGGATGCTGCTGCTAGTTGTGCTCGCCGAATCAGACCTTCTTGGTCGACTCGGCGATTGCTGGAGAGCACTCCCTCCCATTGCTCCGCACTCAGGTTTGTTATAAAAGCAGTTCGAACCAATTGTTAAGCAAAATCTTAAAGGCAGCACCCATTATGGCTGCCACATTTCACTATTCTTCAGCACCATCAGCCCGAAGTGAACATTTCTTGAGGAGATTAAAGTATTATATACTAGTGCAGTTTCGATGATCTTCTTGGGTGTTCAGGCATCTGTCCCATACTGTTCATGCAAAGAAAAATTGCATGCTTGATTTGTGTCACAGGGTCCCTCTAAGCATGTAAGTTACCAGCTGACAAACTACAATTCTCCGAAAAAAGCCGCATGGCACACAAAACACAAAATCACAGGAACATTACAGACCAGAAGGGGCACAGCACCAGCATTGTCAGGACATGACTACATGATGTGCTTTCTCTTCAAACTTGCATCCCCCGTTTATCAGACTCTCCTCCTGAGGCTGGTGGGATTAGCCTTTCGAGCAGTTTTTATTGATGCGCTGGCAGATTAGAACTCACGCATTAGAAAAATGCGTGAGTGAAAATGCGTGAAAATGCGTGACATGGGCAGGACATGTAGTGCGAAGAGAGGATAACCGATGGTCGCTGAGGGTAACAAACTGGATTCCAAGGGAAGGAAAGCGTAGCAGGGGGCGGCAGAAAGTTAGGTGGGCGGATGAGATTAAGAAGTTCGCAGGGGTCAAGTGGATGCAGCTAGCACAGAACCGGGTTAAGTGGAGAAATATGGGAGAGGCCTTCGCCCTGCAGTGGGTATAATCAGGCTGGTGGTGATGATGATGATGATGATTAGAAAAATATGCACATCTATTCGTGCAAGGGAAAACCTCTCCCACACCACTTTTATTTAGTCATGTATGCAGTGATGATATGGCAGTTCTCACAGTGTAGACCCAGTCATAATGAACAAGGGGATTGCAGAAAAGTTTTATATATCAATAATTCGATATATAAAACATGGCAATAGATAAGGTTTTCTGTGAGCCACGAGAAAAAACTGATTGCACCTGAGCTACTGATGCACATAGCAACATCCTACCCACTGGCATCTTGGACGTCTCTGCAACACACTACAGGTTTGGTAGGCTTAGCCTGCTTTGCATCGAAGCCACAATGGACTGTTCTTTGTAAATAATCAATGTGTTTGCTAGTATGGAATAAGTAAAATAACTACTTATTAAAATTAAGATACAGTATAATTGGATTTTGCAGCGCCTCTGGAATAAAAAGTGCACAAGGCAAGAGCTTGCATTAGGCTAAAGTTTGGTTAGTAAAATTGGCATCACTGCATGACCTCTCTTCAAGGCCAGAGGGGTCGAAAGCTTCATCAGGGGAAGCACTATTTGTAGGGGTGCACGCGCCATTCGATGTATGTTGTATGACCGGCTGCACTGGAGTTCGATATATTGCAGAACTCTCCTATACTTCTGCCCAAAGTTTTCAAGGGGGCAATTTCTGACCTCTGTATATCTGGGCTCTACTGTATGTTGTCCTTGGCACTGGGTGAGGACCTGTCAGGGGCTGACCTTTCCGGCCTCGACCTTCGCTACATTGACTTCCGATGGGCCAAGCTGCGCCAGTGCCGGCTCAAAGGGGCTGACCTCAGCCACTGCTGTCTCGAGAGCGCCGACCTGATGCATGCCAACCTGGAGGTATACCATGTTGTGTGTCTTACGGATGATAGGCATGGGCAAAACCTTTGTTGCTGTTACCAACTAATCCTGTGTCCACTGCACCCTGACCATATAATGAGATGCACACAGCCACTTTGTCTAAGCAATCCATCTTACTCCATATCCTGAATCGCTTTGGGAAATTAAGCGCCTTAGGCCAAGCCATCATTGTCCCACATGTGCCTCTCCTGCCCTCATACTACCAACACATTTCCCATTCTTCCCCTCTGCCATTTGAGGTTGTCTTTCTTTGCATTACGTGCCCTCCTCAAATCCATCTTCTTCACTGCTATAGCAGCCTTGGAATATAGCTAGTGAGTCCAGTGATCCAGGGTGGAATTTCATCTGCGGAGCTACAACACACCAGGGACTGAATTTTGCAATGATCACGTCACAAACTGCCAGAATCAGTCATTTGGAGTGGGGCTAATTGATCGGCTTGTGACAGGCTTGTAATGTGATCATTGCATAATATGGCCCTAGATAACTGAAAATAATAGACCATGTGCTGCTTTGGGACAATGAACCTCATGCCAATTTTCTTAAAATCACCTACCGATTCAAAAAAGAGCAGTGAGTGTGCCTAAAAACATAGTCCATAAATCTGTTCAGAATCACTTGAATTCAATTTGGATTGCTGCTGAAATAGAGAGAGCACCAGATTTTGCAGAGCCTGACTGTGTGTACCTTAAGGAAGACGAAGACCACTCAGCACAGTGGCATCTCGATCTGGCATTTTGATCGCCATCGCTGGTCTCCAGCGCCCTTCTTTCTCGCGCTGAAGCTGTAACCTGCAGCTAGTGGTTCTACTCTGCTTCATCTGAAGTACTGCCAACGTTAGCGCCACATCAAGTCAATAAATCTTCTTTTCAGTACAAATTTTAGTCCCCTTAATATGAACTAGTAGCAGTTTCAGGCACCTCTCATTAGTTGAATTCGATTAACAAACATTTGTGTGAAACGTGCAAGTGTTCGCATCAAATTGGTTAACTTGCAGGGTTTTCATGTATGTTAACAGTGCCTTTAAGCAACTTACTGTTTTGTTGCCTGAAATTTAGAAGATTTAAGAATGCAAAATTAATATGTTTTGACAGCTTCTATAATGTGGTGTGTTGAGAAATGGGAGCTAATGTCTAATTCAGAAGATGCGCTTATTAGTATTACTCTCACTGCAGCTTTCTGCCATTTTTGACATTCATTTTTATAAGTAGCGGTAGTACTTCCCCACACCAAACAACAGCAGTTGATGATAAAAGTGCATGATATATTAACATCTTTGTCCTAGTTAGTAATTTGTGCTGAAATGCCCGTAATATTTCTAGTGGTTATCTGTTCCTATTTAATTTAGTGGTTATCTGATCAGCATGATTGTTCCACAACATAGTTTTATGTAGCACATGTTGATTTAATTTCCAAGGGCAACATGTTCCAAAGTGGTATACTAGCAATTTGGGGCAAATTTCATTAAAATTTTCAGCGCTCAGATAATCCCGTGTTATGATGAATGTTCGATTGGGAATATTGCAGTTTATTACTTGGTTCATAACGAACAGTCGCTTGAAAGGAAAAAGTTGCAAATATCAAATGTATGGGTGCATAATTGAAAATATGAATAATAAAAATTGGGTGTAAATTGAACCTTTTCTAATTTTTTTCGATTATCAGTGTGGCTATAATAGAATTGGACAGCACACTTGACAGAAATAGGCAGAGGATGAGATTAAGGAAAGGGGCGTGATGCAAAAGTTGATCATCAGCGCACTTTTTGGCGCCATATTGAATGCAGGTACTAAGACACAAAAGTCGCCACTTGTTCTTTCCTCTGGACCAGTCCTTCTCTTTCTCCTTGCTGCATGAAGGTTTAGGCTAGGAAAATAACCGAGCCTGTCGGCTTCTTGAGCATGGTTCCAGAAAAGCCACTTTCTCAATCACTCTTTTTAAGTTTCCTAACCTCAGCTTTGTTTTAGCAGAAGGGAGTAATTCAGAGGGAATCAAATTTGGGGGACGCTGCTTCGCGTGTATAATGCGATCGTGTTGATGGCCCCTGTCTGCAGCTCATATTGTGGGTTCTTGTGCTCATACATATACTCAACTACACACTTAATCAGTAATCCTTTAATTTGCACAGCTGTGACACCTGCCAAATACTATCAGTCAGAGCCATGCTTGTGACTTTTCACTCACAGTACGGGGCCTTTCATGTTATCGCATTTTCTGATGAGTAACGACTTTTGTGTGCTAATATGTACTTACATTCGGTGTGATGTCAAAAATTATAAGATGACAGGCAACGCTTGTGCTGCCCTCTTCATTCATCCCATCCTCTACTTCTTACTGTCTGATATACTCTACGATCACTAACTGGACCTAATTTGGACACTGTCATGCACAGTGCATGACGCCTCATTTCTTATGGGTCAAAATGGTTGATATATGTTGCTGGCCCAGCAGTTCTCCAAAGAGGGCCTGCGGGACTCTGTGAAGTCCCCAGAATCCATTCTTGAGTGCAGTAACTGAGTCTTCTTTCTGATTCCTTTGTGTACAAACTATGCATAAGCTGCAGTTTTTGCTGCGTATGGCTTAAGATGGGGGGGGGGGGGGGGGGGACGCAGCAAATAAAATAGCCATTTCGAGCAAACATTTTTTCTTACTTCAAATTTCTTGTGTGATTCTCTGGACCTCATTCATGCCGTGAAAAAACTTTATAGCATATTATCAAAAAAAATGAGAATTTTCTTTATTTTTGGATGTTGAAAATTCTGAGCGAATTGTGCTTCTGGTGGACCAGCCTATCACAGATTGTACAGCTCTGAGATGATGGAGCATGGCCTTGCCAACTTAACCTTAAAAAGGAGATATTGGAGCTTCCTCTTGTTGCAGCGTTGCATTTTTCTGACCTAAAGCGAAAGCTAATGAAGTGAGGCAGACCGGGAAATATTTTTTCTGCTCTTTAATTTTTCTTGTGATTGCTATGGCTCATCTCTTCTGCATCTTGTAACAACAGTAGAATTATTGTGATTTTTGCAAATTAATCTTGAGATGTTGAAGAGTAGAATAAAAGTCTTTCATTTTTCTACGCATATGTGCAGTAGTTTTTGAAAATTGTTTTTGTAAAAAGGTTTTCATGTAAAAATGCATTCTTAGGTTTTAACTTTTATTTTCATGAGTACTAAGCATCTAGAGAAGAACCAGCAAGTTTATTGCACCAAAGAAAGCTTTTCGAACATAGTAACTTAAGAAACTTGTGCTCTTTCCTCTTAATTATGTAGTGCCCAGCAGATTAAGCATGTTGATTGTAATGCTTTGTATCTGCTAAAGCTAGCCTATGATACATTGCATTTCTTTGCTCTGCATAAGCGTTTAACACTTTAATGCCAGATTTGTTTGAAGTTCATGCATAAACAATGAAAAGTGCTGTTGGCTGCGTTGCCACAGGATGCCCATCTAGTGGGGGCGAAGATGATGCACGCCAACCTGGAGAATGCCTACCTGCGCTCAACCACAATGGGAGACCTCAATGGGGAGAGCGCCAATCTTTATGGTACCCAATATTGCATTCACCTCATTCTTGTTTCTTTCGGGATTATTTCTCACCAGATGGTACAGCCGGTTGCCTCCCAATCAATGAAACCCATTTTTTTTTTTTTTTTCAAATAGTGTGGAATCTGAGCTGCCTTCTATGGTGGCTCAGTGTTCAGGGCACTGTACGAGTTCTGGATGAGTTCGATCCCAGCTACAGCTGTCGCATCTCGATGAAGGCAAAATGCAAAGTGCCTGTGTATTGTGCAATGTCGGTGAGCATTAAAGAATCCAGGCTGGTGAAATTATTCAAAACCTTCCACTATTGCATCTCGCACAGCCTGACTAGTATCTTTTGGACGTTAAACCTCATTAACCGAGCCAATCAAATTTGAGCTATGATGAGCGTTTTTAATGTACTCAATCTATGAGATTATTTAGAATGGAGTGTGTTCAAATGATGGTTTCGGTTTACGGGGTTTCACGTCCCAAAGGGACTCAGGCTGTGAGAGATGGCATAGTGGAAGGCCCCGGAAATTTCGACCATCTAGGGTTCTTTACCGTGCACTCACATTGCACTGCATATGGGCGCCTGGCTTTTTGCTTCCACTTAAAAGTGGCCACTGTGGCCAGGGCTCGATCTCGCATTCATGGGCACAGAAGACGAGTGCCTTAACCACCGCTCACTGCCGCAGGGCTCAATTCGAATGAACTAGTAAAAGTTCCTATTCCACTGTACATGAGAAAACTGTCTTACTGTGTCTACCATGCTGTCACTTTTATTTCTGACATTTCGAGGTCACTTGATTGAATTGGCTTGCTAGGCCAGCTTGTGCTTTGCTGACAATTGTGTCTGGCTATTGGTTTTGTTTTACTAGCCTCAGCTTGAAAGTTCAAATACAGTTTAGTCAGCAAGTCTCTGCTAGTGCTTCTTTCTGACAAGTTTGTCATATGCACTTACAAATAAGTGGCAGAGACAAGACAACGTTTTTTGTTTGTTGTTTTTCCATGCTCAAATGCATGCAAACTGCATACATATTCCTCCAAAGAACAATAATTTTGAAATGGACGCCTATCGCCATTTTTTTTGTCCTTGACAAAATGCTAATCATGATAGACCAACAGATTGAAAATATATGCACCTAAAAAAGCAATGTTTCCTAGAGAGTATACATAAGGGTAGGCACTGCAAGCTGCATTTGTTTTCTTCCTAAATGGAACTAATTTGAAGCAGGTACCAGTGTTGCCTTTTCTCCTTTTCTTGCCTATTCGTGATGCGGCTGTACCCAAAAACTGAAACTAACTAGGCAAAAACGGTTAATTATTAGCTAACCCATGCCATAGTCAGAATGGAGGACGCTCGCTACTGCTCTAGTCCTGCATTTTGACATGATCCAGTCCTGGCTTTAAAGGGACTGCAAAGACAAGTCGAAGCTGGCCTGTGTCGACAGATTTCTCCATCATTCGAATGACAGGGATGACACTCGCACTGAATCAAGATGGAGCTTTCATGCGCTTATATGAAATAAATGTAAAATGCAGGCATCGGCTACTTTTACAAGCGGTGTCAAGATTGGGTATTTTTGTTGCCAGTCTCTGAAGGTAAGGTCAAAACCACAACGCCACTCACTTTCAGGTGCCGGTCTCAGAGTCCTTTCAGTTGTGGCACCGAGAATTTGTTATCAATAGCAGGACAATCTTTTTATTCAGTTTTCTCAAGTGTCTTTTGCTGCTGCGAGACAAATGCCAATGTGGCCACAAAGAGCCGTGCAATCTGCTTTTGCCAAGAATTTAGTGATTCGGAGAGTTGTCTTCGGTGCTCGAGCATTTAGAAGCAGCTTCTGCAGAATACCAGTATCATATGCAGAGCTCTTTGGGGACTTTACCTGCTATTATTGGCTTCACTCTTGACACAGGAGCAAATCTGAAGGGTGCCGACCTCACCGGAAGCCACATGGTTAAGGTGAACCTCAAGGAGGCAGTGCTGAAAAATGCCACCCTGCAGAATTGTGCACTTCGTCTTGCCATCTTCACGCATGCCAATCTTGAGGTGTGTACCACCGGTTCAACTTGGAAGCCCTCAGCATTTAGAGTGAGCTCCAGTAACTCTCACACATCTCATCAGCATAGCTTCTTTTATGTTGTTTATTTTTGGCATAGTTCAGGTGTCCACAGAAACAATTAAGTGTGACAGATACTGCGCCTTTTCTTTCCTGTGAACCAATTATATTACTATTATTATTATCCAAGTGAAAATTTCTCTTTTTATTGGCTGTATTTTTTTTTTTCCTTTTTGCGTAGTTTTGAGCTGTGCTGAGATTTTGTCATAATTAATGGGCACAAGATTTTGCAAGTGTGCTGTTTAATAAGATGGCCTCAGTAACCATCCTGACAGGCATTGCACGAATATGTTGATAATAGCCACTAATAGAGCCACGAAACTACTTTTTTTCTCAATTTAACTAAGCAAACACAGCAGCGAAAGCTTTGTCTGTATCATTGAAAGTTTTCTTTTATACTTGCAACGAGCGATCTATAGCCACTTGCAACCATCTAAACTCCTTTCCTTGATAGTGTGCAATACTCACACTACAAAGACTGTATATGCCATTCGCAAAATGCAATATTCACTCTACAAAATGTTGACTGTACTATATGCCACTCATAAAAACCATGAAAACTTCCACCCTCATTAAAATTTGGCCTCTTACAGTAATTACAAATAATGGGATTTCTTTCTCTGATGTGCTGATCTAAATTTTAGCTGTAGCTGCTAAGATATTGTGTGCCTGTCTCTCAAAATCTTCGCACTGAAAGAAACCTTGCTTGTGAAAGCCTCCAAAATAGGTAGTTTCACTATTGAGCACATTGGGGCAGGTGTATAGAGTATTTTCAGCACACTTCCTTCAGTCATTATCATCCCACATTGTTTGTAATGATAGTCATTTAGTAATGAAAGTAATACCAATTACCAAATCTACAATCGCAATATTCTATTTAACTATCATCTTATCTCATTGGCTGGCAATGTGTGCAAAGTCCTTGAGCATGTTATGCATGCTCAAGTCATTAATTACATTGAGGAGCATGATATTGTTTTCAAATACCAGCACGGTTTCCGCAGGGGGTATTCACACAACACCCCACTTGCTGGATTCACTAGACACATTTTCTGCAGTAGGCTCAGGATTATAGACACCATATTTCTTGGTTTTTCCTGAACTTTTTGTTTCTTTTCTTTCTCACTGCAAGCTTCTGAACAAATTCAAACATCTAAATATTTATCTAAATGTGCTTGCCTGGATAAAACAGTCCATCTCCAGTAGAGAACAAGCCACGTGTATCAATAACTGTAGCTCTTGTGTTGCCATAACATTAGAAGTCCTTTAGGGCAGCATAGTTGGTCCCCTACGTTTTTCTTATTAATAGTAATCTGCCAAGGTGAGTCTTGTCTGAGATGAGGCCTATTTTCGGATGTCTGTTATATATTGTAACATTAATGACACTTATTGATATATTCTCTACAAACTAATCTTGATGTGTTCGCTGCTTGATGCTCCTCCTGCATAATGTCTCTAAATGGACCTAAAACAAAGATAATGTCATTTACCAACTGCTTCACCTGAACTCCTACAGCCTACTTCCATAATAACACTAGCGTAGAACTGATGACAACATACAAGTACTTTGGCATTCGCCTTCAGTCTGACTTGACTTGGCATTATCATATTGCCATCATCTTAGCATCAACTAACTGTGCACTCTGTATTAGGCGTAACCTGAAGCATACACCCTCGCACTGAAAATAATTTGCTTATGCCACGCTGATCCGCCCTAAAATTGAATGCCGTTCGCTTCTACCATATGGACTCCTGAACGAGCATACCATATAAGTACATAACTCTAAATACTTGCAAAACCATGCTGTTGGCTTCATCTTTTCCTATTATTCATGCTTCATCAGTGTCACAGCATTAAAACAATGTGCGGAGTTGAAACCGCTATCAAGTCGACGCCACATTGCTCATCTAACATTCCACATCTCCATGATGACTTTTTCTTGCCGCTCCCTGCACTCTTCCCGCACAGTGATCGTGATAACAAAGTAAAGCGCATCAATTTGTCGCTCATATCTTTATGAATAATCATTCATTCTGCGCACATAATAGACTGGAATGAACTGCCATCATCTGAAGTAAACTAACAATCTTTTCAGTATCTGTTGCAACAAAATGCTGTGAACTAGACAATTTGGTATTAGTACTTGTTATGTTCTGTATGTTTTACTGTTTTGGATATCAAGTGTGTATTGCGAAATTGTCAATTGGAAGTGTTAGTGCTATATTTTTCATGTATGTATGTTTGTGTGCCCCCCTCCCATTTGATACCGTCGCACAATGGCCCTTAGTGTTATTGTAAATAAAGTTACCGTGTAAAATCACACCATCTCACAACACTAAAAAAGATATATAATTTAGTGTTTTGTGGCAATGTAAGCTTATGGTAAATAATGCAGACAGAGGTAAACAAAAACAAAAAAGACTTCGTATGGTTCTTCAAAAAAAAAACTCAGACTTGTAGTCAGGAATTTTTTTGGGTTCAGTTCGGGTCCACGCCTCTCATGCTCGGTTTCGGCTCTGGAGACGCACAGTCCGTTCCGGTTAAAACCAGTTCAACCCGGCCCGAACTGGTTCAAATGGCTCAGCAAAAACACTTTTCGTGTATTTTTTTTTTTTCCACTCCACATTTTTAATATTGATTTCTTTCCCCCGATTCATATATAATAAAAGCTGAAAATTCATATAATAGTCTATCTGTTGTTTTTGTCGTCAGATGTGACAGGCTCCACTTGGTTGTACAGACCTCAGCAAGAATGTTTATAATGCAGGATGAAGGAAAAATAATTATTATTTTCATCGGCACATAACCAACTAAAGCTGCATGCGCCGAAAGAAAGTTAAATGTTTGACACCCTGCTTGCAATAAGATGGTTGTAGCAGACATTGCCATGAACTTCGTGATTATCACCTAGGAGGGAGGGCTTCCTTCACCGTATTGCTGAAGCCTTACATCGAGTGTGACTGAACTTCCAGAAGTGCAACCTGTCTGGGAGCGATCTGGACGAAGCGGAACTTCATGATGCCAACTTGAAGGACATTATCACGTGACCAGCTCGATGGCCGCACCTGCCACCTCCACTGTGGTGCACGACTGACGACATTCGTTACTGCTAAATTGCATTAGTTTATTCAAGTGACGCCCTTTAGTCACACATAGTATATTGAATTTCGACAGCACATACTACAGGGTTATTACTATCCCATGTGACAAATAAATTAATGATAAATTTGTCTGATTCATGCAGTTTTGGAATCAGAAGAATCACGGTTGCGTCACTGTGCTTGTCGCACTCCTGTTTCTTATTTGAGAACGCTCGACTTTACCTGCAACCTATTTGATTGCTGGTTCGTCTTGAGAAAAAATATCAGTGGTGTACAAAAGAGGATCCTATTGTCTATAACAACACTGCAACCTCCTGTTGTATGTAAATAAAGAATGAATAACTCTGCAGCAGTAATGAAATGCTTGCACAAAGTTGAAAGCAAGGGCACGGAATAGAGAAGTTCGCTCACAGATCATTTGTATGTCGATTATATGCAAACAGTGTTACGTAAATGCTAAGAGGCAGAAGGGTAGGGGTGGGGGACCAGCTGAGGGCATCACTAGGGGTTTCTCATTGTGTCACTCCACCCTGCACCACTTCCTCGGTCTTCATTCTTTAGTACTCCCGAGTCTCCACCCCTCCCGCACTTCACCTTGTGTGGCCTGCAACACCCTCCCACACATCAGTGATGCGTCTGGGATAAAGCATTACTCTACAAGTCAAACTGCCACCTGTAAAGATTTAAAATTATATCCTTTTCATAGCTATACAATATCCGCACTCCTCCTGAAAAAATTTAGGGGGCACTTAGGATTAAAATAAAATAGAGGTATTACACGATAGCATTAAAAGGTCCACTTTGCATATTTTGCAGACATGCACACCCTTTTCATTACTTTTATTATATTTTATTTTTTTATCGCGAAAAACACAATGAAATTGAATGAACGTATGTCGATGGTCTAGGGGTAGCATGTCTAACTCACAACCCAAGGGCCACAGGTTTGATTCCCATAAATACCTTCTTCTCAGCTCAATTAATTTACTTTACATTTTTGCATGTCATAGTCATCGATATTTCAGACATGTTACAACTTTAATGTCACAATTTTCTGATGTTTTAATCATTTTCATTTCCGGTATGACGTCTCGACACTCAACCATTTCAGAGTTTCTCGACACAGCAGCACCAGCAATTATGCCATATTTTCTGCTGTATGAGACCCTTAACACTATCGCATCAGTACATTGCACCAATCATTAAAGAGCATGCTTAAATGTGCTGCTCAGAATGGTAAAACTGAGCCACACCATGCTTGCAACCCACAGTTGCCCACAATCATCTTTTAAGACTGACACAATTGCTGGCATTGATGGTGACTAGCTGTTTAAATATTAGCTCATATGTAAACCACGTCATGTAAAAAGTGACACACAAGGCGTAGAAGGGACCCATCAACGAATCAGATGCTCTGGCTTTTAGTTGCTGCTCGCAAGGCCATTGGACTGAATCTCGCTGCTAGTGGCCGCATTTTGATGGAAATGTAGATGCCCATGCAACATCAGGGCACATTAAAGACTACATTTAACCGAAGTCCTCCACAATTGCTCATGTGTCATTTTGAGCAATCAGGCTTCGAAATTTACAGTTCACAATATACCGGCAAAAAGCCATGCAAGGTTCTGGCAAACTGACAAGCTTGCAAGAAATGCCATTAAAAAATAAGTGCCACCCTGTGCAACAGCATGCAGTATATGAAAAATTTCGCACTGAACAAGACAACACAAATTGCCACCAGTGCAATGATCGTGATAGACACTTGGCTATTAATTCTTATGCTTACTAACTTTGCATGGCACCGTCAAAACAGCCCATTCAGTGTTGTCATTAAAAGCTTTCTAAGGTCGAACTAAGTATCCTTTTTTTTTCTCATTCATGTGCTCTTGTGATGTTTACATCTTGTTTAAGGTTTGTGAACTTATTAGTACTATTATCAATATCAAAAACTAAGCAACGTTTCAAGGACAGCCAGCATGATTATTTTCGTACTGCTATTTTCCTTTGGAGGAGCAAAAAGTAATGCGCAATGTTGATAGTTGAATCTCGTTATGATTGGAGTATACGTAGTGGAGAAGGGATGAGGAGAGGGAGAGCAGAAGTGCCTAGCACAGCATAGCATATAAACTCACTAAATCACTTGATTGTGTTGTCTTGGACGTCCGAGGCAAATAATGCACCTTTAAATGCAGCAAATGACTTGCAGTCACGCTCAAAAGTTAGAGCTCATTCTCCCGATTTTTGCGATTTCGCACCTTGCTCGTGTCGCGTGTCTACATATGTCTGGTAAGAAATAGCGCTATTGGTTAGACTTTTTCATTGTTGCACATACAACTGCTACAGCCACGGCCAGTCAGCTATGTTGCGCCGGCGTGTCTGTAAGCTTTGCCGGCATCCTGGCAGTGAGGCCAAATGAGTGAAGCAGCTTCTACAAGGCGCATTCCAAAAAATTGCTGCCGGAGGATGTTTGTGAAAAAACTCATACTGCAGCTTTATTGAATGTAAAGCTGTGTAAGAATAGTAAATAACACAAGGCATGGGAGAAAAAACAATATGCAATAGTTGCTTCAGCTTTGTGATGTGCAAAAAAAAATTAAAAAATGTAGAATACAGGGGCAGTATAGGTGCGCTGACAACTGACCGTAATTATTTCATGTAGCACAGAATTAATACATGCGGCTAAGTAATAAATATTGAGAAAATCATGCACACCAGAAGAACAGTTCACGATACAGAGAATTAAGTTTTTCGTTTATGCGCCGAATCCAAGGTGTATGTCCTTTGTGGCATGTGAATCCCCACGCGTTGTACAGCGATAGCTGTAGTCGGCTCACATTTCGCATTACCATTTTTACAAAGAGCAAACTAACGTCTGTCATCTCGCTTTGACGTAGCACGGAGCATCGGTGGAGCGCGTTAAGAGGAGGAAGGCTACAGCAGGCATAACGATAGTTCCCGCCAGAATTTGGTGCTAGGTCTCGCAATTGCAGCTAGGTAAGGAGCACTGTATTAGAGAGAATTGTGCACCTCACCGAAACCAAGGTGTGCTGCGGCGTTTTCTTTCGGCACTGCAGCTTCATCGGAAAAGTAACAAGAATGCAAACCTTGCCGGCGCCGAGCACTGAACCAGTACCTGAACGCATTTTTTCGCCCTCCATGACTGAAGTCTGAACGCATTCATAAATGGCGCCAGAAAAAATATATATCGTCGTCCGGTGGCAGCACCTGTCTCTCCTTACGTTTTTCTTTTTTCGTGCTTTCTCTCAATTTCATATATCGTCGTCCGGTGGCAGCACCTGTCCCTCCTTACGTTTTTCTTTTTTCGTGCTTTCTCTCAATTTTCCTTTTTGTGCGATTGCTCGACCGCTCGGAGTCGGCGCTCGGCGGGCAGGTAGACCAGTCAGGGTACAGGCAGCAGAGGTGTAGAGTTGCTTGAACGCTGTACTCATCGCGTCAGTTGCGAGTTGGTTGCGCTCACTTGCCCGTCGTCATCACGGCACGCTTGCAATCATCGGTAGGGCTTCTTAAACCAGCGTTTTCCCACATCCGTGGCAGTGGTGTAAACTGCAGCGGTCCGCACGCGCGAAATCGGCCACGCTGGTTGTTTACCTTTGACGCCTGGCCCATCGCGACCTGTGTTCGACGAACTTCGCCGCTTCCCGCTTAGCTGAGCTCATCGTTTCGGCGGACTTTCCCAGTTGCCTGCCTTCGAAGAATGGCCCGTCGGAGGTCGTCGTCCTCTGCGTCATGTAAGCATTGCGACTCTTTGTCTGTCGTATACGTCTACGATACGAACAATGCCTGCATGTCGAATTATCATTTAAGCAGGCCGAGCCGTCTTTTGCAATACAGAAAAAGCATGTTTTATTTTACCTTTGTTAACTTGCAGAGAAGCGCGGCTTGGGCTTTCGGAGAGATTTGTCAGCGAACAGCCGTCATTAATTTCAGTAGTTCCTTGCTTCACTGTTTCCATGCACCTGTAGTGTCACCGAATAGTCTGGTTGCGTAAAGTGCGAGAATGAGGACAAATGCGCTTAGAAATTGTGCGGCGTGATCCATGACCGAGTGGCCACATTCTTCACGTTGTTCGTGCCCCTGGGCTTTTCAAGCGTTTCTCTGAGCACGTGCGCCTGCGCGATCGCTGTGCTTGATAGGCGATCATTTATGAATGGCGCAAAATTTAAATCGAAGCTACAAGACCCCGGTAGAGCACTATAACAAGGGCAGTTAATATTTCCTTAAAGCGACAGATCATTGGAAAGAAGCTCATTTGTTGAAATTTCAGGCTGGACAGCGGTGAAAAGATTCGCTGTAATATTCAGTCACCGAGCGGATTACTCTGTGCAAAAAGTTAAGGTGCCTTGCAACGTACACTTTTCCAGAATTTGTTCTCGTTCAGCAATATGTTCTTGCAAACTGTCTCCCGCCAAGTTTTTCTACTCATTTCTAGACATGTTCAGGTGCGGACATAAATAGACAGATCACAGTAATTGTAATTGCGCCTACCCCGCAGACATAAAGAAAATTAGATATTTATCCACGAGATAGTGCACAAGCGTCTACTGCAAGGCTGTACCCCTGCAGCCAGTTTCAATCAGACAATGTGTGAGAAACGTTAAGAGAGGCAGTAGCATGCTCAGTTTACTTTGGTCCGTGTCTGTATATGTGCCCTGGAGTTCTTCAATGAATCGTGCGCGCGAAAAAAAAAAAATGAAAACAAAGCTGGTTCGCCCTCTGGTCTCGCAGCCTTTTTTTTTTTTCCCAGTATCAGCAGGTGCCATTGTGGAGCCCAATTTACTGCTCTTTGTGCTGCAAAGCTATCTTCACAATGGCCTCATTGTTCAGGAAGAGTGTGAATGTTCTTGAGAACTCATGCTTGACAAAGAGCTTCTGTATTTGCTGCAGGCATTGACTTCATGCAGGCCAGCCAGGCAACACGTGATGAGAGTGCTTAGCATTAACCCACTTGTGCTTCTTCAATTGTACTTCCTGTAAATACAGTGTTGCATGTGAAAAGAACGATGTGCTCATGGTCTCCGAATAATTAATTTATCTGGTTGCCAGAATTTTCTATTACTGATATAGTATTTGCTTTCATGTAGCTTTCCTGGCTTAACCTTGCTCTGTTTTCAGCAAGAATGAATGTTCCATCCGAGCTTCCTATTAGAGGGCCACTGAGGACCTACAGATAGAAGGTGGCCTATATTGATACAGTGCAGTGTTCACTTTTCACTGAAAGTGGAACTTTTACAAAAAAAAAAAAAAAAAAAAAAGGTTAGGTGCTGCTATCAGCAAACAATTTAGCTGGTGAGCTGCATCCGTCTTCACAAATTTTTTCGTCATAGTTTCAATAGGTAACCCATTGTTTTTTGGTAAGGATGATGGGAAGATTTTGAAATGCAATTGACAAATTCATCTTTTCTGTCATAAAAAAAAAAAAGTCAGCATAACCAGAGTGAGTAACTCAGAGCAATAACTGGATAAAGTTGCCCTTAGTGCCCCTTTAGCATAAATAATTTACAGAAATTCAAGAGCAGTGCTGACGATCTGCTCTGTGTTTTGAAGTTGTGGGCAAATGCGGGGCCCCACTGTCCGGCATCCAACTTGTCTGGCTGAAACCGGAATCAGATTGCACTTTCTTGACAACAACCAATCCCCATAGATGCCCTATACCATTCCCAAACCGTAATCTTGCTGGTGAACAGCTTAACTGTAGGCAGTGAACTGTGACTTTCTGCTTATTAATGTAATTAAATGCCTTGTGAAAGGAAACATGTGAATATGCATCACTCCACACAGCCAGCATGATGAAGGGTTATGCTGCATAGTTCGCAGCTCCTGCCATTTGCAGGGAAGAAGCACCCCCGTCTAACGTTAGCTGTTTCCTGTGGCAACAAGCAAGAATGGTATGTTATAGAATGAAGCCCAGGTGAAGTAAACAGCATGCGCACGTATGCAGTACATCCTAGCTATAATGGTAATCGGCTACTGCATTTCATCGGGATTCAATTTTCTTATTGGCCCTTACGTACGGCTGCTTTTGGTAGCATTGCTTGTGCAGGGCAGTAAAAAGAAATGCAAGCAGTGCAACTTATTTGCTGTGCTGTTCAAACCTCTTGTTGGCGCGCTTGTACAGCCGCCCAAATCTTTGACTGGAATTCGTGATGGCCGCCTTTTCTGTGTTCCTGCGCCTTAGGACGTACAAAACTATTCGGAAGGTCAAGATTAAGCAAGGCCTTGCTGAACTCTTGCCTATACTTGGACTTTTCGCAGGTTAGCCCCTCTGGAACGCTCAGAGTCACAGGAAATGTGGCCTACCCGCACACCAGTTAAATGTTTGGGCGGCTGTACATTGGTTTTTAAAAACAACCTGCTAGTGCCTTTCTTGGTACAGTTGTAGACGACTCTAGCTTGTCTACCATACACTTGGCATTGTGTAATGCTGGTCTAGTTTATTCTACACTGGTTCCTGCTGGGGCCTTTGTGGCTTTTGGTATTTTATGAATAAAGCATAACTTCTGCCGCCCACCAGCCTCGCAGAATGCGGTGCCCGAGCTGACCTTGGAGGACTATGACCCCATGCCGGACGAAGAGCTTATTTGTGTCATCTGCCACTCGGTGTTGCGTGAGCCGGTGGAGTGCCATTGCCGGCATGTGTTCTGCCGGCGCTGCATCACCGAATGGGTGCGCAAGAACAACAGCTGCCCTGTGTGCCGCAAGCGGGCCGTGGCAGCCTTCATGCCCGCCCTGCCTCTCATCCAGAACATGGTCAGCCATCTGAAGGTAACTGTTAGGCAGGCTTTCTTCTTTTGGAATGAGATAAAGTAGGTCTGAGGTAAATGGCAAAGATGAGCCAGAAAAGGCATAAAATTCATATAAGTTGGCTTTATTCACAAATCTTGTTGCTGCATATTTCTTTAGTTCTTTAGTGTAGTAAACTTTAGTTACTGTTAAATTGACATAAGAAGGGATCATTATTAGACTTCATTGTCGAGCTTCCTGCAACAAGAGTGTCATAAGCTAAGTTGTACTGCATCAGTAAGGTTCACGTGCATTCATTAGGCTTTGATGCTGTTGCCCAGCACGATGGTTTAGATGTTGTGAATTAAGAATCTGGTTTTGGGGTACAAAGATGAGCATGCAAAAGGTGAGCTTTGTCGTTTCCAATATAATGCAGATTGAGCTGATTATCTGCATGTTTTTAAAAGAATATGCATAGCTGGGGCATAGCTGGGAAATAAATTGAAGATGTGGAGGGTGGAGAGGGAGGTATATAATGCAGGGAACAAACAGGTAGCTGATGGCCTATGAAGGAAGACTGAGTCGATTGCCGGGGAAGAAAAATATAGCAAGAGGGGACATCAGCAACCTGCAGTGCAAAAAGTCGCCACTGCAGCGGGTTCGGGCCAGAGGGGACAAACACCGAGTTACGTACTTGAACAGGCTTTATTATCCCCGACTACACGGCAAGGCACAACACTCAAATGCATGAAGAGGACAAGCTGTCGGGCTGTTTGGTTGTTGTTTTTTTTGCAGTGCGTAGCCAGACAAGGACAAAGCACGGAGGAACAAGTAGGACACACTGGTTCTGACACGCACAGTGCCTGTGTGTCCTACTTGTTCCTCCGTGCTTTGTCCTTGTTCAGCTACGCGCTGTAAAAAAACTAAAAGCGAGTGAACGTCCCACTCGCATACGAGGGTGAAATAAAACCACTGAATGGAGAAGCACACGCAAGGAGGTGAGAAGAGTGTTCAGCTGACCTGGTGTGGCTTCGCGCTCACGGCCCGTAGCGGTAAGTGCGTAAGGTGTTCAAACAACAAAAGTGCAACGGCAGTCTCCCAGGCGGAAAACAGAACTGTGCGCTTGCACGACCAACCGCGGAAAGACGGCGAGCCAGTTGCGAGAGGCGCTCTCCTCGGCTCGGATCGGGGAGAGATGTCCTGGGTAAGCCGGGAGGAGAGAAGTAAACCTGCGGGTTGTCGCTGCGGGAGACTAGGAGGGCCGTGGGGGGTGACCAGTGTGCCCTCTCCTCCACCAACCTCCCTATCAGCGCGCATAATCTCGCATGATAGTTATGTGCGACCGTTATAATGGGACGGGAATTCATGTGTATCCCCACAAGGTTTATGTCTTTCCCTGTTAATGGTTTGGTGTATGCCTTTTCTCACCAGTGCGGCTGTGTCTCAAATCTTTCAATCACATCTGCTGGGGTTAATGATTGAAGACAATAAAACTTCTTCTTTCCTCCTCCTCCTTGAGCGCACACACACATTCTTGTCGTAAACTTGTGTCATGAGCAGGACTGAAGGCTTTTCAGTTGTTTAGTTGGTTTGGAAACGTGCCAACGTACACTGCGATCAGAGACACATCACGAAGAATGAGGAACAGTAGACGGTACATAGCACTGTATGTTGTCTTGCTTTTGTTCATTCTTCACTATGTCTCTCCAGTTGGACTGTATGTTTTCGGGCTGGAAAGCCTATGTTGAAGCTGACACATTTCTCTGTGCTGGCCACCGCAGGTGAGGTGTCGCAATGCTGGCTGTACTGCCCGGGTGGCCGCGGAAAGCTATGCCAACCACGTGGGTGTGTGCGAGTTCCAGGAGGTGGGCTGCCCCAATGAGGCGTGCGAGCACCGGTGCCCGCGCCAGGCGCTCGAAGCCCACACCAAGCACTGCTCCATGCGCCAGGTGACGTGCGAGAAGGGCTGTGGGCTGGTGCTGACGCGAGACCGCCTCGATGGCCACAGCTGCCTGGACGAGCTCAAGCGCAAGTTGGACGGCAAGTGTTGCTTGTCTTTGCCGTGATGTTTTTCTCACTCATGCGGTTATGTGTGGCCTCAAGCGCAAGTTGGACGGCAAGTGTTGCTTGTCTTTGCCGTGATGTTTTTCTCACTCATGCGGTTATGTGTGGCTAAACTTGTTACAAATGCAGTCAGTGACCAATGTAAAGAGGCAAAATAGGTATACTGCAAGATTCTTCATTTGTGAAGATGAAGTTGAGATTTTTGGAACCATAACGATTTTGTTGTGAGCAGGAAACCAGTTTGAGGTCTGAAGTGTCGATTTCATCATCCTTTAATTAGTCAGTGAGTGCATTCCACTGTATGCAGTATGATAGCTCAACGGATGAAATTTTATCCATCATAGTTACGTCTGTGAAAGTTCTCAGTGAATGACTATTGATGGTGAGTCATTCTTCGACTTAGATGAAAGGTGAGCAACAATTTAGGGCCATGTTGTTCCCATAGATATGTCAGGCCATGTTGACCAGGTTTCATTTGATGTACTTCACCCCAGTGCAGTTAAGAGCCGACCAAATTTTCTTCATCGCATATACTTCAGCCGGTAAATAATATGTTGAGAACATCTGTGTAGTGAACTAAGGGACACTGATTACAAACCTATATTTGTTTCAGTCAGTCACAAAAGCTTTTTTTCGAACGCAACACTACGCCAACTGGCTCGGCTTGTCGCATATGCTCGTATGCCATAGCCGCAAATGGCAGGAACTGCCAACTTGGGTCTCTCATTTCACATGGAACGGTTATGTCAGAATCAGCTTGCCAGGACCCTGGTATTCACGTTATCCCTATAGACCACAAAGGCACGTTCATGCGGCTTGGTTAAAGGCTTGGATCCAACAGCAGCCGCTGGGCGGCTGCTCATCGCGATTCTCGTGCACCAATGTGAAGAAGCTGAAGTTGGATGCCGACCGTCTCTCAGTGCTCTCAGCGTGCTGTCTGGTGCTTCTGGATCAAGCCCCCATTAAAACCAACCAGCTGGTTATGAGTCCAAACGGCTGCGTGACACTGATGGAGGTGCGCAATATATGCGCGCTTTGCCTCGCTGGAATTTGCCCATTATGGAGAGCGCAAAGGAAATGCAGCTACGACAGAACGAAGCGAGGAAGAGGCGTGTTCAAGAGACAGCAGAAGAACGCGCTGCATGACTCGAGAAGCATCGTAACAAAGATGCGGCTAGAAGAACTGCGGAAGAGATTCGAGAGCGTCGGAATGAGACGCTGCATTCGCGTATTCATAGCCATGCAGCCGTTTCCTTCGCAGTTCAACCAGGGTTAACCAGGGCTAAACCACAGCCAACATTTTTTTTTTTTTTTTTTTTTTTTTTTTTTTTTTTTCGAAATCTGGGTAAAACTCTCAGAAGGTGGTTTGCCTGTCTGGTTCTTTCAACTCTGTTCTTAGGATTTTTTGCGTGCATATATTTTATCTTTGGAGTATTGGTGAGTTTCTTTTGTACTAACAACCAGAATCTGTTGGCTTGTTTAGGGTTTGCATCCAGCACCTATTTGGTTGGCTTTGCAAACAAAGATGGCTCATTGGCTCACTGTTTGACTGCCAGTGAAATCTTTCTTTTCTCTAGCAGTCACATATCGGCTTTGTGTAGCCCTTATTGTTCTTTGGTGGTATCATGAGCATGTGTCTAGTTCACGTACAGTCAAAGCCCACTAAAGCGAATACCACTACAGTAAAATTTCCACTAAAACAAAGGATGTTGTTACAGGCAAAGCGAGTTCAAATGAAAGCCCTGTGCACCAAGTTTATGACGACTGAACATATTAAAAAAGCCCAGTAAGAGCAATAAGTTCACTCAGAAATCAGACGTCCTGCGTCTAAGTTTTGCCATGTCGGAAGCGCAATTTTATCTTGCACAAGAGTTGCAAGCCTATGTCGAGGCTCAATTTGGTATGGCGTTTCACTAATGCTTACTTTAAAACATGTTATCCCATATGTTCATTTGACTATTCTATACTAGCACTGCTTTCCGCAGCATCAGAACATCGCCTGAGCACCCATCGCAGCTTCTGTAGTGCTGCACGTAACAACTGGCATGTGTTATGTTGGTTATCCAAGAACATGGAGGAGTAGGGCCTTGCGAGTAGCGGGAGGTTTGCTGGCGTACTCACATGCGAGTTCGTAGATGTTGTAGGCGTCTTTCCAGTCCTCCCATGCTTGGTGCGGGTTGTCGCCGGGCTCGAAGTGAGGAGGTGGTTGCAGAAACACACTGGCCATATTTACGGGGTTCTAGGTTATTCTGACACCATGTTATGTTGGTTATTGTCGGAGAGACTGGCGACACGGACCAACCCAGTTGTGAACAGAAAAGAAACTAAGGTTTATTCAGGATTTGAACTTGGGTCGCGGTTACGTAGGTGGCGCTGTCTGGAGCCTTGTTAGGATTGAGGCGGCCACGTAAAGATGGCGCTACAGGATGAGAAGCAGAGTTGCAGTTGTGCGTATACAGTCAACGACTGATTTTTCGGACGCCCAAATTTTCGGACATGCCCGATATTTCGGACATCTTCGCGGCACTGCCACGAGCCCCATAGAATCAATGTATAAAAACATCTGTAATTTCGGACGCTCGAACATCCCACCGTCCAATTTTTCTGACTTTTTGACGCCTCGGAAGGTCCTCGAAGGTCCTTTGGCTCCTCGCGCAGCGCTCTTGCGAAGGAAATCGACTTGCAGCCGAAGCATATCACAACTTTAAGCCACAACTAGCCGAATCTAGCCGTCACACATCGATTTGGTCTGGCCACACTGGCTATGTTCACCAGCGCCAATTTTCGGAGGCGCCGCGGCTATGGTGCTCTATACCGCGGCGGCGGCGGCGTTTCGTTGTGCATTTTGACTAGCGTGGCGTGTTGTTCCGCTGTTGTGTGAAGTGTGCTCTGCGACGCTAGGCCTAGGTGCTTCGACGTTCGTCAAGGAACTCCACTGTTCTGAACTTGAGGATTTCGCTTGCCTGCGATGGCCCCCACTCCGTCTTCGTCGTCCTCGCCAATGGCATCGAAGCGCGGAAAGCAGTACCATCGGTTTGCTGTTGGAATGCTTGCGGACGCATGGAAAGCGGTGAGGCAAGACACGATTCGCAACTGTTTTCACCACGCAGGCTTCGTACTCGCCACAGAGGCAGTGGACTGTCTCGAAAGCACCGACGCGATTGAAGTGTGCCCGCCCATGGACGACGTGATCAACGACCTCCGCTCTGCTGGGGTTTCCATACCCACGGAAATAACTTTTGAGCAGTTTGTTGACGCGGACAACGAGCTCGACTTCTGCGCAGAACTAACTGACGAAGAAATAGTCCGTCAGGTTGTGGAGGATTCAGAGGACTTCGATGTTGAAAATGAGGAGCCAACGCCCGCGCTGCCTACGAGCGCCGAGTTGACGCGAGCATTGTTGACGCTTTCATCCGTCTACAGTGCTGATATGACCCTTGCTCAGATCGAGGAGAATACGATCGCATGCAAGCGGAACGCCGTCCAAACGACCATCAGCCAGTTCTTCAAGCCACTGCAGCAATAACACCGGCTGCCCTGACGACACATTCATAATAAACCGGCAGTCTGCTGCATACAGAGCTTTTGAGTGCCTCTTTTCTTAGCCACTTCTCTGATGCTGTGGCAGTGTTTCGGAAGCGTGGTGCTTCGCCCTTGACCCTCTAGATACGAGAAAAAAAAGAAAAAAGGTGCATTTTTTGCATACATTCATTTTTTCGGACTGCCTGAATTTTCGGACGTTTTTGAGTTCCCTAGAGGGTCCGAAAAATCGGTCGTTGACTGTACATAACAGCATGGAGCATAGAAACTGTGTTGTTGGTGCAGCTGATGCGTCTACTACCACGATTACCGTATTTACTCACATAGTGATCGCAAAAGTGACGCAAATTCAGGGGTGCATTCATAATGTGGAGTAAGTTTTCTGCGAAACTTTCTGAGCATCGAAAACGCAAACAAGTTGCACGTCAAACTTCTTAAAATAGCTATCACGATCATAATTGAGTGTAGCTTACCTTTGTAATAAATGCACACATTGCATAAGCATCACATGAATTGCGCACTGCCCTTTTATTTTTTTCTCATTCATACTCTAAATCAGAGTTCAAATCCTTACAGTCGTTTCTGCATGATTCATTGTCAGAAACGGGAGTGTCGTCGCAGGGAGCATTTTCACAGTCCCGAAGTGCGTTTAGCGTCCAGGTCTTCTTAAATCTTTTGGCCACTACCTCGTCGGGGATACCACTCCACACTTCGGCGATCCACGAGCAAAGCACCTCCTCGCATAGCCTTCTGATCTTTCCGCTCTGTGTCAAATCATGTTGGCCCGCCGCCATCCGCTCTGCGCAGGCTTCGAACATTGTCCTTGAATAGTTTGTTCAGTGACACGTCGAGACCCCAGAAGCGAGGGAAGCAGTGCTCCTTGTCTTAGTCCCCAAACAGTCGTTATCCAATTGACCGTTAGTTCTGCAGTCATCCAACCTTTCAATTGAGCACAGATATGGATGTCATGGGAAAAGTTTCCCTTTGGAAGAGTCTTGCGTTTAAGTATAGCGTATGGTGGCAGCTTCCGCCCATCGGCCGTCACAGCAATCATGACAGGACATCGCTGTTTTTCTGCACCAGATTTGTTCGCAAGGACACTCCGAGCGCCCTTCTCGTTGACCATTGCGTTTTGGGGCATGTCAAAGGTCAACGGAGTTTGATCGGCATTCCCCATTTGCGACAAGAGGTAACCACTCTTTTCACGGAGCCTGGGGACGAAACAATGACAGACTGTTGCCTTGTTTTCATACGCTGATAAGAGCTGCTGGCATGACGACATCCGCCACCTCAGCGAAAGTCCATTTTGTCGCATAAAGCTAGCCATCCAAACGGAGCCAGCACGGAACTCCTTTGCAGAAATTTTCAACTTTCTGCTAGTTGTGCGCGCCTGTATTTATAACATTTCTAATGATACTACACAATCATCTTTGCACAGGTCCCTTACGTATTCAAGGACCACCTCCTCAATAAAAGGGAATTTGCCCGTTTTGGGTCAGCAGAAAGCCCGGCGAGTCTTGTTAGTAGCTATCAGCTTCTCGTGCTGCTTTTTTCAGTTGTGTATCCAGATTTCGTAGATGCCAAAATGCCTGCCGGCAGCGCGGTTGCCATACCTCTAGTGCATAATCAACAGCCTTGAGCTTGAACACGGCAGTATAACGCTTATACCGCCCCATGGTGAAATGGCACCGAAGCTCTCACAAAGTGACAAAACACCCCACCGACCTGCAAAACGGCAAACCCCGCAGCACGCGTTTTACGTCTGATTTCATTTGCCGCCAGGTGGTTGACATAGCAGTGTAGAATTCAGCCTTGATTCCGAGTATATTCTACACACTATAATTCAACAGATGGTAAACAGATTCTCACTTGGATGAAATGGGAGAGGGAGTGGAAGGTTTAGAAGGCGCAGCCCGGTAATTCTACAGATGCAAGCACGATCATCATCAACTAGACTTGGTGTATGACAAATCGCAGTGGCAAGTTCGGAGTGGGACCATTGCGCAGGAAATCTAAAAAAAATTGATTTTTGGCCACAAAATTCAGGGTTGCGATCATTATGAGAGTGAATGCGGTGTGTTGTCATTGCAAGATTCGCCTCTCATGAAAGGCTCAGGGTGGTCAGTATGTATCGTTCAAAGTGACTTGTTAATCTTGTCAATGCTGCGACGCTTGCCTTAGCCTCTTTCTGTGCGGCATCTTGTGGAAAAGGCGTTCAGTGCAAGAAGTGATGTAATGCCATAAGTAGCACTGCATACCAGGGAGTCTGTACCTTTCTATTATGTTCTTAAGGTTTTTCTCTACGATGAAAGACCAAATGTCGTTGTGACATGTCTTGACGGTTCCCTAGCATACCAGAATTTAGAATCACCCAAAAAATTATTTGATCAGAGTTATCTCTGTTGTTGAACACTGTGCCATTACACCGCTGATATTCATTTTTTATGAACCTGTCTTCTTGGAAGGGGTGTGGCATTTCCTTTAGCACTTAAGCATTTGGCTCATGCTAGTGATCAAAGGCAAGGATGTCTCCTATTGGTGTATCTGTAGTGAGACCTTGGAGGCCAGGAACTATCTCTCTTCAGAAGAGTCATGTGTGGAATGTGTGCCATCGCTGTTGCATTTCTACATTCCATATCAAAGGTCAATTCTTTTAGTTGCAGCCACCACCTGCTGTTTCAGAGCAGGAGAGTCTTTGCTGATAGTATGAAGCTGTCCATCTGCTACGATTTCTCCCAGGCCATCCTTTGGCGTCCATGTGCACCTCTGTTGCACCAAAATTGCCTCTTTTTTTTTTCGAGTGTGAGTGAATGCGGCATTGTGCTTCGGGTTTCATTTCCAAGCTGCTTCTTTAGGCATTTGTTGCGTTAGAGGCTTAGCGGTACTGGCAAACCCTTTTGCAAATCTGCAAAGTAGCTTGTGAGACCCAAGAATTGATGCACCTGGTGTGTCTTTGTAGGCTGCGGAAAGTCAGTGACACATTAGATCTTTAGACTCTCTGATTGCACTTCTCTGGCAGCGACGTGATGGCCAAGGTACTCTGCTCTCTTAAAGAAGAAAAAATACTTACTTAAACGCACTATCAGACCCACTGTCCAGAGGATACCAAAAGCATCCACAGATAGTCAACGGTCATTGTGGGTAGGAAGATGTCATCCATGTAGACGACCCTGGATGGTGTTGATCACTCTTCAGAACACCACCGGTGCATTGGCGAAGCCAAATGCCAACCGAACACACTCGTAGTGGCTACCTGGGGCAACAAACATAGTGTTGTCTAGACTTGTGAAGGAGCCCTTTCTCTTAGAATGGCTAGCTATAGCTGATCGTCTATCAATGGAAACAGATATCTGTCCTTCTTTTTCACACTGCTGAGAGCATGGTAGCCCACATTGAGTCATTGTTCCCTTGTCTTCTTGTGCACCAGCAGGGCAGGGTTGCTATAATTATATTTATAGCTGACATCAACATTGGTCTGCCTTGGCTTCTTGATAGTTATCTTGTGTGTGCCTGTTCTGTGAAGGAGAGTTGGCAGAGACAAAACTTCTCGGGCTTCCGTGCTGTCAGTTAAGTGTGGTCATTCCAGCGGTAATTGTGCAGCCGATTTATGGAACTTTGCTCAGTCTCAGTGCTCATCAATAAACCACTCGAGCTTTTCTCGCACAATGTCTGCTCCCATTTTGACCTCCTCACTAGGCTGTGTTAGTTGCCAAACAGCACTGTTGACACTCTGCTGCTACCTAGACGATGCTTTCATTCAAGTGAATAATCAATCCCAGCACAATCCGTTTGTCCACGTTGATAGACAGCTCTTGATTAGAAGTGTTCATCACGAGAGGTACGCATGTTTTTATTCTCCTCGTAAATGACGAGAACACAGCCTGATACGCGATGCTGTCATCTTTCTTGGCATCCAAGATTAACATCCTCAGAGTTGTGATGTGCGGTTGCCCTGGGAAGGGTTGCCCCACAAGCAGGGGTATGCAATACGAATCGTTGGGTGCGACCAACTTGGAAAAGTCTCGGCCTATATAATCTCCATTTGTGGACAGCTTCGTCAACTTCATGTACTTGAGTCTGCTTTTGTCCGCATCCTCATGCACATGGAGTTATGTATTGGCTACAAAGGTCAGCATAAGCCTTTGTGTCACAGCTATTCGCTCTCTCCATCATCAAGTGCCTTTCACTTACCACTTCCAGGCCTTGGAAATCGGAGCCCATGACATTCTAAGCAACATCCAGTAAGCTTTATGTATATAGCTCGTTCAGATGTAAAGGTTTCGCCATCACCAAAGCCAGAATTGTGAAAAGCATGTTGGAAAAATATATGCACATAACTCCATATCAAAATTTTCACACAAACATTCTTCGTGAAACATTGGGGCTGGTACCCGCCGTGGTGGTGCAGTGGTTATGTCGCTTGACTAATGCGCCCAAGGATGCAGGATCGAATCCCGGCTGCTTTTCAATGGAGGCGAAAAACAAGGCGCCAGTGTGCTGTGCAATGTAAGTGCACATTAAAGAACCCCAGGTAGTCGAAATTTCCGGAGCCCTACACTATGGAGTCTCTCATAGCCTGAGTCGCTTTGGGACATTAAACCCAATGAACCAAACCAGCATTGAGGCTGGTGTCAAACCATTTAGTTTCCCATTTGGCATCCCTCTGCTAGCCAAGTGGAGTCTAGTTTGCGATGATGACATATGTATCTCAGATTTTATGTCATTCATTGTAAGTGTAGGTGTCCACCTTGGAGTGAGACAGATATTGCGCCTTCCTTTCCCTGAAAACCAGTTAAAGACTAACACTGCCATACTCTCTACCAGTTGCTGAGTGTCAAAGTTATGGAATGAAAAGGGGGTTTTTAAAGGCGCTATCATGTCTACTCTTAAGGCGAAGCTTAAGAGTCCTTCAAATTATTTTCCTTTCAGTCTTCTTCCTTCGTGACTCAGCTGTGACTTTGAACAGTTGAGGTCATCATGGCCATAACCACTGCAGTTAAAGCAGAGGGTTCTTCTTTCTCATTCAAAAATTTATTCCTCCTCGCCTTTATAGAAGGGTCCTTGTGGTTGCATTTAGTGCTCAAGGTTGACCATGAGCATAAATTGCTGAGCTAGTTGGTACATAATTCTTACAAAGGTAGAACGAGCGAACATAGGACAAGACGGAGAAGGCACACATGCAACACCGCTGGACTTAAACTGCTCCATTTCGAAGAAAAAGCTGAAAGAATATTCATATATTTCCCTGTGAAACTGTTGAAATTAAAAAGAACCAACTTGGCATAAGTGATCCCTTATTGTCATGAATGCCTTCTTTCTTTTTTGGTCGGAGCACATGCTTGCGCAGGAACAATATATGAGTGTTGTTTCATCTGTTTCATCTTCGGAATAGATCAGTTGTAAGTCCAGCAGAGTTGTGTGTGAGCCTCCTCTGTCTTGTCCTGTGTCTGTTTTCACTCATTCCACCTCCGTAGGTGTCAAGGTTGACCCTGCTGCTTGGGTTTTGTTACTCTCGGTACAAAACTTAACCGCAAAACATCAAAACATGTTCAATTTTGGGAGCCACTTGGCTTGCACTGTGTAGGATTAATATTTCCAATTCATTCTTCTAGGCATTTGAGGCACTGTAGCAAGTCCTCTGGTGACTCGCACATCCATATGCTCACTGCTCTGATGGCATTTTCATCAGTAAGTCTCATTATGAGGTACTCTACTTAGAACTCATCCGTTAGGTCGCAGTAGCAACCTGACGGATTGGAATCCCACTGTCATTGCGAAGGCACGCTTGGGCTGCTCTTTCGATTCTGGCCAAGTCTTGGCAGCAGATGGCAGTACCAAGTCTTTTGTTGACCTGTCCAACCTCAACAGCACGTTGCAGGACATCAGTCGGTTGGTCTTGCAGTGGACTTTAGGTGATCTGCAAGTCTGGGCTGTTGGTCAGTTGGATGATGTCGGGTTAAAGGAGAATAGACACCAAACTTCGATTGCATTTTGAAGCAAAAGCTTCACTGGGCCAGCTGCGGCACGTTTTGCGTACACCATAGTTTGGCCTTCAGCGGCAGGCCTAGTGACGCACGGCCTGCTCGCCGCCTGCTTCTTCTTCTTCTTCGCACGTGTGATGCGGTGGCACTCCATTCTTTTGCTGCTGCCTTGCTTCTTCTTCTTCACGCGCCTGACAAATTTCATTCCTACCGGTACATATCGCCAGTCTCCGCTGAGCACCGCACGTGACGTCGCCACTTAGATATGCACCTCACTGCACATAAGCGGTGCTCTTCGGTTGCTGCGCTGCAAAGGGGGATATAAGCGGTAGAGCAGCCGCTCGCTTGCAAAAGGCGTATATATACCCTGAGAATTGCGGCGAGTCTGTAGTGGTATGCCATGGATGAGGAAGCAACGCTTAGTGTGAGCACTCTCTATGCTCGCCTACAAGCCAGATCTACTCATCCTGCCGTCATCACTTGCCGTGAAGAAGTGGAACATAGAAAAAAATGAAGTTGAGAGCTAATGAGCGATGGAAACTCTCAAAGAGTGAGAAGAGAGACTTGCAAAGCGACGACACAAGGCGCGGAGGGTACTTGTGACAAGAACAACAGAGAAACGGTGGCTGTAGCGCACCTCCACTGTCAACTTGGTTTAGAGAATATCTGGGAATGAACATAGCAGTATTTTTTTATTATTAACGTGATACAAATAATAGTTAACGGTGAATGCACACCTCAGTGTTCTCATAATCAGAATCAGACATGGTCGTAGCCAGGGACACTCCACATTTGTTTAATAAAAAAGAGGAATGCATGAAAAAGCAGTCTACCTCTGTTCGGTTTTCAATTATGCTAAGAAAATGCATTTAAAACAACAAATTAGCTGTATTGTCTAATGCGCACAAAAAGGCACTAGCCAGAGAGCGTCGAAATGAGCAGCGGACTACTCTGCAGTCTCTGCATGTCTGTTTTCTGAGCTTGAAGGGAGCGTCACCTCCACACGTGTCAGCCCCTCCCCCCCACTCACAAATCACGTTCACATGTGTACATATCCTTCCAGGGAAGATGGGCAATTCCGGTCTTCTCTCAGGACAGGCCAAGGTGTTGTTTCCTTGGGGACAGTGGGAAAGCCGTAATGTTGTGCCCTGAAGAGTGATCTGGCAGAACCGGCACGCATAATATTTAATAAGCTCATTGTGCTCGTTCAGGCCCATCTCGTGGTTCGTCGTCACTGCTCGAAACAGGGTCTCCTTCCACTTAAGGGTCACTTCCCTTCTCTCCTTTGCAAGTTATTTTGCCGTCGTAGTCCTCCTTATTCTTATCAGTTCTGCTTCTTTCTCCTCATCTCTGCCGTGGATGTATGCAGTACAGGGCACGCTTTTACACATACTGTTAAAATGACTCAAAACTGTAATATTAGCACAACAGGACTTGTGGAATGAACACTATAGGAAATGTGCAGTTGTCTTGTGTTTTGGAGATGGATGTGAGAAATCTCTCAGCAACCAAATTGCAGGTGACCAGCATTCACTATTTTGTGAAATATCTTTTGCTGTTTTTGTACTACAAAAGAATAAAAAGCACCTTGGTGGCAAGGTGGCTGACGCTGAGTTTGCCTGAAAAGAGGAAAATAGCACTAGCTAGATCACACTCGTAGAAAAACCAACAAGGCGACAATTGTGTACGAAGCGTCTTAATGGATCAAACATATCCCTGGTAACCATGTATTATTGTGAGTAGTCCTAAATGGCCAACTCGGAACTACTTTAGTCATGAATGCACATAGTGTATAGCTTGCCGTGTATGCTCTGTTAGAATGTAGTAAAACCATGTAATAGTGATAACGAACAAACACTGCAAGCTGAGCAGTGTTTGTTCAGACAAAGACAAAGGATTCAAAATGTCATGGTTGTTTTGTGTGAACTTGTGATTGGCTCATCTGGTGGTGTTGGCACTGGTGTGTTTCCAGAGGCCAGCTCCGAGCGGGATGACTGGAAGCGAAAGGCAGAGGGTGCTACGCAGGCCCTGAACAGCCTTCATGACACACTGCGTCGCCTGGGGAGCACAGTTGAGGGCCTGCAGAACAACTTGGGCGACCTGGGGTCACGACTTCGCTGTGCCGAGACTTTGGCTGCTTCGGGCCAGCGGACACAGCGGTCGTCAACGGCTGTGCGGACTCGCTTCCAGAATAACAGCAGCAACAACAGCGCCAGTCTATACCCAGGACTGTTGTTTGGCACACGAACGGCACAGCTCCTAGAAGAGATTGAGACTGACTCGGACCGAAGCTGGAGCCCCCAGTCAGAAGGTTCGCACGAGTCCCTTAGGGATGTGGACGAGCTCTTCCTAGATGTCAACGGCTGGGCAGGGGATGTCTAAATGTTTTTGCCTGTGCAATTGTTCTTTTCACTGTCCTAGTTTTCTCGGGTTTTGCTGAGCAGATGCATTGTAGTAGGGCAAATTTCAGCCTCGAATTCGTATCAGCAAGTGTCAGTCTTGAAGGGGGCATTATGGGCTGAGAGGTGGTTGTGCCTGAAATGGACCACAAATGCAACTCCAGGCCCCTAATCACTGCAGTGCAACGTGATGTTGGTTCAAGTGGCATTTATTTTGTGTGTGTGTGTGTGTGTGTGTGTGTGTGTGTGTGTGTGTGTGTGTGTGTGTGTGTGTGTGTGTGTGTGTGTGTGTGTGTGTGTGTGTGTGTGTGTGTGTGTGTGTGCTAACTTTTCCTCAATCCACACCACTCTGTCCGTAACCATCGGCATGTTGGCATATTGCATTTGTAACATGTTTATCGTTTCAATTTCAATTGCACTGATTTCTGCTAAAGCTTTTACAGTATATAGCCTTAATCAAGCGATGAACACTGGCTTGCATTGCGAGATCCTGTGAAGGGAGCGCAAAATGGCTTAAGTGCAGTGTATATATCCATGCTTTTTGTTGCGTTATTGCATACTGAAGGTCCGGTGTCTCACTGTTGCTTGTAGGAGGGCTTGGAACCAATAGTGTAAAATCCTTTGTCCTGAAAATACTCCCCTTGTAACTTGAAGGATGTGTACGCTTTGAAAAGTTAAAAACCCAGGGAATGCAGCAGCCTGCTTTCCTGGTCAGAAATCTGCTGGAAGAAGACATTGGAGATCTCTGGTGCATTGTCTTGTCTTAATATTTTTTGTCTTTGCGGTGTAGCATAGTGAGAGTTTGCAATAACCATTGGGCTTGGATTAACAGTTTGCAGTAACCAGGTATTCTGATTCTTCTTTTTGCGGTGTGTCAGTGTGTAGCTGTCATAGTAACTCTCGTAATAAATGGACTTATCGCCCCGAAAAGTATATGTGATTAGCTTGGTGCATTCGTCATGCTGGCTAGTACGTGGTTTATATTATTACATTTGGCATCTGGAATGTTGAGTCCTTTCATTATGCTTGTAAATGCAGTAACCAGCTATCTCCAAACTTTTGTAGCTTATTAGCAAATTCATTTCTGGGGAGTGGATCTTAAGTGGAGAGCACTGCAGTGGTTTTTGTGTATTCTATGAATGCTCGTGCACTTCAAACTGTTGTTTACATCTCAACCGTGGCAGCGTTCTCACTTCCCAGGCAAACAAAAAAAATGACCCCATTTCCAACCAGATTACTGAAGTGGAAATCACACCTTTTCTGGGTGTAACATTTACACCTCCAGTCAAGCGCAACCCCACCTCGTAATCTCAGCCCTTTCCATCTGGAAAATGACAATCCTGCAGGAAGTTCAACTAGAAATGTGCATTTCCAGCTGAACTGTGTATTCCTGACAAACGTCTTCAGAGTGTCCGTTTTCATAGCAGAAGCAAACAACGCGAGCACTGATTTGCAACAAATGTCTTACATGTAGTACATTTATGTACCAAAGACACTTATGCTAACACGGTCCACGGTCGACATGTATCTCACGGAAGGGCGACTGTGCACCATCAAGGTGCACATGGGTGCTTGGCCACCACGTTTGGCAGCTTTTGGCATGTTGCATGCATGCCAATCTGGACTTTCGTGAATATGCAAACTACAAAGCCTTGCTAATTTCAGAGCTCTTTTACTGGAAACAACACTTTTTGTAAACTGTAAAAGATGTGATCAAAGTATAGGTATTACCACCAAGCAGCATTTACATGGCAACACGAAAATGGCGGGATTGGGTGGGATGCAGCAAAGTTTTGGCTGTTGTAGTGAGCAAATCCGTATTTCACTGTGACTGCAGTGAAGCAGATAATCAACCCTACATCCCAATTCCATCATTACAGCACTCTTAAAGCCTTCAGGGGGAAAAACAAACATACATGAAAAAAACCTTCACAAGATATGAGTATTGTACTCTTGACACTAAGGCCCCCAGCAAGTATCTCTCTTCTTTAATTATTCTGAAGGAGTACAAAGTGGTGCATTGTTGGCGAAGCGCATTACGAAATGGCAGCTTATGCAAATGTGCTACACCATCCATATACATCCCTTTGCAACACCAGAAGCGCAGTGCTGGGAGGAGAATTCTTTCCCAAAATGCTACCTACTCGGCAAGATAAAACTCGTTATAGGGCTCCCTAATCAGTTACCCAGTACTCAGCCCTGCGATGGATTCATAAATATGGCAGTTTAACGATAAACAGTACAATTTTCAAAGCAATACTTCTCAGCACATCAACACTTGACCGAACTCAGCCTTTAGCATTGGCAGCTGTACACCCGTGAGCAAAAGTGTAGAGACCACGAGAACCGCTACATTGCTTTTTTTTTTTTTTCTGTATAAAAAGATGTGTCAGACAAAACCTCTTAGATAAGATGACAAATGAATTTAGGAGGGTACCGTATACATATCTCAGAAATAACCTCTTCACTGTCAGAAAATGCTGATGGGCAGTTTTCTCAAACCGCGTGGAGTATACCACTTTTGCTCACGACTGTACATAAGAATTTGCGATACGTTAATTTGCTCGCAGCTTTGACGGTCATACCCAACGATATGACCGAACACCGGACAGCCTTAGGTTTCAGAAACCCTCAGAAAATTGTTAAATGATGCCCCACATGGTTACGCGAGACGTGAATTTTATTGCTACTGCTGATGTGACCTTGAGTGACGTGAGCGCACAAAACTGAACTTGCGAAAACCGAACTATACTACGAGTGCGCTACTGCAATACTCTATGGAGGCAATCTGGTTCCAAAGCCTTTATTTCAGACCCACTTTTTATGGTTGAAATTAGCCTGAACGAGCATTCTAAGAGGCAAAAATTGTGACAGGATGTGAAATCAGTTGCTGCAAAAATGTCCCTCTGGAGTAACCTCTTTGGCTGCGAGCTGTCTCCGTGCACACAGTGCATCGTGGCACCCAAAGGACAGGAGCCATGGAAGGGAAGAAATAAGGAGAGGCCATTACATCACATTTTTTGAAGCCAGAAGTGAGGGCTCTACCTCACCCAGTTGGCAACAGGTTTGGGCATTGCAGCACGTTTACTGACACCAAGATTGCAGTGAAACATTACAGTAATTTTGCATTTTGTTTAAATCGAACATTACCGTATTTACTCGCATAATGATCGCACTTTTTTTTTTAAATACTGACGCAAATTTCGGGGTGCGATCATTACGCGGGGTAAATTTTGTACAAAAAATTTTTGAGCGCCGAAAACGCAAACAAGTTGCAGGTCAGATGTCTTAGAACATATATCTCGATTACAACCAAAAATAAAAGCTGAGTAAGGCTTACCTTCGCAATAAACACGCACATTAAGCATCACATGGAGTGCACAATGCCCATTTATTTTTTTTCGTCAGTACTCTAATCAAAGTCTGAATCCTCGCCATCCTCGCTTTCACTGCTGCACGACTCATCGGAAACGGCAGTGTCGTCGCTGGGAGCATCTTCACAATCCCACAGGAAGTCATCTTCCGTTCCATCCAAAGCATTAGATATGCCTGTCTTCTTAAAACTCTTAGTCACTACCTCGTCGGGGATACTGCTCCACGCTTCTGTGATCCACGAGCACAGCATCTCCACGGATGGCCTTCTAATCTTTCCGCTCGGCGTCAAATCATGCTGGCCCATCGCCATCCACTCAGCATAAAGTCGTCAAACGTTGTCCTTGAACGGTTTGTTCAAAGACACGTCTAGAGGCTGCAGCAGCGAAGTCAGGCCGCCAGGAATGACTGCAATGTCCGTGCGCAGCTCTTTCAGCTTGGCACGCACGCTGTCCACAAGGTTGACCCCTAAAACTGTCCAAAACCAGAAGCGAGGGAAGCAGAAATGCTCCTGGTCTTCTTCCCCAAACAGTCTTGATCCAGTCGACCATCAGGTCTGCAGTCATCCACCCTTTCATCTGTGCACGTATATGGATGCCACGGGGAAAGTTTCCCTTCGGAATAGTCTTCCGTTTGAAGATCACGTATGGTGGCAGCTTCCGCCCGTCGGCCGTCACAGCAAGCATGATTGTGCATCGCTGTTTTTCTGCGCCAGACGTCTTCACGAGGACGCTCCGAGCACCCTTCTCGTTCACAGTTGTATTCCGGGGCATGTCGAACGTCAGTGGAGTTTGATCGGTGTTTCCAATTTGCGACATGAGGTAACCGCATTTTTCGCGAAGCCTAGTGACGAAGTGATGGAAGTCTATCACTTTGCTTTCATACGCGGCTGGGAGCCGCTGGCACAACGACGTCCGCCGCCTCAGGGAAAGTCCATTCTGTCGCATAAAGCGAGTCGTCCAACCGGAGCTAGCGCGGAAATCCTTTGCGGCGATTCCCAGCTTCCTGGCAGTTGTGCGCGCCTGCGTCTGTATCATTTCTAATGACACTGCACGACCATCCTTGCACAGGTCCCTCACATATTCTAGGACCGCCTCCTCAACACGAGGGAACTTGCCCGTTTTGGGTCCACGGAAAGCCCGCCGCGTCTTGTTAGTAGCCATCAGCTTCTCGCGCTGCTTCTTCCAATAGCGTATCCTCATTTCGTCCACGCCGAAATGCCTACCAGCAGCGCGGTTGCCATGCACCAGTGCATAGTCGACAGCCTTGAGCTTGAACGCGGCGGTGTAACTGGCATACCGCCCCTTGGTGAAATGGCGTAAACTCGTACAAAAACACAAAGCACGCTACGACGCTGCCGAATTGCAAAATGGCGAAAGCCGCAAAGCATGGAATCATGGGAACTCCAACGTTACTAGACTAGGTTGGGAACTCGTCGGAATGCATTCGCTGCGGGATGACTGCAGATCAACCACCAGGCGGCTCCATGTTCGGGGTGCGATCATTACGCGAGTGCGATCTTTATGCGAGTAAATACGGTATTTCAGTGTTTGTAATTTTCCTTTTTTATAACGTTTTAGCAACATTACATACAAACTAACATGATGTTTCAATAAGCATTCAAAGGGCATAAGTACAACATGTATGTGATATAGATGTAGTATTGATAAAAATACTTATGCAACCTTGCATGAGCATGTACGCACAGCACTCGTGATGGTACGCAGCTTGAACTCTTCACAAAGACCAGCAATTAGGGTGGCACTTTACCTCTACAATACAGCACGACAGATCCTACACTCATCTGAACAAATGCATGAAGTCGAGCTTTTATATTCATCAATGGGGGATGACCCATGAATGATAGTGGTAGATGTATAACATACAAAACTCTTTAACACAATAATAGGGTTAAGTGTGCATTCTATCGGGTAGTTGTCATCTCGGGCAGTTTCAAGTCGTGTTATTTAAAAACGTCAAATAAAAGAAAAAAGGACAAAAGTGGTAGAACTCGGTGCTTGATATATTTGCTGTTTTTATCATTTATTTTATAGAAGGCAAACATTATTTTAATGTGCTATATTAATACAGTTTTTATTTGTGACATTAAAATGATGTTTGCAATACAACATGTGACTTTATATAAAAGCATTCAAAAGTCTAGGTTACTATAATGTTTCTTTTGAATTTTCTGATTTTTTTCTTTTTGTCACACCAACGTTAGAAACTTGCATAACACTATTATAATAATGTTTATAATGTGTTATACTGTTGCGGTGCTACCGGGGCGTTTACGTATGCTTCGCTAGGGCCACAAAGCAAGCGATCTCGCGTTGCGCCGGGCGACTGCCAGCTACCGCTGGCTTCAAATACCGTTTACGATGCCATCCTTTGAACGAAATGTGTAACACTTGAGACTAACCCACTGCAGGGCTTCTAAACCTTGTGCCACTCGTGAAAAGTAAATATTGCATAAAGAGTGCGAATTCTCAACTCTCCCCGGCGAGCTCTTTCAGCAACATACAGGGGCCTCTCCTATGCTTTCCTAACTCCATGGCAGGAGCACTGGTGCCTGCTCACATTCTTCGTTGTCGCACTTTCACCAAGGTCGTGCACTGCGTTCATGGACACAGAGAATTCCCTAAGAGGATATAAAAATTACTGCTGGAATGGCAGTTTCCTGTGCTTACCAAACGGCCAGGGTGAGGTCTGTGACAGCCATCTTGTGACGGGCAAAAAGTAGCTAGCACAGCAACTTGGTACTGAAGTCGATGCAGCCTTCCAGCGTTTTTTCGTGTAATTTTTCGTGTAATTTTAGTTATGAGACCTAATGCCGTAAAGAAATATTAACTGATATCTTATTCAACTCAATTATACTATTAGTAGTTTGGTTTTGTTTATGACGTTTAGCATCGCAAAGCGGCTCAGGCTACGAGTGACACCGTAGTGGAGGGCTCCGCAGAAGTTTCGACCACCTGGGGTTTTTAACGTGCACTGACATCGCACAGCACACGGGTGCCTAGCTTTTCGCCTCCGAGGAAAGTGGCCGCCGTGGCTTTCTGAGCATGTTGGCACCTTCGAATCCCGCTTTTGTTTCATTTCTTCAGTTACAAAGATTTCATTAACTCGTCATCGCCTATCACACACCTATCAATCATCAGTCGCTGGAAGCGAAAATTAACGTAATACGACTTTTTTTTATGCAGCCTTCGATTGTTCCCTACACGTGGTGCCGACTACTATTCTGCTACGGTTTTTCGACCGAACGGGCTTGTTAAACTGTCGCTTAAAAATGGACACCACGCCAACCCAACTTCCAAAAGCAGCTTTCATGCTCACCTCTGAGATACGATCCCCGCCGCAGAATTCATATGGTTTGTGCATCCGTATGCTACGCATGATGCATCGCCGTTTGAAAGCGTTCGAGTTTAAAAAGCCATTGTTTTGCGCGGGAAACTGCGAAATAACCGATGTATGGACACGGCGTGGCAGAGGAAACTGAGCGCAATCTGGCGTGGCTTAATGTCACCGACGTTGGCATCGCATTTCTCACAACCAGTGCAAAGTATGGCTATAGTAGGACCTAGACGGACCGACCGCGCGCGTTTTAGACACTTGCGGAAAGGCTGCTAGATGTCATTGGGCGCGGGCGCCAATCCGTCAGCATGTGCGGCCTGAAAGTGCTGTGAGCGCTTCGCCGCAATGCGTAATGTGACGTGCGCATTTTATGCACTGCTCGAGAAGTGTAACGATGATGTTTCCCTTAACCGCTCTACTTTCACTGGAAGAATACCAGAAACTGGAAGCGGCTTTGTGCCCGGTGCCACGCTGGAATCGAAGGCCGTCGATTTGGCGACACGCAGCGCTAGCGGTTTCATGTCCCATTCGCAAAGTCGATGGAATTCTACGGGAACTGCGGCCGACCGAGTAAGTGATCCTCATGTTTGTGTAATCTAATTATTCTGCAATCGTACAGGCACTTAAATGATGGTTAGTTTTCACTAAAAGACGCACACAGCCGTTATCACCGTCGGTGGGCGCCCGGACCGTCGCTGGGCTGGACGTCTCCACGGCCGCCTGTGAATGCTTTGTGCCATTTGAACAGTCGCAGTAAGCACATAGCGCACCATTGCCTTGATCACAAGTACCTCTGTAGGCGACTTCCCAAGTTCTCCCAAGGACGCGGGATCGAATCCCGGCCTCGGCGGCCGCTTTTCGGTGCAGGCGAAAAGCAAGGCGCAAGTGTGCTGTGCGATGTCAGTGCACGTTAAAGAACCCCAGGTAGTCGAAATTTCCGGAGTCCTCCACTACGGCGTCTCTCATAGCCTGAGTCGCTTTGGGACGTTTAAACCCCACAAAAACCAAACCAAACCAAGTTCTCCTAGGAGCCCTGTCGTCTGCTCGAAAATGCACGGCAAAAACCATGGAGGAAGGAACGTACCTCCGCCCGAGTGCGTATTCTGCGCATGCGCGCTGCCGGTTGTGTACGCCAGGCAATGCGCCATACTGGAGAGGCAACGGTTTCTTGAGCGCCCGTCGTAGCCGCCGTAACGTGGGTGACGTCGCCGGCTCTGACAGGCGCGTCGAAAACGTTGGATTATGTATGTAGGGAACCCAATCACAACGTTCTGCCACGTGGCACCACACGATGACATGCCTTGGGGTACTGCATTTCAGTTTTCCATTGCACGAGACGAGCGCTGAGCGGCCACGGCGGTTTTCGTAATGGCCGTCAACAAAATTCTTTCATGCAAAGCCTCTCGCGTGCGCGCGCTAGCCTTTGCCGTGTACTTACAATTGAGCATGCATGTCAAGCTAGCGAGCACTGTTTAGAGTGAGTGAGTAATAACTTTATTGAGTGTCCGGCGGTGTTTACCGCGACCGGACAGACGTCTCCCACATGGGGATGTCGAGATCTTGTCGCCGCCTCTAGGGACTGCTTGCTGGACGGCCCAGAGATAGTCGTTGATGCTGGAGCTGCGCAGAGCGGCGCGCCACTTCGACGAGAAGGTGCGGGATTAACAATGGTTAGTTGTGCCTTACACTCCCAGAGTATGTGTTTGACTACGTCTTGTCTTGCAGACCTTGCACGTGTGGATGTCATATATTTCGAGGTAGATCCTACTGCAGGGGGTTCAGGTACGTCTTTGTAACGTTGGTATCACGTCTTTGTAACTGCCTCCAGGTGACTGCTTGAGCTCTGCTTGGTTTTTTGCTAGGCGGATATTAGCGGAGGGAAGGTCCGGTGGGCCAAGTAGAAGGGTTTGGTTGTTATTGAAGGTCGTTGGCCTGTCTCTCTCCCTTTCACCATGGCTCTCCGGCACTGTTTGCGAAAACTCGTGCGACAGTGAGCGACCTTGTTGAGGTTGGTGATGTGCTGAGAGAGACCCCCCCCCCCCCCCCCCCCCCGTGTGTGCGGGAAAAAAATTAGCTCGGCCTTGTTGTCCGGTGAGCGTTACAGGCTTCCACGGAGTTTCTTCGTGGTTTGTGTGGTTTTAACGTCCGAAAGCGGTTCAGGCTATGAGAGACGCCGTAGTGGAGGACACCGTAAATTTCGACCACCTGGGGTTCGACCACCTGGTGTCAGTGCACGTTAAAGATTAACGTGCACTGGTGTCTCCATCAAAAAGTTTCTCCCCTTGGCGTAATTCTTTACGGCCGTGCGCGAGTCGCTGACAGCGACCCCGCAATCATGATGAGATATGGCCAGTGTGATGGCTAGTTACTCGGCCACTTCGGATTGTCGGACTTGTGTAATTTATGCTGGTGGAGTAAACAAGCGTTGTTTATAAGCACCACAGTTTTTGACTACGACTTCTGGAGATCAGGAACGTTCGTGATTTTCGGAAATTAGCGTGTGACTTCAAACAGAAACGCGCCGTATACTGCCCATATCGAACAACAGCTTCTGTTCTCAAACTGTTTGAATATTTCCATACGCTTATTTTTTGTGACACAGTCCTGAGAGGCGCGCGCAGCCCAGATTTGAAAGCACCGGCTTCAGTTTCGCTCTCGCCTAAGTTTTTCAAGAAACTCGATTTCGCTGGAAGATGTAGCAGAATTTTCCATATGGTACGCAAATCCAGTTTCATAATGTGCTATGCCAAAAAATCCCACCCATTCTCCATTTGTTCAACCTTCAAAGCGATTCTTTCGGATCTGCTTGGAACACACATTACAACCTCGCAACGCGTTTTGATTGAAAACGTGTTTATTCCACATTTTTACGCCCACAGGTGAAGGGAGTGAGGTTGGTAACGCATGGGGAAACGCGACCTACAGATAATGGCACCGGTGCAGCGAGAGATCCGAGGTCCCAGTAACAGTGAATTGAGCTGGGCTCACTGTATCTGGTGCAATCCCAGAGTAGGTAGTCTGTGTCGGCTCTGGGGTGCCCCACGGTGGTGAAAGCGGCGAAGCAGATGTGGGATTGGCAGCGTCCCCGTCTGGATTTTGCAATTACTCGTGAGCAGGAAAAACTGCTCTCCGAAACCATCCCTCCGGAGACCTTCAACGGTCATTGCGCTCGAACCGTTTGTCGCAAACAGTTCCGAATGGTGTCAAACGATTAGTTGTTTTGCTCTGTACACATATATTGCTATCTAAAATTGGCTCATTATATTCATTTTTGGGTATAACGAAGGAGTATACCAGATATAGCGTAGTTGGATATATACGACATGATTTGGTTTGGTTTGGTTTGGTGGGGTTTAACGTCCCAAAGCAACTCAGGCTATGAGAGACGCCGTAGTGGAGGACGCCGGAAATTTAGACCACTTGGGGTTCTTTAACGTGCACTGATATCGCACAGCACACGGGCGCCTTGCTTTTCGCCTCCATCGAAAAGTGGCACATGATTTGGGTATAAAGAAAGTTAATTACAACACTGCTAAATCAGTTTATGCACCAACGAAAAGAACAAATATTTCTGCAGCTAACGCTCGATAATTGAGCGCTGCCTCAGTACGGCTATTTTTTTTTTTCCTTTTTAACATCAGTTGTTTTCTTTTTTTTTTTTTTTTTTTTTTTTTTGTTCTTCACTGTCGTTGATATCTACGGAAGTAAAATCCATGTTGTATTTTTGTTTTGTTTGAGAGCTTGGTCTGTATCGTGCAGGAAATTTCGATGATACGATGATTTTCACGCTTTGAATCGGATTTTTCTAACCTAACCTAACAATTGCCTAAAATGAAGTCTACTTCACGTTTCTTCCTTCATTTCTGTAGTTCCTCTTTGTTATCGTGCAACAACGAACCGAGCAAGATTATCTCAGCACGGCTGCATTTAAGCAGACACAAATAGAAATTATTATCTCATTAATTGGAGCGTTTTCATGACGCCGAGAAACCGCAGCAAAAAGCCAGCGAGACGAGTTCGATTTCAACAGCGTCGCGCGGTATATAGCTTTGAAAGTGCAGAGGAGAAACGGCTCCGAGGGGAGCGCTCTCGGCTCTGTCAGCGTTAGGTACGTGTGTGAACTTTTTTTCTTTTTTCTACAATTCCATGTAGAAGGATAAACTTCCGCATTCCACCGTTGGCGACCCCGCTATTCGGGTCTCTGGACATCAAGCCTTTAGATGGACGCGTTGATTTCGTGTACGGGCGCCGCGGCTGTGTCGTATAGACGAGGAAAGAGATGGAAGTTTCAGGACGTGGAGATCTCACTGTCAATAAACGAAGACCGGGGGACGCTGGATCTATAGTAGGATACAAATTTAAAAAATATATACAAGTTGCTCTAACTATGGGCAACGGTGCACGGCGTGTATACTACCCTGCTGAACAGTAAATATTTGACTATACCAAGCAAGTCAGAGGCATCAAAATGTTTGCACTTTTCACTCGCTCTTTTATTTGGGCAACTAGAAAAGCCCTGAGAACGGCCTACTTTCTAACGCGGAGGAATTGTGTGTGTGTCGATTACTATGGGCAATGGTGCACGGCGTGTATATTACCCCGCTGAACAGTAAATATTTGACTATACTAAGCAAGTCAGAGGCATCAAAATGTTTGCACCTTTCACTCGCTCGTTTATTTGGGCAACTAGAAAAGCCCTGAGAACGGGCTACTTTCTAACGCGGAGGAATTGTGTGTGTGTCGATTACTATGGGCAATGGTGCACGGCGTGTATATTACCCCGCTGAACAGTAAATATTTGACTATACTAAGCAAGTCAGAGGCATCAAAATGTTTGCACCTTTCACTCGCTCGTTTATTTGGGCAACTAGAAAAGCCCTGAGAACGGGCTACTTTCTAACGCGGAGGAATTGTGTGTGTGTCGATTACTATGGGCAATGGTGCACGGCGTGTATATTACCCCGCTGAACAGTAAATATTTGACTATACTAAGCAAGTCAGAGGCATCAAAATGTTTGCACCTTTCACTCGCTCGTTTATTTGGGCAACTAGAAAAGCCCTGAGAACGGGCTACTTTCTAACGCGGAGGAATTGTGTGTGTGTCGATTACTATGGGCAATGATGCACGGCGTGTATATTACCCCGCTGAACAGTAAATATTTGACTATACTAAGCAAGTCAGAGGCATCAAAATGTTTGCACCTTTCACTCGCTCGTTTATTTGGGCAACTAGAAAAGCCCTGAGAACGGGCTACTTTCTAACGCGGAGGAATTGTGTGTGTGTCGATTACTGCAGACTTCAGTTGTATTCGATTACAGAACGTACCTGCTATGTGCTAAAGCTTTTCATTGTTGGGACTCACACCACAAAACGAGCTCTGAGAAATTATCCCTTGTGTAGCGATCGCTTTTTCACTGCGACAGCTATAGTAGCGGAGGAGGAAAAAAGAATACGACAATGGGATCAAGATTGCAAGAGCTGTCAGATCTGTTCAGTTCAGAGCCCCACGGGATCTTGCTATCTCGCAGACCAGCTGGACGATCAGCTTCCGTACGTTCAAGACCTCCCTGGACAGTTCCGCCTCCCTCTGCCCGTAAGAGTGCTCACCCCCAAGAAATTTGGAAAGCGTGGGACATATTCCGAAAAATCCTAGCGTATCACGCGAATCTCATCGAGTAGCTTTGCACCCTTCGAAGCACCAAATATATAGGGATCAGAACACCGTCCCTCTCCTCCACGCTCACGGCCCACTAGCCAACTTACCCCTAGGGGCTGAATAACGGAGGTTATATGGAAGTTCATATATAACCTCCTTGAGCTGAACACCCTTGAACCACATTCCGAATCCGTCTCCACCCTCTAGAAGCATAGCTCACCAGCCACCATACGTCCTAGATAGGGGGCTGAACAACCTCCACCCACAGTTCACTTCACCTTCAGAAGCACCATCCACATTACCCCTAGACAGGGAGCTGAACATCACACTTGTTCCCAATCCATTTCCACTCGCCAGAATGACGACCAACCGGCTACAACCTTACCCCTTAGAGAGAGGGCTGGACACCCCCGACCCACTTTTCCACTCCATCTTCACCCTCCAGAAACAAGGCATTTGGCCTGTCCATCTTTGGCTTTTTTGTCAGCTATACTTAGCAGTAACGTCGCGCAAAACCTTTCATCTTTGAGTGATCGTGGAACGTATATGACGCCCAAGGTGACGTCTCTTTGCATTGACCCTACTCAACAACGACGGTATTTGGGCGATTTCACATCATCAACACTCTGCTTTTCATATGCAAGCGAGAGCTTAGTGAAAAGATTACGTTCGTGTGCCTCATCTCAGTTTTGACAGGAATGATACTTGGCCCAGACTCAGACTAAATATAGATACTTAACTTTCGTTTCGATCATTGCCGAGGAGCTGCGCTGCTGTGAAACTGCTTTCTGGACATCTTTGAAGGTACCGGAATGTTCCCAAGTATTCCATGCCATCAGTAGTGTAGAGAGAACACTTTTCTGCAAGACGGCGTGGCGTTGATTTCGCACGAACATTTTTAGAGCTTGAGCTATATTTACGTTTCTCAAGGTCATGTTTTCCACATTCCAAGGTAATGTCAGCCATAGTCTCTAAATGGCAACCAAGCGTGACCGCCAACAATTAAGATACACATCAAACCAATGTGGTGCCATACACATAACCAAAATAGAAACATGCCACGGGATTACACAACAGTTGCATAGCAAGAACGGACGCTTAGCGGTGATGCTCAAGCGCCGCAAGTCAAAGCGGGCATCGAGGTTGGATCCTTTAGTACCACCACTTGTATAAAATTTGTGGGCCACCCGTCTGGCGCAGTAGGTTCGGGAGTTTCAAATGATTCGACGGGTCACGGAGCGCAAAGCTGCTAGTTGCGTCGGAGCTTAGTCTACACGGGATTTACACCTGCGACCTCTGCTCTCCCAAACCATGCCCTCCAGGGATCTTGAAACGGCTATTGCGGCCGAACCGTTTTTCGCAGGAAGTTGTAGTGGTTGTAGATGGTGTCAAACGATTCATTGTTTTGCGCCTTACATTGTTATCTAAATTTTGCTCGCAGAATTTATTTCGCACCTAACACCGTTTATAGCGAAGGTATACCTATACTCCATATGTGATCCGGATATAGACCAACACCGTGTTTACAAACAAAGGGGACGCTCACGGCGCCGCAGCCCGACTGGGGGTGAAAAGTAGGGTTAGCGCCCATAGGAATACATGGAACCGAAATAATTCTAAGCAGTTTTCTCGTTTCACAGGGCACATATGATGTCGTTATTTAGCACAGAGCAACCATTAACATCCTAGAACAGATAATGAAAGTAAGAAATCTCATTACCGATGCGAAGTATATTTAAAACACCGCGAAACGTATGGGCGTGCGAGTTGGGAGGGCGACCCATAAAAGCGTATGTAACACAACTTACCGTAACTTTTTTCTCGGTTCAGCAGCGTTGAACTCTTCTCATTTTTTGGTGAACGTCTTGTACCACGCCCCGACATCATGTTGCATGGTACACCACATTGCCTTGCAGTTATTGCAAGTCTGACGACTTGCGGGACCATTCACAGCACGATAAACTGGCCGTGCACAGTTGCAGACGATCATGCACCACCGGCACTGTCGCTAGCAGACGCTAGCAGACGCTCCGGAGCTGGAGGCGGCCGCGGTTGGTATATCGTCAGCTGCGCTGTCGTCTGCTGCAATGCGCGAATCTCGTTCGGTCCATATTGTCATATGGCGTTTGGCAACTGCTTTTTAAATGTAATTCCGTCTATGAAGTATCACTTGAGCGACAGCTCAAGCTAATTTCATCAAGCTTATCATCATATAATTTCATCAAGATTATCAAGCTAATTTACCCCATGCGGCAGCATATCAGACTGTAAACAAAACTGCGCCATTCGTTACGTGAACATTTCGGGGGTGTCCGGATTCACAACATAGATTATTCGGCGAGTTTACCGCCTTCGCAATGACGCAGCATACTTCTTCAAAGCGCTGGCCAATGTTTAACGACCGCCCACCACAATTCTGGTGCTCTGCGAAACGAGAAAAATGTTGCGGTAAGATGTGTTTACATGCGTTTCTACGGGTTGCCCTCCCAACTCGCACACCCATACATTTCGCGGTGTACGAACTACACTTCGGTTCTGAGGAGCGGCCTTTACCACTCGTTTCGATAGCACCATGTCACAACAGCCTTTATTTTTATTGGTCATGATCTGTGCCGAGCTTTCACGCATCGACGCTCGTATATGCATGCATGCAGGCCTAGGCGAAGCGAGTGTCTTAATCGAAGACAAACTTCACTCGCAAGAAAGCCAAAACGAAAATTATGTACCCGCAAAGAGTAGCATCGCAAATTAATCCTGGGTATAGAATGCACATATATTTCATCTGGAGCTTCAGGTGAGGCTCAAAGGAAGTACCTTTGCAAGACAAACTGAACCACCTTTGCAGGCTGCGAGGTTCGAAACTGGGTTTGGGCCCACCGCGGAGGAGGGGCGCGCAGCGAGGTTTACGGAGCTTCTCCCAAACGCACACCCTTGGAAAAACCGAGCGCCAGGCCAGGACCCCCTCAGCCAGGACAGCCAAGCTCCAGCAGGTTCGTTTGCAAACTGGCTACAACAAAGGGGGAGCTCGCAAAGGACGAGACCAACAGACGCAATCAAGAGCGGGGCAATGTAGCTATAAATCCCAGCCTTTCTGCGATAGGGTTCTCTTGTGTCCGGTGTTTTCCATACATCCAGTGCTGTCATCACCAGCACTTTAATCTCTCTCCTCTCGAACCCACACGCTCACACTCTCTGTTGTAAATAAACAGTCTACCCTGAGCTTCCGTCTGCGCCTGTTTATCCCCTCCGTCCGGTACCAGTCACCACAGGTTCAGAAATCAAACTCTGGGGTGGCAAATAAATAGGCGCTCGCCATGCACCGCAGAGACGGGAAGTAAGGCAGACACTTGTTATTACTGGCAGCTGTCTCCAATGGAGAGTCGCAAACCTTCAGCCATTCCGAATTAGTTGGTGTTGTACCTCTACTGAACAGCTAAGCAAATATAACGTGTCGGGCACAAGTATGGACTCAAGGTTAATGGTCGAGATACGACAGGCTCTGCTGCAATATGCCCACCGTGGTCCAGGTGTAGTTCGAACCACTCATGGCATTCTACAACACGCGGCAAGCATCTGGCTATGCCCGTATTACGCTTACTCAATGTTGCAAAGCCAAGAAGCCAGATGCGCTGGTCAAAGCTGGCCGACGCCCGGCAAGGCTATATTTGTTGACTGGTAACCGTGCAAGCAGCTAAGATTAGAAGGTAGCGTGGCCTTAAAGACAAGGACATTTAAGGCAACTGCACCCAATGTGCTAGCGGCTGGAGTAACCACTGCTCATTGAGGCAGAGAAAAGCTTGAGACGAGCAGTACTGAAAAAGCAAATTTTATTTCACCAATGACGAAAAAAAAAAATGTTTCCTCGTTAACTTAAATTTCGCGTGAGCGGTTGGTCTCTGCCCAGCACTCCGTCGGTCTTCGGGTGCTTCATGGCCGCCGCCCGCGCCTCGTCGAAGAGGCGCTGAAAGAACGCGAGCGCACACGCACACACACCACCGTTAGAGAAAACAAAACGCCGTCTCTAAGGCGACGCTTCTGCTAGGCTAATGAAGGGCTCGAGACGAAAAACCCAGGCAGTAGAAGACGAGGCTCGGAGCCGCCGCCGCAGGAAGGTCACCCAACGGTAGCGGCGGGGGCCACCTCAGTTTGGAACCGCACAATACATTTGGGCAGGGTTGCGAAGACCACAAAGCCGACGGCGGAGTCCTCCGCAGTGGAATCGCGGAGGTCGCGTTGAAGAGGCACGGGACCCGAGACCCAGACCGTCAGTTCATTCGAATCA
>NC_139348.1:133743151-133755651 GCF_055883805.1 Amblyomma maculatum
AAGACTACTCGATTCCTCAATGCTACGAGTAAGAGGCTGCAGTATTGCGATTTGCGCCTCGCAATCCCCGTCAGGCTACAGCTAGGAGCTGACACTAGCGTCCGCCTGTGTCCCGGAGGCTACAGCCTGAGGAAAAGGGTCATTAAGAAGGAGGGGGGGGGGGGGGGCGCATACAGACCTGGTGGCGGGGGCGACCCACGATGGAGGGGAAGACGGCGCGGGGAGCGTCGTCACCGGCGAAACCGGCCTTGCACATGCCGGAGCCATTGTCGACCACCAGGGCGGCAACCTCGTCGTCACACATGTTGGCTGTTTAGCTGCATAGGAACAGGAAAGAAGATTCAGGGTTATGGGAGGCATAACACAACTGCAGGGCAGCTTGGAAGCGTGCGTAACGCCGAGAACCAGAGTAGTATATCTCAGCAAATAGCGCTACGCAACCACGAGATTGACAGGACAGGAGAAGTTTACCGGGTAACGATTAGGCTTTGAAAGGAGCAAATACAACCTGCGACGCTCAGCACTGCGTTACGCTTCCAAGAGGCCACAACGTAGAAAAGTGCAGTAAAATTTACAGCACCGATTCGCGATACGGAAATCCGGATACGGCAAGAAAAGCGACAGGCGTTCAGCTAAGGATCGGGCGCTCATAGCTATATAGCGATCAACCTAATCAGGAATTGGCGCATGCGTGCAGTGGTCCGAAAGCTAAAAATAAGAGGGAAGTTAAATTTAGAGTAAAATTTACAGCACCGATTCGCGATGCGGCAATCCGGATAAGGCAAGGAAAGAGACAGATGCTCAGCTAAAGATCAGGCGCTCACAGATAGAGCGATCAACCTAATAAGGAATCGGCACACGCTTGCAGTGGTCCGAGAGCTAAAAATAAGAGGCAAGTGAGCCTGCCGCTCGGTACGTTCAAATTTAGAGTAAAATTTACATCACCGATTCGCGATACGGAAATCCAGATACGGCAAGAAAAGCGACAGACGCTCGGCTAAAGATCAGGCGCTCAGGGCTACAGCGATCAACCTAATTAGGAATCGGCACGCCCGTGCAGTGTCCCGAGAGCTAAAAATAGAGGCAAGTGAGCCGGCCGCCTGGCACGTTCAAATTTGGCGCGCTTCGGGGCAGCGAACTAACCCTCCCGCCGGCTTTTCTTGGAACCGCGCCCCCATCACTACATCACCAATTGGACGCTGCTGCTAACTCGCCGCTATACGAAAGCTAGAGCATCTGCCAATGGGACCGAACCGATCGGTCGACAACGCTAAAGGCGAAAATTTTGCAGTCTTCTCAGTACTCACGAATACACCGCGTCGAAGTTTTTCAGCTAAACCGGGATCAGCACTGAGGGAAATCGAAGCGGAGCGAGCGAATAATCCAAGAGGTGAAGCACGGCACTGCTGCCGAAGGCACGGAGAGCAGATGTAGAACTAATTGAAACTGTTAAGCAGTTAAGCCACGGAGCTGAACGCAATTAGCACAGAGCAGATTATCCCTCTCGCTATAATCGGTCGGTAATCCACGGAAGGCCGGCGACGCCCAGGAGCCGAAAGCACACTTGGGGTTTCGAGAAAGCGCCGAACTGCTGCTGCTTGCCGCTGCCCACCTTGTTGAGCGAATGCCCCGCCTGGACGAATGGAAAACTTCTCGTAAACACCGAGAGGCCCGGAGTGACGACTCTGGGCTCCGCTCCGGCATTATATACCGGGGGTCGCGCCGCGCCGAACGCTTCGCTCGCCGTCACGTGGCCCAGACGTGACGTATGCGTAGCGCCCGTGGCCAGCGCCATATAGGGTCGGCGGTGGGGGTGCGCGCGTCATGAGCGAGAACCCCGGGCCCCGGAGCGTCTGCTGCTGCCTCGGTATGGTCACCATAGCTTCGGTACAGAAAGGTTAGTGTCCGGTCTGCGAAAAGAGCTGTTCAGTTGGGCGCAAAGCATGCCAATGAAGGTGCTGCCATGTGTGAATTGTAGGTGCTCTTCTTTTATTTATTTTTTTTTTTTTTTGCGTGCGATGTTCGTGATTGTGTGCTGTTTGCTTAACGTTCTGGTTTGTCGCATACCACAGGAATTTGTGCCGAGTTACAGCATGCGCCAGTTTATCGTGCGCACTTTTCAAGGCGAGCATTGCACTATGTGTGGGCCACAGTTTAATGCTGGGTGAAGGTTTGGCTACTGGTGAGTTGCCTTTTTTGGGCAGTGTATATTCTACTGGCTGGCACTCGCCGATAATTAGCTAGTTAAGGCGACGGAGGTCATTCTTTGTCTTTTTCCTTCTCCTCGATTCTCCTAGTGCTGTATCTTCTGCTCGAATATCAGATAAGTGCATACGAAGTATAAAACCAGTAAAACCAATTGCTCGGCTAGGTTGTGCATTCTGTATAAAGGAAAAGTTCTACAGCGCTAAAAAAGAGAGAGAGAGACGAGCACGCACACAAGGGCAGGATGGACGAGCGCCCGTCCTGCCCTTGCCTGTGTGCTCGTCCTTTTTATTTTTATATTTTTTAGCGCTCTGCAACTTTCCCTTTATTTCGAAGTACTTACCCGTGATCCAGTTTGAGCACCACGAGCTTGAAACCAGCAATGAACTTTTTGTGACCCCCTCTCATTAGTGAGAACCTTGGTTCGAAGTCCAGTGCAAAATAACTCTCCACATAGCTCAGTGCTGCCAAAATCGGCAGCTATATATGTATGGATGATAGTTTGCACCTAGGTACGAGAATAAGAAGCTATGTTGAGAGAGCAAAAATGATCACCTAAAAACTGTTCAGGTAGCTCTGTAATGGTGCACAGGTCACATAGTGAAGTGCTTCCAAGTAATGAACTCGCTAGTGAAACCTTCTGTGAGCATGTTATCCTGCTTCTTTAGTTTCTTTACGCTCTATTCATATTGTCAGTATGCTGTAAGTAAGCTCCCTTTAGACAGAACTTTTAATTACAAAGAAATTACACGCCATTATATATTCTTCTTCTTGGAAATCTGGTTGATATCTGGCTTGCATAACTACCTCAAAAATATCGCCCAGATGGTTCCTTGCCTGCAATGGCTTGCTGTCCAAACAGCATTCTAGTTTATTTGCTGACACTGTGGTACACGCAGCATGGACCCTTAATAGCGCTTCGTTCACTGAAAATAGGTTGTGAGAGTATACGGGTGATCCCTGTGAGTACTTTTTTTGAAAGCTAGGCTTGTTTGAGGGCTTTGTTGTGCTAGCTTAACGGGAGGGCAGACTGCTTATTGTGTGTGCTGTACAGCCGGTAATATTGCAGCTATTCATCAATCAGTCCATTCCAGCCATGCTTTTTCTGTTCAATAAGAAGACAGTGATTATTTGGTTGCAGTAGGTTTCACCCTCAACCATGAACATTCATTAAGCTTTTCACAAGTGGTCTGTGCGGTTGTGGAATTCTCGCTGTACCAGCAATATTGTGATAGGAAGCAAAATAAGAACAATTATTAATGTACAGACTAAGGACAAATATAAGCGTTAAAGGTCCTCGTGTGCTGTGCTATGCCAGTTCATGCACATTCACTCATTCCAGAGTTTGGTATGCTTCTTTCCAAGAGGACGTCTTTGGAAGTATTTTTCTAGTTTGCTGAAAGCGGAGCTGAGTGGCTTGTCGCCACGCTTGAAAACATGACACTACCGCAAAGCTATGTTCTTTTTGTTCATTCATGCCACATAATACATTTTTGTTTGTTCATGCTGCCAGGACACAGGTTTATCAATTTCTTTGTAGCGCAATCACCTGCTGAGGCTTATCTCGAAATTATTGCAGCCACACATGACTACTTCTACATCACTCCAGATCTTTGTAGTTGACTTTGGCAGGTTTATCTTGTTTGTTTGTTTCCTTTTCGCCTTTCAGCTGACCACACTGCTGAAGAACAGAGGGCATTCTGTTGTTCTATAACCAGTGCCTTTGTCATGGTTGGTGCCTAATTACAATGGAAAACTGTAAAGGTGGTTGCAGTGTGCACATAAATTTGTTAGACAGAGCACTGGATTTTTTTTAACCTGATAGTAAAGGATGGAATGAGAGCACATGGGTGGAAGAAACATATGTAGACTCCTCAGGAGAACCACTTAATGTGCTTTGGGCCTTTCCAGTCATAGGCACCATAAAGGGCCTATGTGTGCATTCGGCAAGTTTATTTGACATGTTCAGCTTAGTCAAGGCCTCTATGAAACCTGGCCCTTTTATGGCATGTTGATGTTCATCCAGCAGGAGTTATGGCTGATTGTATAGCAGCATAGCCTAGACAAAGACCTGGTCCCAAAAATTGATGTCAAAGCATGTAGTTTACTTGTGAAATCAGCAGGTAATAACAACATCTGTACTTTGTTTTTCAGTATTTTCCAGCCTACAAGAGCTCTTTGTGACAGTGGTCTCTTTGTGATTTCAACGCAGTACCATATTGATGCAAACTTCACTTTGCCCTCAGTTTCCCATTAATATGCCCCTGGGAGTAGATTGGGGAACTGTTCTTATGTAGTGATGTATCTTGTTTTCAGACTCACTTTTAATAACTTGTCAATGCTTTCTTTTTGCAGAGTTCAAAGTCTGCCAAGGCCATAAGGAAATCTGAGAGATGGCTCATTTTTTTTTAGTTGTGGTGGGCTAAGGCATCCAACACCAGAAAATGTAAAGAAGTGCCCTGCTTGCCATCACAATAACTACTGTAAAAAGGGGGGGGGGGGATAGGTGAAAACGAGAATCATAGGGCAGTATAAAGTATGACAGTCATTGTTTTGTCTACAGTGACAGCATCCGTGACAGTGAAGGAGTCACTGTGGTAAATAATGACAGCATCAGTGCTTCTCAGCAGCTGGAAAAGTTGCATTAAAAAGATGCTGTTTGGCATGTCGTGCAGGCTTGTTGCAGATACAAATTTGTTTGCTAACTTGCTTTGAAGTACAAAAAAAGCTGCTCCAGAGCTGGTTCAAAATGGGCTGTGCTTGTATGCCTAAAGCTGCTTCTGACATTGTTATGGTGGACTTATTCTTGTACACATGCTATCTGAATAAAAAAATCCTACATATTTTGTTTGTTTAAAGGACTCTGACTTGAGATGGCTCGCATACTTGACACTGTTTGATTTGATGGCTTCAAAGATAGCCACACAGAGCACATGCTTACTGTTAGTAATTTGAAGTTGGCTGCACATTAATGCTTTAACCACCAAGTTTACTACAAAAAACATAACTTCATCAAATTATTTAGTCATGATGTTTTTCATGCAATTGTAATTGTGGAAACACATATGTTACTTCGTTAGTTAAAAACATGCTGTTGCTCTCTGCTGCCAGCTTTTCTTCAGTGCTTGCAAGTTGCAGACAAAGTTAGTCACTATCAGGAACAAATCCTACAACGTTGGCAATACTGCTGTCAGAAGTAATCAAAGAAGCAGCTTTTTCTCGAGGCATTGCCATCAGCATTCTTGATGTGTGGCACTATTTTAAAATGACTGTTGTCAGGCTAAAAACACATGGTAAATTAATGAAATGCATTTCCTTTTTTTCATGGACAACTACAGCCCTGTAGTGCTGAAAATGCAAACAATTGATTTGCTGACCATAAGTCGAGCACTGAGTTGGCAGTGAAAGGATTAAGTCAGCATTTGGTTTTGTGGATGCCCATGAGAAGCTGTTAGGTCTATGCCGTAGTCAAGTTGATATGAAGTCAAATGAAAGATTGTTGTCAGCCTTTTTACATGAATGTATATTGGAGTCCTGCCGTGAGGTACTTGATATTCGCTTTTATGCAGAGAACTGGATGAAGCACAAGTATGTAGAATTTCAATAGAGGCAATAGGCAAAAATACTGCTATTCTGTTCAGTATTGGTACACATTCCAAGTTCACAAATGGCTAAAATTGTGGCCTTTCTGCAGCCTAGAAATATTAAAACACTTTACACAAGTATGTACAGAAATGATATTGGCTTTCAATAACTAGTCATGGACCGCATGTAGACCTCCATCGCCTGTGTTAGCCTTGGACTGCAGTGCATTATGTATACAAATAATGTGCATTTTGCACCACACTATATTAATTTCACATGCACATTTTTGGCGAAACGTCTGCAGCCACAGGGTCTGCTTTTAATTCGCTTAGAAGAACACTGATAGCATCCTTAAAGGCCAAAGGGCCATGAAAGGTTAGTGCGACAGTTTTCACCTCGTGGAATTTCGCAGTTGAGAAGTGTTCTGGTTTGGTTTGATTTATGTTGGTTTAACATCACAAAGTGACACTGGCTATGAGGGATGCCATAGTGGAGAGCTGCAGATAATTTTGACCCCCTGGGGTTTTTTACCGTACACTGACATCACATATAGCACAGGGGCATCTTGCGTTTCACTTAGAAATGCTACCACAGCAGCCAGGGCTGAACCCGCTTCCTCGTGATCACCAGTCAAGCTCTCTAACCACTGTGCCGCCACAGTGGGGCACAAGTGTTTTGAATGCATCTCTACATAGCTGAAAACAGAACCATGCCTTGACTAGTCTGGGCAGGAGGTATACCTGTAGGCACAGGTTAAGTTAGAGAAATGTTTTCTGCAAAATTTTGTCTTACTTGCAGAAAGCCTGCGAGGCTAAGCTGTTCAGCTTGTGTGCACAACCTGCGCTGCGTGTAAGGAAGCCACAGTGCCAAATCCAGCAACGTTTTTCAAAACGAAAGTAAAGCATGCCCACAAACCTGTATAAGCAAAAAAAGAAGAAAAAAAAAAGGTCATGCAGCTTGAAAAGACTGAGATATATAGTGCGCACTTTGTATGAGAAGCAATTTTGAAAAACCCAATATTCAACTTGCTTTTGAGAGATGAGTACAAAGTCAAAAATTCCTGTTGCCAGTCCCAAAATCCAGGTTTCCTGCTTAACGATGCACATAAGCTGCCAATCTGAACACTGATGATCATAAGTTTCTCACCTTGCTTAGCCGTGAGGAACTCATATTTGAGATAAGCTTCAAGATTACTGAAGCTGTTTGACGCTTTAAAGTTAATTTCGCTACAAGGTAACCCCCTCCCCTTATCTTACATTAACCAATTTCACTAGCATGGCACAATGGTGCAAGCTCGCATGCTGGGTAATGTTGGTGGTCCAAAATGATGCACACTAGCCTGCAAGCAAGCTTGAAGCAGGCATATGAAGCTAGCCCTGGTTCTTCTGTATATTTCTATTTTGTAAACTTCCAGAGCCTGAAAGTTGAGGAAGGGAGGTTGCTGGTTGGCTAAATGCCCTTTTCGAAGCTGAGCAGTGCTTTCTTGAGAACAGCCTTTGCAAATCCACGACACTTTTTGGCAGCAAACTCTGCTATTGGCCCAATTTGTGCACACCAAAAACCACTGGCACTCATGCCGAGTAGTCCTAGAATAGGAGCTGCACAATATGTGCGACATTTCAGAAGCAGAATTACTTAAAGAAACATAGTTCACAAGGAAAAGAACAAGATTACCGATTTATTCTAGGCGCTGCAGAAACTACCTGAACTGCAAAAATTCAGGGGCACTTTGGCTTACTAAAGTGCTTCAAGGCGGAGAAAGCCTTCCCCGCCGCGCTGCTTAGGCATTGACTGCAAGACCGTTTGTGATTGACGAGAATTGACAGATACTACGCCTTTTATTTGCTGTCAGCCAATTTGAAACGCTGCTGATGCCTGCTGTACTGAGTGTTTCTATATATGCTCTGTGGTGCGGCGTTCGAGGAAGCACCAAATGAAAGGCGCCGCACGGAAGCCTGGATCGAACGCCCGCCTGGGTCAGCTCACATCTGGTCCAGTCATGACCGGATGTGACGTCATTATCTCTTCTGGTTATAAGACATGGTCGGATGTGTAGTGATGACGTCACATCCTGCCGTGTCTAATTAGTAGTAGTTAATGTCTAGTTAGTCATTAGTACTGGTTAGTGAATTACACTGATTGGGTAAGTAACTAAGTCAACCCAACTCACTCTGGGTACTACCACACCAACACTAATTAGTTAAGCGATTACTCGCCTAAGTACAATTGGTCTCGTTTAAAATTCGCGGCCTGTGACGTCACACCTCGATCGACCAACTGATAAGCGGGACATTTTTGTCGACACATTCCTGCTGACAACGCTGAGCCATTAAAGGCTTCCGCCTTAAAATGTGGTGAGGGCAGGAGGGACAGAAAAGAAAATGGCTAAACATTCTCTACATGTGGAGTCTTCACCTGTCACATTGTTAACCTGAGGCTATTGTTGCGACGCCGGCAGGGCCGAAGCCGAAGGCCAGCGAGGCGAGGCGACGAGGCACCACGGAAGCGAGGAGCAGTGCAAATTTATTTACATGATGGTAGAGATTTTAGAGAAAGTCTCCCAATGTCCCCAACAATGGTCAGACCCCGGTTTTTCTACACTGTCTTGTCCCTAGGTACCTAGATAGGGAATCCTTTGTCCTTGAGCACTGGCCAATTGAAGAGCACCAATTGGCATTTTTGCACTCAGCACCATGAAGACCCGTCTTCCGAATTCATTCACGTAGGCCACGGCACGTCGACGAATACGTCACCAGCTTCCCACGGGTAGCTTGGTTCTTGATGCTGCAGAAGCGAGGGTATCTATTGTCGGCGCGTCTGTTCCCTCAGGCGTGCTCTTGGTAACGGCAAACAGACCACAATGCGGGGCCGGCGATGCATGCCTCTTTTTTCCACCGCTGCCCTTGGGAAGAGCGCAGTTTCAAGGGCAGACTCCCGGAGCGTTCGCCGCACCTAGGTATCCGATGCCATGTGAGCTTGTTGCTTCGCGCAGGGCCTTGACCGCCGTCGTCGAGGCAGGCCTGTTGCTATGTACAGGTTGATATCCGCTTCATCAAGTGCCCCTGGCAATGAAGACACGCTGGCGCCTTCGCAGACGTGACCGCACAGACATCACACCATGTAATGGTGGTACATAAAAATTGCAGTGTTCTGGGGCTCATCTTGTGGCAAAAGCCTCAGTACCTTCCTCTTTTGCATGCATTATTTAAATAGAAGTAATAAGCTGGAAGTCTATTCAACATTCATTTGGCAAACTGCTTTGAAACAATGCAAACCAAGGTCAATTCACCTGGCTCGCGAAGGTGCACAAAAGTAGTTATATAACCAAGTGCCAGCTTCACATGGCAAAGAACTGTGGGTTGCCTTCCTAGGTGCGGAGAAGGCATACGACTGCATAGAGCATGATGTCTGAACAGGTTGTGCCTCAAGGGCCCATTCAAAGAGGAAGTCGCCTGGCTGTGCACTCTCTACACAAACACCAAGGTAGTTGTGGAGTGGCAGGGCCGCCGGTCACATGCGGTTGATGCACAGTGGGGTCCACGACAGGGATGCCCTCGCTCCTCGCTGTTGTTCGTGCTGCTGTTGAGTGATCAGGAAGGTGAACTGGAAAGGTGTGGCAAGGGATTTGACCTAACATATATGGACGGGGTGAGGTTAGTGTAACAGGTCCCACCAGACCTACTCAATGCCGAAAACATTGTTTGTGGATGACTTGGAGGTAGACATCCAGAAGCAACTATGTCTGCACCGCACATGAGCGGTTGGGCTTACAGTTAGCTTGAGAAGACTGCGCTGCTGAGCTGATCCCACGCCAAAACCACAGGGGAACTGAAATTACTGCTACTGCTACAAGGGTGCAAAATACTGTTGGCATCGACCTACAGGTGCTTTGGGATAGGCCTAACGACACGGCTCCCCTGCTAATCAACTATGAGGACAGCCTCCGTACGAAGGCGATGCGCAACCAGAGTGCCTTCAGAGCCAAAACACTAGTCATTCTATATGATGGAACATACCATACGGAAGGCAGTGATGGTGCTGGGTACTTTGTCCAGGACACTATAATTTATAGAGCAAAGGCAGAGAGAGGAGGGACGACAGGCACTCAGTGTCCATCGTTCATCCATGAAAGCAACAGTGCAGGGTGATGTTATAGGTAGTCCTCCTCAGAGACCCGGGAGGTAGTGGTTAAGATTAGCTTCGAGATCCGCTTGTGGACGCTAAGAGGTGAACTATGCGTACATCAAGTGCAACGTTGCCTTCTCTACTCCGCTGTGTGTATACGCTAGAAAAGTAGGGAACAAAGAACCAGATATTGTTGCCAACAATAGCAAACACTCTAAAGACTGCTAGACCAAAGCAAAGATGTGTGAATGCATGACAATAACGGAGACAAAGCGGTGCAGAACCGGCGCAGCGGCCAGGTCTGCTCTCGACACGTACCTCACGCGCAAGAGAACACCAAGCTCTGCGGGGCTCGTGCGGGAATGCTGCGCACGAAGAAATGGCACGTGCGGATTAACGGCGAAGACAATGTGGCTATCACATATGCGGACGAGTGACGGAGACAACTGCGCACATAATAATTATGACTTGTCAAATTTTCCTGCTATGCCGTCCTAGTGGGGCTACCTTGCCACAAGCGCTAAGCTAGGTTTCACCTCTGGAGGCGATGCGGTTAATAGTGCCAGGCGGCGAGCCAGATGGGCAGTGGTGGAGGGAAAGGGTAGGCAGGGGCTGGAGGGCTGTGTGGTATAGGCAATTTTGTATATTTGTGGAGATATGTACCGCTACGAATAAAGCGAAGTGTGTGATGAAGGAGCACGTGCACTAAGTAGAAGCGCCGCCGGCACCGCACGTGCGAAGAGCGGACGATAGACAGCGCCGATGATACTGGCTTGACGCGGCTAGTAAAGGTTTCGCTTTATGACGTGGAGGCCGCGCGAGAAGCAAACGGGGAGGCAGGCGACCGAGACGAGCAGCAGCAGTACTTCAGCTTCAATTCTCTCTAGCCTTTGCCCAGGGATTGCGAGCATGGGTTGTAAACGCGCGCACCTTGTATGCATGCTCGAGTTCAGGCCCGAAAGGAGTCCTGCGCCCGCCTGTGGGGCGCCGACGCTCCCTAGACGGGAAGGCCCAAGGAAGTCCGTCACCGCCGGCCATGGTCGCTGTCGACGCGCGACCTGTGTCGCCAAGATCTGCTGCACGCATCCTTCACTTTTTTTTCAATAAAATAGACACGCACTACTGCAACCGTCCTAGTGATGTGTCGCGCTCGCTTTCCCTTTGGCTGGCCGTGCGGCCTGCGAACGCCCTTACCTCCGCCGCGAATGCGCGCCCTGCGCGCGGCGCCAGCTTCGGGTGCTGCGGCAGGGCTACCGGGGTTGTAATGTTGTAATTAGGTCAGCAGTTTTTGAAATAAAACCAGTGTATTCTAGATCCTATATAACAGCACTGCGACAGGCAGATGCGCTATGCCCCAATCAGATCGAATTTGAGGGTGAGGGGGTGCGTAGGAGCACAACTGCCTAATAGTGCGCCGAATCCCGGTTAGACTAGGTCACCCCTACCCTTTGCACTGCCGCGAACAGCGTCCGAGACGCCAGCCTTCAGAGCTGGCGCGTGCTGAATGTTATGCCCTCAGCTTGGCCTGGTCCGAAATTGTGGTACGTGAGCGAAGAGCCACCTTGCAACAGCATACACAAACAGCAAAACCCCACCACTTCTACAGCTCATTTCGACAACACAGGGACATTTCTTACCCATTATTCTTACCGAGCTTTCAAAGAACTACCTCGCGAAGCAGCTTTAGGAAATTTAAGTTCAGTTGCTAAAACGCCAGAATAGAATTTACGCACCTGCAAAGTATAATGGGAATAGCTAGTCGACCTGCATGCTTCCGGGCAATGAGCGAAATTTTCTCATCTAGAACCTGTTGCGATGCGGTTAAGCGGCAGTGCTTTGGAGGCACTAAGGTCGCCGCCCGGGGAGTTGCTACTAAGTATCGCCAGAGATAGCACTTGTCATCCTTGCGTATTCTCTGAATCGCTGCTTTGCGATTTCTCAACTCGGCGACGGTCTGGAGCTGCGTGGGTTTTCGCTATACCGAGGACATCCGGACAGTACTGGTTCCTATATAAATGCCAGCAGCTCTGCTAAGACCTGCTACTACAAAAGTTATAAACACTGGGTGTTGAGTGCACCCGTATTCTCTGGTACAGCTTGCAGATGACCCAGATGCAGCCATTTCACACGCATAGCAGCAAAGCTCGAGCAGGTTGGCTTGCAAACTGGGTACAGCGAAGTGGTCGCGAAGGGGGAGAACTAGGCAAACATGACCGGTACAAAGTAAAACTATAATGGCCAAACCTTTCGGTGATAGGGTTCAGAAATCGCTAACACTTACGAAGGGACTTTTCTGCGTTGGACCATAAACGGAAGGCAATGTTGCATCAGCGGTATTCACCAGCTAACAATGAAGGTGAGAGCAGCGAATGCTCCGTAGGGAGAGACATTTTGGAAATATGCGGGAAATAGTCGCCCAATGGTGAGTTACAATAACCTTCAACCGTTCTGTTGAACACAGATATGACATGCGCAAATATGGCTCGAATGCTAAATAAACAGGATCTGTTGCACTACACCCGCCATGGCTGGTTCATACTTTCCAACCACCAAAGTGGTCGAACTATACCACGGCGAGCCTCTGG
>NC_139348.1:133758151-134041115 GCF_055883805.1 Amblyomma maculatum
CGTCTTCGTGTGCCGCATGCTGTTCTGCACTTTTTTTTTTTTGCACTGACTGTGCTCTGATGCTGGATATGGATAACGGGGGCGAACGATAGGGGCTTCGCCACAGGTACGGTCGGCCCAGGTTACGCAACTAGGCGGCCGCGCGTATAATGGCGATACGAGCTGCCATGGACGCGCACACACCCCTCTCTCCCATTGTGCAGCGGCGGCGTGGCCCAGTTCTGGGCGCAGGCAGGAAAGATCCACGGCAAGGGGGAAAACGACGCTAAGCGGCAATTACACGCCACCCCGTCCGTCTATCTCGCTGAGGCGCGTGCTCGGCCGCGTAGAGTTCAAAAGAAAGAGTAAAACGGTCACGGCCCTGCCGCAGCGTGCCGATTCAGGAACGCGGAGAGGAAACCCTACGCGACGAGAAAACTGCGGCGGTCTTAACGCTCCTCGCTACTTGGCGGAGCTTCTTGCCGACACGGTGCGGGTGGAGAGGGTGAGAGGAGTTCAAGATCGAGGGCAATGGTTGTTCGGCAGCACGGTCATTACCGGCACGAGGAGGAAGATGAAAAAAACTCGCGAGGTGGTATGAAACTGGACGGCGGTAAAATAACGAGCCGAGAAGGCAGTCATGGCGAGACGCTATCCAACGGGGGAAGAGGTAACTAATATACATTGACATTTGACATCTCAGTTACGTCAGAATCGCCTGTGTCCCGGAGGCTACAGCCTGAGGAAGAGTCATTAAGAGAAGGGGGGGGGGGGGGGGATACAGACCTGGTGGCGGGGGCGACCCACGATGGAGGGGAAGACGGCGCGGGGAGCGTCGTCACCGGCGAAACCGGCCTTGCACATGCCGGAGCCATTGTCGACCACCAGGGCGGCAACCTCGTCGTCACACATGTTGGCTGTTTAGCTGCACAAAATAAGATTCAGGGTTACGGGAGGCATAACACAACTGCAGGGCAGCTTGGAAGCGTGCGTAATGCCGAGCATCAAGCAATTAGTGCTACTGAAGCACAACGTTACAGGAAAAAAAAAAGTGCGCCCCAGTTATTAGACTGAAAATGCTGAATACAACCTGCGAAGCTCAGTGTAACGTAACCCTTCCACGAAAGAGGCCACAACGCATGATGTCTTATTCGCGACGCCGAAGTCTGAATGACGGCAAGAAAACCGAACAAAGTCCAAGCTTCAGGCACTCGCAGCCAGAGCTATCGAACCAATTAGGAATCCGCACACGCGTGCAGCGGCACGAGAGCTAAAAAAGCCGAGCTAAGTGAGCCAGGCGGATACCAAGCCGCCAACCGGCACGTTCAAATTTGGCGCCCTTCAGCGCCGGCTTCGCGCCGTGCCACGCCCCCCTTCACCACTGGGACCCCGAATAGATCTGTCTTCTCAGTACTCACGAATACACCACGTCGAAGTTTTTTTTTTCGGCTAAACCTGGATTAACACCGACGCAAGTCAATGCGGGAAGAGCGAATAATCCACGAGGAGATGCACGGCGTTGCTGCCGTAGGCACGGTTGACAGGTGACAGTTAAGCCACGCAACCGAACACACAGTTTAGATTATCCCTCTCGCTAATCGGTCGGTAATCCACAGAAGGCCGAAGACGCCCAGAAGCCGAAAGCACACTTGGGGTTTGAGGAAAGCGTCGAACTGCAGCTGTTCGCCGCTGCCCACCTTGTTGAGCGAATGCCCCGCCTGGACGACTCAAACTTCTCGCAAACGCCGAAGCCCGGAGTGACGCCTCCCGGCACCGCGCCGGGAATATATACGGGGAGGGAGGGGGCGACGGCGCGCCGGATGCTTCGTTCGCCGTCACGTGACCCGGACATGACGTATGCGCAGCGTCCGCGGCCAGCGCCATATAGGGCCGGCGGCGGCCCTCACTCCCCGCGGTGTTTCGAGGGGAGAGGAGGGACGCGCCGCAAAGCCGGGCGGCGCCGAGAGACCCAAGAATGGGCAGCGGCGGGGACTCAGGGTTCGGGCACCCAGCGGGCTATTTCGAGCGGACATAACTCTTCTCCTCATCTCTCACCCTTGCTAGCACCTTCGGGAAGGAACCCTTCGCGTATCCTTCTCTCCGAATAGCCTGGAAAAGCCATAGCGCGAGCCATGTCCCGCTTTGGCCTTCGCCGGCCGCTCTTCGCCGTCCATTCGGTTGGAGGCGGCTGAACGCTTTTCTTTTTTTATTATTGTTATTATTACTATTTTTTTTTTCCCGCAGGCAACATTACGCATGAAGCGGGCTTCTAGCAGGGCCGAAACTTGTCGACACGATGGCGCCGGAAACGGGACTTAGGCCATCGTGCGTGGTGGTCTATCAGTAAAAAGACGCTCGGCTACTAAACACTGTTCGAACCGCGTTTAGAAACGTAAGAACGTCCGTGTGCTGTGCGTCAGTGCACGTTAAAGAACCCCAGGTAGTCGACATTATTCAGGAGCCTCTCAGTACAACAACTCTTTCTCCTTTTATTTTCCTTAGACACGGTTCAAGTGTCCACGGTGAAGTATGACAGATAGCGAGCCTTGTCTGTAAACCTGTCATGTTGATGCCGCAGCGCTAGCCGGTCTCGGAACAGTGCTGAAGCACGCTCGCCGGCCGCGACCTTCGGTGCACCGAAGCGCGACCGCCCCAATGCGTTAGAACCGTCAATTGAACTGGGGAGGACGAAAGAGCGCTTACCGGGCACTTCGAGTTTCGGAGCCTGCGCGACCTAGTCATTAAGCTTGCATTCTGCACCAGGAGGCGCCTACTTATCGACAGGGAATAAGTCTCGGCCGGCATTGCGAACTGCCAGGGCGTTGTTTATTCGCCCGCACTGAGCTTTCGCGAGCGGCCATGAGCTCCCCGTTCTCGCAGGACACTTGGTTGCCGATTTGACCGGCGTTACCGAAGTAAGACGTTAAACCAACGCTTCCAATTCAATGCTCGCCCGACTTCGGCCCTGCATTCCGATACCTCACTGAGCACGACTCATCGCTAACGCCTACTGCAGTTAACGACGTGTTTTGCTAGTACGAAACGTCCCTAATCAGGTTCCTAACATGTCACACATGCCACTTTTATCGAACGACAGTGTACTACAACAGTTTGCGCAGAGACCACCAAAAAAAGCCAATGTTACTAAACGTTCATCACAACGGCTTCACGCCATAACCTGGTGCATAGGAAGCACCGTGTGTAATATATTCGCAACGCTGGGTGGCCGCTGATAAGCGAATCCGATGGTTTGGCGAATCGTCTGTGTCAACAAAAACGAGCCGGTGAAGAAAACCTAAGCAGTGGCCTAAGTGGCACCTGCCGGCGCTATTGCAGCCATCTGTGCTCGCGCACAAGCTCATCAAAAAAGAAAAAAAAAAAGGAACCCGTCAGACGATTTGTCAGCTAAACCACTCGAAGAAGCCAGTCACTGTAATTCTTCACACACAGACGCGCAGTTTCATTATATCACAGCCTAGTACAGCTCTGTGTTTGCAGTGCTGTGGCCAGTCCGAATATTTCCCAATTGCTCTCATTGGGTCAGAAGATGCCACCAAGACTTTTGACGTTCCTTTCTCGGAACAAAGTTTTTACTATGTGCAAGTTAGGGCCGTGGTTCTACGCTTCCCTGGCGGGGTGCAAAGGTATAAGGTATGTAACTTGGAAGGGGCGGCCTAAGTTTGCAGCCGCCACCGAGGCGGCGGCCCCGGTGTTACAAAACGAGCTCGCCGCCAGCCCCGCAGCCGCCGCAACGGGGGAAAAAAAAAAAAAAAATGTTCGGGACCGGCGCCAAGGCGTTCAAGTCTGGCGAATGTAACAACAATCAAAAGCCAGCAAACGCTCGCGGGGCCATACACCCACACGCCGGCCAAGCAGCGCACAAGTCCTCGTCCAGAGAGACGGACAACGCGCTTTCTCCTGCCTACCGCTGCCAAGTTCTGGGCCAGGACTCCTCCGCAAAGGCTCACACCCGCTCGGCGGACTTTGTTTATACCCCTGGTCATTAAGAACACAGCAATCGTGTCCAAAAACAAACGACCGAGCAGCCGGAGCTGGTTACCGAGCAGAGGCTGAACGATGCAGCTTCCCAGCTCGGAGGAGTACCAGCACTGACGAAAAATCCCGATTTTCTTCCCGCCTGGGCTTTGGTCTTCGTTTATGGGGCGGTTAACGACCCAAATTGGTTCAGGTTGTGAGGGACGCCGAAGTGTAAGACTGGGTAATATCGGCCGTCTGGGTTTTATTGCGATAGCAATACTGCGCCAGGTTGGTTTCGGCCCGTCGCGTCGTCCCGGGAAGGGCCACGTTTGACCTTGAACAGCCGCGAAGGTGACCGAGGCAGCTAATGCTTTCGCTCCACATTCGGTTCAGCAGCATTGAACCCTTCTCATTTATATGTGGGCTGGTATCTTACGCACTTAGGATGAGCTTAAGTGTCCCCAATAATGTAGCACCTTACATTGATAGGGCGTGATAGGGGAATAACGTAGCAGGCAAAAGAAGCTTCCGCCGTTGCTGTCGCAATTCAACTAACCAGAGTTAAACCGCAACTAATGTTTTTTAACACGGTCGTACAGGACACTGAGCACCGGTAAAGCCCTGATAAGAACGAAGCGCACGATTATAGACTAGCCCTAAATTGTAACAAACTTGTGCTAGCATCAAGGCTTAATTTATGACAATCACAACAACCGCACAACAGTGGTTGCTGCGCCGCCGCCAACGCGGCTAAGCAGGAATGGTGCGCGCTTTACAATGTCACGGGCGAAGCAAAAAGAAAAGAAATATCTGGTGGTTTCCTGCCTCGCGGCGTCAATCCAGCCACGAGACAAGCGCGGCCACGGCCAATATAGGATGACGAGGAAACAAGGGCCTCGGTCAGCGCTCACCTGGACCAGTATAATTAAGGAGCAGAGACGCACGCAGCTTTGCCCCAACAAATAAAGCGGCTTCCCATTCCGATAATCGCACGGCAACGCCCCAATATCGCCAAACACTACACGTGTACAGATAGCGATGATGCGAGAGGACACGGCATGAGCAATGAATCCACGGAGCAGTGTAATAGCTTTTGTTTTCGTAACTGTAGGCAGTACGCAGGAAGGTCCCCGCCACCACGTAGTTAGGCAATAGACATCGCACCGGACTGCGTGAGTCAATTCCTCCCAGAATGACGGAAGGGCACGTGATAAAGAGGAACAGACGGGTTTCAGTGGATATAAGGTGATGGGCAAGACAAGCGGCACAACGGTCTAATTCAACAACGCCGGAGGGCAAACAAGGGGAAGGGGGGGCAGGGGGCGACAGAGGGCGACAGAGGGAAAGGAAGCGCGCGATGGAGCGGCCCGCGCAATCACTCCTCCTTTTGACCCCGAAATCAATGCCTCTGTTAGCACAGGCTTTGCGCGCGCTCCGCGGCGCAGTTATGCGACACACGCGCGGGATCGAGACTGCGGCGCTTTAGAGTTTTGTGTTTTCCTTGCACGCGCATAAGCGCCCCGCGAAATTTGGCACTCCGCCCGATTTGTTTCTGCCGTTCGTTTGTCGACGGCGGAGGCGGCGTAGAGCTGCGCAACGGACTCGGGGAGGCCCAAATGCCTGTGTACCCCGGCCGAGACTCGCTGGTCGAGTACTCGGCCGCAGTCTGCTTACTCCTTGCCGAGAGTTGGAGCTAGCGCAGTTCAGGAATAGGAAAGCAACCACGTGCCAAAAACTTGTTCTTGCTAAGAAAATGTTAACCGTTGCAGCCACCAATCACAAAGGCGAAAGAAACTGTTTCATAATGCAGCAACGTTACACACGCTTCGTTATTTCCTCAATGCACAAGTTGTTTTATAATAACTGATAATTTTATGTACTCGCTGTGCACAGGTTTGTAGGCCTCAAATTAGTAATGTTAAAAAATAAAAGCTTAACATTTAAAAGTCCTTACGAAGCTCATATGAAAGCTTAACATTTAAAAGTCCTTACGAGGCTCATCATCCTGAAACTACTTCTCTGTATCGTCCTTCTGCAATTACAGCAGCTCGCAGCGATGGGTCGGGGTCAGGCCGTTTCGGTGTCTGGCCGGGCCTTCTCTCAGTAGCGTAGGGTCCGGACAGTGGAGAGCGTGAACATTTTTTATTCTACATTTATAACTATCGTACGACCCTAGATCGACTAGAGAAACCACGTATATGCAAATGCCGCGAGCTCCCGAGGGTTTATATAAAGTTAGTACGATGTCACTATATCGATATTCCGCGCGCACATGCGCAAGGCGGCGGCATCGGGGGCAACAACTAAACAAGCGGAGGCGAATTCGTTATGACAAGTAATTCGCTGTAAGCGAAGTGGTCCACTAGCCACCCGCACAAAACGGGTATTTCGCCAGACGGTGGCCGGATTCGCACAAGGGTGCAGTGAACGCTGTAATAGGCGCACCATATCCCCCCCCCCCCCCCCCCCCCCCGACACGCGCACACAAGCGAGATCGGTGCACTGCGGCCCTTACTGCAGAGCGGCTCGAAAAACCGCGCGCAACGAATTAGTGCCGGGCTAGAAGCAGACAGACTGGCCCACTATCGTCGGCCAAACGGGCAGCACAGCACAAACAAGTTGGAAGAGCCACTACTTTGAATGCGCCGGCTAACTACGAGGATGCAACCGTTGCCAGAGCACACACGCAACGGATGAGGGAGCGGCTCGAAGCGGAACGTACAGTTAACTCGCAGGCCTAAGTAAGCGACTTCAAAAGGCCCGAAGCGATTACGCTCGCTGTTACCCCGCGCGTGTGTGTGTTGGAGGAGGATGGGGGAGGAATTGGCGCTTCGAAATCCAAGTCGCTCCCGCCGCGTGCGTCGGATTATTAGTTCGCCAGAAGAAGCGGCCGGAAAATGCCTGCTTGGTAGGAACGCATGACTCGCCACCGACGACGTCACTAACTACAAACGCAAGGGTCGACGGCGGAAAGGAACGGCACAGCCGTGCAGTGCACTTGCGGCGAAAAACAGCGCCAAAAGTGGAGAAAAGCAAGCATGCGCGGCGCCAAACTCGCCACGATGCCGTCGCGGACACCCCTCGAGGAAATAACGCGCGAAAGCAACGGGCTTTTTTTTTTTTTTTCTCACGACGCGCATCACGGGTCGCAGACAGCACTGCACGTAAGGCATATAGACACAAGCACGCACGCGCACACACCGGGGCGTGCACAACTCGAGCCCGCCCGTCATTTAGCGCGAATCTGCTTCTCTCGCCAGCCCGAATAAAAGAAAGCGCAGCAGAGCGGCGCCTTTTGTTTCTGGCCCGCTAAAAGGGCGCACGATATGCACCCGCACAGACGGAGGCACCTCGCAGAGAATTGGGTTAGCCACGGTCGGCAAGCGGTGCGCGTTCCAGGTGCCAACGGCCACACGCGCACCTCCCGGACTGAATACGAAAGAGCAGCCCTCACTACCACGCGACAGCGGTCAGCTGGCTTACCCCACCTCATCACGAGGGCAAAGCAGAAGCGACCGCACGCAAAAAAGCCTAGCCGTGAGCAATACCCACCGAACTCGGTCGTTACGATCATACGCCGCCCCGCGATAGTTTACACGATGCGAGCAGCCCATCAGCGTAAACAGGAGATCAGAGGCAGTGCGCCCGCCGGCCTCGAGCCACGTGCATGTGTTTCACACTGAAGACAAGCACGGTGTCAAACCGAGAGACGCGCACGTGAGCTGGGTAACACCACCTCCGCCGCACCACGTTCCGTTACCCCTTTTAGCTCCCTCATCGGTGCCGTCAACCCGAAGGCATGCCTATTAACATAGCCCGTGCGAGAGCTAGGGGAGAGGCCATGCTGGACGCGTGCTGCACAGATTGGCGCCGATCCCTCTTGAAAACGGGGCCAACGCCACGGTGGGCCAGGTGTCGCCGGCTTATGAACGGCGTAACGTCCCGTGAGGGTGCTCCATTCAGTTTAGTAGCCCATTCCATAGCGGAAACAAATGCAAGGGCAGAAAAGCTGGTGCAAAAAAAAAAAAAAAAAAATAAAAAAAAAACTGAAATGTAGCTCGATAAAGGTAGCTCGCGCCTACAATAAAAGATCTAATTACAACTATACTACTGTAAAGCGAATAAAAGCAGCAAGAACAGAATTATAACACAGGAAGTGACACCAATTGAATAATTATTCCATACAGTAAAGAATCGATTTAAAATAAACGAATTCAAGATCATAAGATCCCAGCAGCTGACATCACTGATGAAACAGTTTAAAAGTAGCGCCAGATGCCCCCAGCCCGGGAAGCAAACTACGCCACCCATGAAGACGGCATTGGCTGTTTGCCCAGACAAGGTGTATTAAATACGGTTTGGTTTGCGAGGTTTAACGTCTCAAAACGACTCGAACTATGAGGGACGCCATAGTGGAGGACTCCGGAAATTTCGACCGCCTGGGGTTCTTTAACGTGCACTGAAATCGCACAGCACACGGACGCCTTGCTTTTCGCCTTCATCGAAAAGCTGTTGCCGCGACCGGGATTCGATCCCCCACCCTTGGACACACTAGTCGAGCGCCCTCCCTTGCACCACCACGGCGGGGCAGTAAATACAGAAGCAATGCTGTAATGGTGGCTAGCTGGTTTTTTACATCTTCAGCATAGCGCGCCTAACTACCCACGTGAAGAAGTAAATACGGGGCAATCACATGTGGAAGTGACAATACATTGTGACATATGCAAGCATATCATAGGCACTAACTTCAAGCAAGCTAATATCGAAGGTCGACGCTAACTTTCAGTTCCGCGTACGACGCGACAGCCTTTATGGGTCTCTTCAGAGCCCTGGACTCATCTGCGCATACGTATCTTGGCAGACATGGATACTGTATTTTAAAGCGACAGCTTCCGATGGAAAGAACTGCACTAAAAGCGTGCGGTGGCTCACTCATTGCACGAATGTACGCGCTGTTTCGATTAAGGAGCAGAAAATCACGTGTGCAAAAACAGATCGTTGCCTGAATTGAGCATCAGAAGCTTCAAGGATCCTTTACTATCGCGTTCTGCTCTTGCGAAAGAAAGCATGGTTGTCTCTCAAGTTCTCGTTTTTTTTTTTTAATTCCCTACAAGACGCACAGCGGCTTCGTTTAACAGAATCCACCGAAAGTGCCTCAATGGCGCAGGGTAGACCTGACGTGTGACCCAAAGGTCGTGACCTTATAAGGGCAATCAAAATCTTTCACATGCCGTGACGCTAGAGTCGAGCTGTGACCTCATAATGACAGTTTGACGCTTTATTCGCTTTCAATTATGCGCGGCGGCCCGAACCTGTCGACATTTTCGCGACACGCCAACAGCTACGGCGCCGGGTCTTTCGGCTCAACGGGAGACGCCGTCACCTTGATAACGGCCCCCGCACAGCTTCAGGGGCGCGGCAGTTGGCGCATGTCCCGTCGTTCCTCCTCGTCTCTGTCCCGACGCCTTTGTTGCGCTTTGCATAATCGCAAGCGGCAGTGAGCAACACCTGTCGGTCAACGACAGGCGACGCAGCCTCCAAAAAAAAAAAAAAAAAAAGCTAAAGACAGAGACGGAAACGATATTTAAAAGGCACGCCCCTTCCCGCTGACGCATTCTTGCTGCCTGCCCAGCGGCATGACAAATGTCGGCATCCCGTTACGCGGCGCACACAGGATGCGCAGCGAGTACAGTCAGGAGGGCGAACCCGATATGCGTCTGGCTGAGCAACATGCCTGCGTGACGTCGATCCGCGATGGGGTTACCAGGCGGTTAACGTTATAGTAACGCAGTCGGGCACACTGAAATCCCACCCTCCGAGCTTCACCGAGCTAGAAGAGGTCAAACACAGGCAACTGCGGAACTCACTTATTTATAAATCGCTGATATAATTGCTGAGATTAGAGACTCAGGCTTCAGCACGCAAGCGCAGCCTGTACAGTGGCTACGCGGTACGGTACACTATATGCCAAGGCCGTTCGCGACTGCACGCGCCACGCATGCATGAGTGCGCAGGGTGCATGGGACTAAGCCACACACGTCACTGGAATCTTCATTAAGAAAATCGCGAATTTCCTCGCTGCCTGGAGGCACAAATAGTGATGGATGGGGAAAATGTGATTCGCGCAGGCACTATGCCCGGTTCATGGCTTGAGGCTTAAGAATGACTGTCCAGAATATCAGCTCCGTCCCGAACGCGCTACTGTGGCCACTTGTACACCTGCAAAAGTCCGGGAAATTTAAACAAAAAAAAAAAAAAGAATCGAAATCTAGGAGGAAAAAGGCCCTAGCGTTTCGAGACCTTCAAAGATGGCTGCCGCGACAAGTACGAGAAGCGGTGGAGGCGGCGACGCAGAGATCATTAACCTTGCCGGTAAGCGAGAGAGAACGGGGGAAGCGAAGAAGCCCAACCGAGGTGGCGGCCTCTCACGCGCGATGAGCTTCCGCGGCGGCGGGTCGCGGCGCACACCTGGCCAGGTGGGGACACGGAATGCCGGCCGACATTTAATTCCGCGCGTGCGCCCAATGTCATCCAACATATGCGCGCTTGGGGGGGGGGGGTAAATGTGAATCGGCAGTGGGCGATGTTGCACAGCTGTCACCACAGTTTTGTTGTGTTTATGTAGCCGGTGTCAGTTTCCTCTCTTAACCCCGCCACTTCAGGGTAGAGTGCCTCGATGTCAGCGCCGCCGTTCATCGATAGGCACCCTACTTCAGGGATCACTGTAGCGACAAGAACACTGTGCTATCTATTACTCCACGTCACAAGAGTTGTAATGGACGCTTAAAGGAGGATGCGCTCTACATAGAATACCGTCCACTATGAAAATGCAAAAGCTGCGAATACCGTCCACTATGAAAATGCAAAAGCTGCGAATACCGTCCACTATGAAAATGCAAAAGCTGCGTTTCACTAGACCCACATCTCATCGGCAAAGACACCTCGTGAAATGCAGCACACCTTGTATGAACAGTGAGCTATGTAACAGGGTGATGTCACTTAGTCACGGGATAGGAGGAGGCATGCGAGAGTGCACGCGAACAATGCTACCCTTAGAGGGTGAAAATGAAGACTGGTTAGGCGTGCTTGGCATCCGCGTAACATCTTTTATTGTATTCTGAAGCTCCTCCTACGTTTCGCATATCGTTGCCAGCATATTTTGCTACTAGCAACCCCCAGCCCCTCTTTTCTGAGCCCACTGAGTTGCACTCTGGCTTGCCTGCTCGAAGTCTGCGCGCGGTCACGACAAGCAAGGTCACGCAATGCTAGCTTTCTTTTCCCCCGAAGGTCAGTCAGCCGGTCAGGACGACACCGTTACGTAAACGACCCCGCGTCGCCATCCGCAATGGCCCCGTCGACAGCATCGTCACATCACAGCCAAACGGGGCTTGACCAGTCCGTTTCAATTTATTTTATTTTATTCTTTTGTAGTTCTTCCACCGCTACTATTTTCCCGCTGCCGCCGCCAGTATCATCGCTGGTCACCGCCGTTCCGCACGCCTCGTACGGGGCTCATTACGCAACGCAGGTGGGCCGAGAGAAATTGCTCGCAACAGCGCCACCCTCCGAGCAGCGCTCAACGCACACAAACCTCCTGTTCCAAAAGAGAGAAAAAAAGGAAATCTCGAAGGAAAAGAGCGTATATGACCGAGAAAAACTGTGCCACCCGAAGCGCCTGAGACGAGCACGTTCCCACTACTGTACAGCATGGCTAACCTCCTTCCTTCCTTACATATGCGGGCTCTTCAATCGCCCTCCAAACGACTAGTGGCGGCAGGTGTATTACACGAGACAAAAAAAGAAAAGGTCAAGAAGAGCGGTTCAGTAGACGCCGCCAGAAAGAGGAAAGTCTCTCTCTACTCGGCGTCGCCTGGGACGTATTTTTCCCGGCGAGACGAACTGAAAACTCCTCTTCGAAATCGGGCGTTCCGCGCGCTAACGACAGCAGACGCGGTGCCTGGCGGCCAGATATAAGGCACCGTTGTAAGTAGCAGCAGAAGGCCCGCCTAACCGAGCCACGTTAGGTCAGACATTTCCCACGCCGGCGGCGGCTTAAGTTCGGTGGTTTTATTTTCCTTCGCGAGATACTTTAGACTCTCGAGTGGCACGAGGACTCGGACGAGATTACAGTCGAAGAATCATTGCCCACCAAAGCTGCTTGCCAACGGCATGCGCGCCAGAGGGGTTTTAACGTCCTCGACGGAATGGGTGGGCAAAGAGCACGAAGCACTACCGGGGACGACGCTTGAGCAATCGAAGCCTACACACTTCCGTTGTTGTGGACAGTTCGTATGCCGAGACCACACACGGGCAAATGAAGGTTGTGCTCTATCTATCGAGCGACTGCTGAAAGGGAACGCACAGATGAGCGCAAATCGCTCACCCAGCGAGAGACAACTGTCTCCGATAGACTCGCCCGCTTGACTTTGTGCTCCCTAAACCACACTACAGCAGGGTGCTCTTCGAGTAACCACGCAACCCCGTGTTCTTCGTCAAACAAATGGAGCGAAGAAAAACCGCCGCAGCTCTGCACCTCTCGTCTAGCTCTCTACCCATGTATTCGGGGTCCGAAGAAGGCGAAAATCGCGCAATCATATGAGAAGCCACGGGCAGATGACCAACACCAGAGGCGCTGGCGTGCAAGGACCAACTTCCATTACGATGTTGTACATCATACCGACGACATCCAAATGAAACCTCGCTGACGCCTCGCACAGCCAAACCTCGCGCAATCAATAAATATTCCTTCTCGCGCAAGCTGTTTGGCCACCGTCGAATACATGACGCGACTAAGTCCTCGTCCTTTCCCACCGCGATCGGCCTGCTCCCAGCGTGCTAGCACGGCCTGTCGTGTATGTATCGCCCCTTAGCTGTGAACCAACACACCATGAAATCGCGCCGGTACAAGCAATATGAATCAAAATTAGGACGACGCTCAATCTACGCCTGAAGAGCACACGAGACAGCGCCTTTTAATTCAGATTATTTCCGGCCCGTTAGAGATACTCAAGGTGGTCCGAAGCCCTACACTACTGCACCTGTCTATATTCCTTCACCCCCGCCTTCTTCCCTTCGCCGACATCGCGGATCAGGTGTCCACCGAAAAATGTTCGACAGGTACTGCACCTTTGCTTCCCCGTCAACCAATGTACAATTTTAGATCAGCACAAAGATTGGCACAGTGTGTTCTGATAGTTTGGTTTTGCTGGAGAAAGGAAGGCAATTTGTCTGTTTTCGGTCGAAATCTTAACTTACGAGGAACGGCATACAATTAGAGGCAAATATTGTTACCGGTTTTGACTAACAGAGATGGAGGCCAATTGGAAAGCGGAGTGGTATGACACGACCACGAACGCACAAAGAACGGTTGTGTCACAATTCCGATTCGAAATCAGGAGCATATTTTTTTTTATTTTTCCGACACTTTTTCCTCGAAACTAAAGTACGGCGGCGGCAATGCTTTTTCGACCAAAGGACCGCTCTACAAAACTGTCGCGTGAAACGCCTCTTTTTAGCGTACTACAACCTACATACACGCACGTTCGCCAGAAACCCCGGCGTCGTGACAATGAAATTCCCTGCTTGGTCAGCGGAGTGACGTCACAGGCCGCGAGGACCCACTCAATCACGGTTATACGAAATGCCTCCTCTAAAGAAAAAAGGTCTTGCAGAAAAAAAAAAAAAATACAGGACTGCGTTTAAGTCCGCGTAAGAGCGGAAATGGCGAAAGCCACTTTACAGGTCTGTTTTCACTATAACTGCACCGTCACTATCATTCCTACTATCATCATCACTGTCGCTACTATCTCATCAACCGAATGCACCGTTACCGCTACTACCATCATCACCATCACTGACTGCATCGTCCTTGTCATCGCGACTGTTATCTTCACAATGGACAGACAAGGAGAATTCGCCTTTTTTTTTTTTTTTTTTTACAAAATGTGGCGCCCTCTGGCAGTGGTTGAAAATTTGTCGGCTCCTGGTTGAAAACGTTTTTGGGAGACGCAGACACCTGCAAAACAGTGATATAGGCTCTTGACAGCTACCGCCATCTGTCGCGTGCGCCTGTCACGAATATTAACTGCACATGGCCTCCGAGATTAGTTCCAAAGAACTGCGCATGCACAACTGGGGTTGGTGGTTTGTCTTCAACAGAAAGACGCGCATGCGCATAGCGGCCTTGTGAAAAGGTGGATTGAGATCGGTTCCTCACGAGCCCAGCGTGGCTGATTGGTTTGTGCACTTGGCAAGGGATCGGAGGGATAGTGGTTCGATTCCCGGTGGAGAGCGAACATTTCCTGCGGGCATTTCCGCTAGAGTCGGCGGTAATCGAAGCGCTGCCTTTTCAGTTTGCAAGCCGCGTGCGCACTATATCTACACCACCGAGGAGCGTCTGTTCAGTGCGGTAGTTTCAGGCTTCGTGCGACTGCGTCAGACGGAACAGCAAATATTACAGCAACACTTGGTAGAAATGAAAGCCTCTAAATTATTAACACTACTGCTTACCTCTACTGCTCAGCCTTACTAATCAGTACTACTGGCTACTTACATTTAGCAACAACGCACAGTCTCTATGCAAGCGTACAGCAGTGCCGTTCTTAAGAGCACTTAGGCATCCTCTCATTTTTTTCGCTCATGTTTGCTCCCACAAGCATAATTAAAGCTCACGACGCCAATATGTAAAGTACAATAGATCAGAGGCGTATGATGAAACGCTTTCACAAAATTTTCCCTATTTTTCTTCCCATCTTTTCTGTTCAGATGTGAATCACATGACATCCTTGTGCGCTGTCTGCTCCTTTCCTTCGTCCAATCCTGTAGCGCATATTTACTAAAGAAATCCACAAACTGGCCCCGAAACTACGTTATCTAATAACGTTAGCTTTTAAGGTCAACGGTGACAGCCGAACAAAAAAATCTGGTTCAAACGTCGAAACATTCCTTTTCTTCCGCAGAACGCGGAAACGGAAGTGGCGCCACTATTGGTTTCGGCACCAGGCTACGATGATAAGTCGGAAACAAGAGTGTCGCTGCAAGCATACTCGTTGCGGAACAGTACAGTCGCCCACATGAAGCCGCCAACGGATACGAGCGCGAGGTGCTTTAGCAGAAAACGTGCTCTCCTGTCAACTACGTCGCACGCAGCGTCAAAAACAAAAAAAAAATACAGCAACAGTTCGAAGCATTGCTGGCAAACTTTGAAGAAATAACGTCGATGTTTCACCGAGCAGCTTCAGCGCTTCGACCCGCCGACCCAATTTTGGCCATGGCCGACGCAGAACCCCCCCTCTTTTTTCTTTTTTTCGAGGTTCAGGGAGTGAAGCCCCACGTTCAGAAGGCCCAGCAAGCCCGGCTGCTCAAAAAAGGCTCGTAAAACGGTTTCAGACCCGCTAGAACCGCCTTGGGAGAGCCCCCCTCCCCCTTCTCAACAAGCGACGGCCTCCCTCTCCACCAAACAACAACACGATGCTAACGACGCTTCTAGCGCCAGCGCAGGCTGGCGGACCCGTTTTTAGGACACGCTCGCTCACAACACCGCCCCCTCGCAGAAGATTCTCAACGCGACTGCCGCGCCAGGCCGGCCGCGGCGCTTTCCGGCAGGTCTCGTCTGGCAACCCTCCAAAATTCCTTCTCTCTCTTCTCCGCCCGCGACCAATATGGCGGCGCTCACTAGTCTGCAATCGTTCGCTCGCGGTGCCGTTCCTCGAGAATACTGCTTCCCGTAGCTGCAAAGCAGCATCACAACTCGCTAATCGACGTCGCCGCCTTGCCAGCTGAACCGGCTCGAGCGAATGCTGGCCGAGAGTCCACCAGACCTGCTCAAGTAGAGGTAAGCTCGATTTCCGTTTCTGTAGTTGGGTACAAGTGCGAAAGGTGAAACGGCACAACTAAATTTCTGGGCAAGCACCACTGCGCTGGTGGCGTTCGTCGTGCGCTGGTGTAACTAGTCCACTAAGTCACTCTAATACATAAGCTGCAGCACAACTGTGGCTCCCCTAACCGAAAGTGTGCCTTGCCTTATCACTAGTGCACCTCGTGGTCAATAATGCCCTGAGCACCGAAACGGCACGTGAAATGTACCAGGCAATAATGTTATAAGACAAATAAAAGAGTTTAAATTCACCCTTTCAACAGTTCCTAACGCTGTTTCCGCTGTGTGGTGTTGGTGTACTTATAAGGGCAACGGCATGTCACGCTTAGAAGCGACATGCTACACAGGGTTTGCGCAGCTAACCGCCTAAATCTCAACTCGCCAGTAGCAGTTATTTACTCGGGCGCCGTAAACGCAGAGTGCACAATTATCCGAGGAAAGAACGCACTAGCAATTGCAACGACAATTCGCCGCTGCACAGAGCAGAGATGAAAATCCGGCCGGATATCTTTACTGCCGCCATTTGTTTCCGTTCCACTCGGGAACCTGCACTTCGAGAATCGACAATCGCTTCGAAATAGATGCAGCCACTGTTCACAACTGTTCCAAGAACCAAATTACGATCGGTATAGCAGAGACAGTCGACCGCCTATCGGCCATGAGCAGTCTTGAATCGCTAGAGTCAAGCACACGCTATATTTCTTAGTAGCACGTCACTAATTTCACTCGAGAAATAATCGGTGCGATGCAGTGAAAAGCTACCCGAAAACAAATATCGGAAATTGATTTATTTTGGACCCCGTTCTCAGTCGTCTCTCAAGGCATATCCCACCGATGGGAAAACAAGTGGCCACCGGGCTACTGTTGTATTTCCAAATAATGAGCACTGCAACAGGCGACTAACGTAAACTGAGGCTATCAGTTTCATGGCCGTCGCTCCGCAGACAGGCGAAGAAGCTAGCCCGAGTTGGGACTTTGACGCCTTCCATCGCTGACACGATATTTCGCCGAGTGTAAAGTACGAATTTCGCGCTGACCGCTCCCTCTCCAGACGAGCATGACGTCACCACACCAGACGGGCCATCATTGAGACCGGCCGTGGCCGTGCGGACATCCCAAGGTGACGTCATGCCCGGGGAGCAAGAAAGCGACCTCTCGCTGTGACGTCAGGGGCCGCACTCCCCCGACGTGCCACTGCGAGTGCCTCCGACAAGGAAATGCCAGCTGAATTAATCGGGTCCTCTCCATGATGTCATCGCGAGGTGGGGACGTTAGCCCTTCGCCGGAGCTGTTAGCACCATAAGACATCCTCTTAGTTTCGTGGGGAATAGATTATAAAGTCAAGGCTTGAGAGATGCAATGCCAATTTCTACATAGGCAACGAATACATTTGTTCAGCCTTATCCTTGTAGTCGCAGCCAAACTTATCTGACCGTGTGCTGTAAAGTGGTAGCGTTACAAATACGAGCCCCGTGACGTAGCTGCCTAAATGTCCATCCGTCAAAACCAAACACAAAGGACTACATGTGATATACTACTAATGCAACAAAAGGAAAAATGTATGTAAAACGCACACTAAAAGCAACCAGCTATGCAGGTTCCTTCTGAGTCGCCTGGGCATCAGGCTTTGAATTCTTAGCACCGAAAAAGAAAAATCTACCAGGACACGCCCTGGCAAAGTTTCGAAACGCCTGCGAGCACAGGGGCGCAGCACAGGCCACGAAGGCACTAGGGCTGTCATCAGATAAGCTGTGAAACGCTGATAGCGGTGAAGGAAATCCGTTATCCGGCGGGAGGGATAGCCACGATAGCGCTCACAAGAGCATAATGCATTCTCGACAGCACCCATTTCCGTTGGGTAAATCATGTGGCCGAAAAAAAAAAAAAAAAAACGGCATATACGTGTCACTTCTGCGCGTGATGCAAGTCAAAGTTCGGTTATCCGAGGCAAAAAAATAAAATAAAACGCCGTCTCGCAGAGAACGACAGACTGGCTGCTAAATGACTTTTTTGTTTCTTTGCGGATCCTTGTTATACAAAATTCATGCAGTGTTATGACTCATGGGCTTCCTGTCACATGCATTAATTACCTACTGGTTGCAAATTACATGCAGAATATCAAGACTCAGGCAGTCAGCAAGCTGAAGTAAACGTAGAATCATTGGCCACAGCAATCGACGTCCACACACACGTAATGCCCACAAAAATCAAGCTCGGATCGGTAAACATGTTAATAAGTATATTAGGGGCTGATTGCGTTAAGAATTTCCATGAAGGGTGACACTTTCAAGAAACAAGTAGCAACCACGCCTAAGTTGGCCAGCCGCTAGGCCAGCAACGCTGTAATAGAAAAAATAAAATGTGGGAATCACTCAAACAGCCCTGAAGTAGTGCTGTACAATACTGCAGAAGTGCCGCCGATATAAGAATCACCCGGCGCCTCTCATGCCAGGAATCCGGAATCTCGATGTCGCTGGGGGCGGAGGCCTTGGAGGGCTAGCCGGCACAAAGACCGGCATGCACGTTCAGCCGTTGAATGAAACTATTTCCAAGGGAACGTTAATTACGCTTTAGAAACATTTAACTGGAAAAGCTAACAACACGAGCACACTACGCTCGCGAAACGAAAGTCGCAGCAATGAAAGAATAACAAACCAAAAAGGGCATCTAGATTCGCCGGTAGTGGTTCATTGTCCCGGCGGTGTCTATGCGCGATGCGGTTCAGTAGACAAGACGCAACAAAGGGTCGATGAGATGCAAGACGAGTTATTGCCTCCAAAAGGGGCGTTTGTCTTCAGAAAATACGCGGTGCTAGCGTGCACTGAAGAGTGAACGTCTGCCGAATCGCGCGGCTTGAGTTAGGCCTAAGGAACACCGGTCGTTGAAGGACCACTTCGCCGGCTATGAGCGGTGACGGTCGAGGGTCTAGGTGGCCCAAGTTCAAGACCAAAACGGCGCGAAACATTTTTTTTTTTTTTTTTTCGCACGAGATACAGGCAAGCCGGGGAGTTTAGTAGATGCAGCGACCGGCGACTTGCGCACTTTCAAAAAGCCGGCCCGTCGGCTTCTCGGCATGAATTTAAAAATAGATGACTGCTGCTTTCCGGGCTTACCTTCAGTAGAATCGGGAGGAATTTGGAAGAGAAAAAGTTCGGTCCCGGCGTTGAAGGGGTCGGGGAGGCGACGACGGTTGCGGTGGCGTTACTAAACGGCGCCGAACAGAGACAAGAAGCAGTCCCTGACAGAAACGCGTTCCCGTCCCGTTCGAGGGGGAAAGATACGTGCAGAGAGAGAGAGAACGCCGACGGGAGCGAAGGACGCCGGCTGCGCGTAAAAGGCGACGCGATCAGAGCGCGTTTAGCGGAACCGAAAATCGAACCTTAGGGTCGCCGAGCCGTGGCTATCAAACACAGTTTCGCCCTTTAATGTCAGAAACCTTTCTCGACGCTCACCGTACTGGCTTGAGGAGCGGACGACCAATTCCGACGACCGATGAGGTGGTCAACGTGGTTCGTCGTTGACGTTGAGCCCACCAGCTTTTCGTGGCGAGCTCGGCTAGGCGTGGCGTACTTCCAAATATGGTAAAGAATTGCACCGCGAGCTCCGATTGGCCGGCGCGCGGGGCACGCTTCATGAGGAGCCGCGCGCCTGCCGCCGCCGGCGTGCCTGGACCGGTAAAAGAATAAAGATACAGTATTAGGATGGTGGGGGCATTCTTTGTTATTCTTCTTCGTTTCGATTCTACCTCCCGTACTGCTGCCGGCTCGTGCCGTGTTTGGTATTTCCCCTTGCTGCATGGGGTGGGGGGTGGATTCTGATGTCGTTTGGATGTTTGGCGTGTCTGGCGTCGGGCTTTTTCTCCCACAGAAGCATGCGAGTTGTTATCCCGTTTCTTATGACGTGTGTCTCGTGGCTGCTAGAGTGGTGCCGTACCACAAAAGGCGTCTTTTTCTGCCCTTTTGGCCCTTGCCGCCTTTTCGGGCCTTGAAGGTCGAGGATTGTGCCGTGGAACGGAGGAGGCTGCGGGCGAAAGAAGAAATCTTTGTTCATCGGCGCGGCGTGTCGTCTGCTTGGCAGCCAGGGCAGACGACGAGCAGTGTCAGTGAATAAGCTGCACGCCAACAGCCAGCATATTGTTAATTTGCCTAGCCGCGATGTCAGTTGTTCACGAACGCCACGATATCGCGTAGCCGTGCAGTTGGGCTCCCCATGCTAGTTTCACAAACGGCTGCACAGCAGCATCACGTGCTCGGCAACTGTGAAGACGGGAGGGGCGTCTTCTCGCGCGACGCATGCGTCATCGCACAACGTCTTGTGCGCGGATTAATGCATATATGCAACTCGCCATGACTCACGCGGAAGTCTGAAGAAAGTGCGACTCCTGCGCGCGTTGCCACCGCGTTTGAAGTTTGGATCAAGGATGTCGGGGGTTCTTGTGGTGCTCTTTCAAATCGCAGCAGCATCCAATCGGAACGCACCGTGAGGGACAAACCCCTACTGTCCCGGCTTCGTGCCAATACGTTTGTTTTGGTGCCTCAGCGAAAGAGCGCCGGAAGTCGATTAACAATTCGTACTCGTGGGCGCCGAGCCGCGCCTATGACACACGCATAAAAAAAAAAAAAAAAAAAAAAAAAAAAGCGGGAACCGTGTTATACCGAGGCGCTGCGCCTATCAACCTGGAAGGGATCATTCAGGACGAGAAACGGCTGCCTTAAAGACATGCTACTCTAAGTTAACAGTAGTAGTAAGCGTTTATTTTATCAGATATTCAAAGGGAAGGAAAAGGTGTTTGCCAGCCCCGGTATCTGATATCTGAAGCACCTGAACTGGGGCGGCGGAAATAAAGGGATAGTGAGGAAGTGGTAGACGAAGTCAAAGAGTTGAGCGATAGGGAGAAAGGACAGGGTAGGTAAAAATAAAAATAAATATACACAGTATGGCACAATTGCATGCACTTTCGGTAAAATGGCGATATTACGGGTGAGAAACGATCTGTAACATTTTTAGCTGACGAGAGCACTTTAGCCGGTGCATCTTTGTCCTTGCTGCAGGTGGCAAAGCGTAAACTGTGACGAGTACGGTACGCTGTGTGAGATTGCCTCAATGTCGGGCGTGAGAGCAAACGCCACTCACTGCATGTATTTGCATCCCTTCTTCGTGCACGCGCGGAATAGATTGGTGAGTTAACGTGACAGTGGAGCTGACATTTGCCGCTGCTGCCATGAGATGACGAATGAGAAGAATTAGCGCCTGCTCTGGAGGATTCGGACTGCGAACGGCCGGGTACGGAAGAATGTAACGCTCCCGTCTCGCATGATTTGCATGGGAACTATTATAGGATCATGTGGCGGGACCCGCTCCGCCTAAGTGTTTACGATGTGAGTGAGCAGAGCTCTGCGATACACCTGGCTTCTCCGATATGAATTTTCCCGCGCAAAGCTACGCGAGGGATAGGTGTGCCCCTAATCGACTGGGGATTTATAGGGGCACCGTAGTGAAGGGCAAATTCAAATTGACCTGTATCGATATGGTTATCACGTTATAGAGAACAAGCTACTGCATCTGAAAACGATGCCCTTAGCTTAAGCTACAAAACGCAAAAAGAAAACGTAATGTAGTTAGTAGTGAAACACTTCATTCTAGAGTAGAAATCAACTGCTATAGCCGCTTTTGCAGGCGAATTAAACGCGACGTTGTTTTTTTCTGAGGGATCGCCAGGGCTAGGCTGCATTGGCATTCAATTTCAAACCGAGTACGTTTCGGTCGTCGACGTCACGAGTTTGGATCGCAGCTGTCGCTGCGGCTCAGTGACCTTGACATTCGGCTACAGATTCCCAAGGTCGCAAGTTCGATCCCGGTCGTAGAATGCTAAATTCAAGAACGCGTGTGTGCTATGCGATGTCAGCGCACAGTCAAGAACCCCGGGTAGTTTAAAATAATCTCGAGTGTCGCTGCGGGATGTTAAAACCCAGCAATCCATAAAGTTTGAATCGAGGGGCGAGGAGAAAAAGAAAGTGTTCCGTCTTTAATTTTTGTTTTTTCACCAACAGCGTTCGCTACCGAGCAAACATCAACAATGTTGTAATGGCCCATAGACTGGAACGATCTAGAATAGCTGCTTCTAATAACAACTTTACTTTTGTATACTGCCTGCGTCACCTTTGTCTATATATCTAGAGCACTCGATGTCACTTGGTGTCAATTTTCAGACAGCTCTGCACAAGCGTGACGCGGACTATGGCTGCATGACAGCACATGAACTTCAGAAGGGGGCATAGTCGAGCTGTTATTTCTTCAGCTTTCTCTCCTAGCACAGAGAAACAAATTAGAGATGTTCAGTGTAGCCTATGCTAATCTCTAGTATATATTTTTCGTTCACGTAAGGTTATTAATTAGCAAAACTTAAATAGCCATTTTAATTTTTGGCAATTGAGAAAAAAAGTGTCAGTGCAGAAGTTGCAGGTCTTCTCGAGAAACGGCTAGCTAAGTTGTTTCCGTCAAATTAACGTTTACGTAAAGTGATATTTTTACCAGCCGAAAACGACGCCTGGCGCTATGAAAAAAATTCCTCATGATTGCGGTGCCACATTAAACCCTGGAGACGCGTCCGAGATAACAAAATCCGCTTTTCTGGGTCGTGCTCTCTACGATGAAGCTATTTGTACACACTTGGCGAATTATTTAAAATAACAGCTGGTCACGTGACGATATTTTTCGAGGCCTATAAATAGGGTGGCGAAAGTTGCAGCGTGGTGAAAACAACGTAGCTACCCGCTTTTTCGAGGAGATCTACAACTTTTGTCTCGACACTTTTTCTCTCAAGGCAATAATTAAATAATACCTTATTAGTTCTTACTGACTAATTAACTTTCTTGAATGAAAAAATAAATACTGCAGATTACCATAGGCGACTCTGAACAGCTCTGAACTGGTTTCACTGGGTTGGGGCCCAGCGCATTTTTAAAAACCTTGGTCCAAGTTGGTTGGGACACCCGGTATATACATATTTGCACGGCGACCGATAGATGTCAGGAAGTGCAAATATGTACACCTTCCTCCGCATTTTCAATTTCTTTCCCAATCAGACGCTATGAATAGCTTGTTCTTGAGTCTCCCTCGGCAACAATATAGCATTTTCTGAAAGTTCTCCAGTGCGCCTTTCGGCTTCAGGGACATCGTTTGTCAACCGCTGTGCTGTGCTGGATTGGTTGTTCCTTCCAAAACAGTATATTCTGCGTTATTCCTTTTTTTTTTTTTTTTTCCCATTCGCTCGGATTGGCTGTGAGGATATATGTACTGATGACAGTGCAGAGTCGAACGAGCCAGCATATACTGCCTCGTAGGGTTTCGGCTTCAGGTCAATTAATAAAGGTCAGAGTTAAATAATCGCTCATTTTCACTTTGCAACATGTTGTTTGGTGACGCATATAAATACACACTAAATGATTGAGCCATTCGCGAGAAGCTTGTAGAAAACAAAAAATAAACGAGGCAGGAGGCTGCATTGCAAGAGACAAATCGAATGCAAATTAATGCTTTCCTTTGTTCATTTGTGGAAAAAAGTTAGCTGTCTGCTGTGTGGAAATGATAGCGATTTGTATTGGCTCCATCCTAAATTTGTTACTACGCACAATGAAGTGGGCTGTATAAGAGGAAAAAAAAAAAATATCTGAGCAAGTGGCTCTTGTCACTGAGACGGTTGTTTATGGAGGACTAGTAGTCCAGTCGGTTTGCATTCACTGGACTAGTGGTCGAGATTGTTGCGCTATTTGTGCGGTGCAAATGGGGCTACCAGAAAAAAAAATAAAAAAGGCGCACAAATAAGAGGCGTAAACGTGCTGCTTATATCTGTCGTTATTCTGTCTTGTCGGTTGCTCCTCTTGAATATGTACCCGCATTCCCACCAAAGTTCTCTCGTAATGGCGTTGGCGCAGTAGCGGCCGGGGTTGTTGAAAGGATGTGTCGCTGTCGATAAACCATGAGCATTAACGGGAAATAAAGAAGGGTATATCTACCTCGATCATCACTCGTTCTCCGCAGGGAGGAGGACGCGAGTGGAGACGGTTTGACTTTTGGCCGTGTTTTAATGAACCCACTCGTGGCCGATAAGAAAACGCATTGCCGGAAAACGAGAAGATGGCAGTGTCTTTCACGAACCCCTTATGCAGAACGTCAAGCTCAGACAACGTGTATTTAGAATCCACTTTCCTCTACGGCGTGTTACTCCTTGAACCTAACGAGCAATTGCACTATAGTTCGTTCACTTTTCCTTCTTCGGAGATATTTCGCATTCATCGAAGCGACGAGATTACTCGACGAAATGCCTCGCATTTGCTCTACAACCATTGCGCATACACACGAGGAAAAGGCTTCGTCCAGCGAGGTGGCGTTTAATGCCATAAATCCGCAAGGCCAGCACAGCCACGTACTTACCTCCACGGCCAAGGCGATGCCCGGACTTTGGCCGACCGCCTCGGGGCTGTTTTGAGCTGACGCAGGCGTAGCGTTTTCTTCACTTGATATTAGCGTGAACTTGTAAAAGGAGCTAAAACGCAGTAGCACCTTAATGAAAAACCAAAAGTTCTACGTGGCAATAACTTCATAAAATCTCATCAAATTGGATAGACTCTCATACGGTTCACATCGTTATCATAAAATATCGTACATAATTTATCATAATATACAAGAAGCTATGAGACCTTATGCAATTATATGCGACTTGTATGTAATTTCTTATGTGAATTGAGTGAGATTGTGTGAGAAATTGTGAGGTTATTGCCTCATACAATTTTTTCAGTAGGGAGTGTCGGCCATCGTCTGTCGCAGAGGCTGGAAAAGGTGCTCGAAGACTGGATAGATGTGAATGTCGTCCTTTGCCTTCATTTGCCCTGTCCCTGTCGCGCTGTTTTTGTGTATGAGCCGAACTTACGATCCCAGCAGCATGCTTTACTGCACCAAAGCAATAACGCCAGATTTGTAGAACCAGCGCCGCGCCAGACAGCACCGCACCAGGCACAACTGTTCGCACCAGTAAACCGTTCGTGCTGCATGTGAGCCCATTGGAGGCTGTGGGTGCCCTGCAGACACCGAAGCAGGGCAGGTTGGATGGAGTGTTGTGTGGACCGCCAAATTATAAAGTTAAAGCTCAGCTACTTTGGTCATCTGATGAGAAGAGAGGAGTTGCTGGAGAAAGATTTGATGTCTGGAAAGGTTGAGGGTCGCCGGAGAAGGGGTAGGCAGCGAGCGCGATGGTTAGATGGCATCCTCGAGGCGCTGCAGATGAAGTTATGTGATGTTAGGAAGATAGTGAGAGACCGGAAAGCGTGGCGTGATATGGTTCATAGGGTCACGAAGAGTCGAGCACGACTGAACGACTGAACTGAACTGAAGGGCTATAGCCAAGAATTAGAGAGAGAGAGAGAGAGAGAGAGAGAGAGAGAGAGAGAGAGAGAGAGAGAGACTGAATGAACTATATCATCGTCACTTTTGCATACGCGCTCTTCGTCTTGACGTATTTGTGCTTAGAAGCCAAAGATGTAGGTGGCGCGTCAAGCACTCAGCGTACATCTGCATGCAGATTGCGTGCACAACTAAGCTTGCACAACTAAGCTTGCGTGCACAACTAAGAGACAAGATGGAACAAATGCCTGTATCACGCCTTCTTCATTAATCCTCTATATGTTAAAACAGCCAAACCCGGAACGTTCGATCAGCTCAGTTATTGATTTTACCATTAAATGAAGAAACTCTACTGACATTGAAGTCACTAGAACTGGGTTTCAGTCACTTTAAGTGACATTAAAGCCTCTCAAACTTTGCTTTAGGTGACATCAGTGCGGATCGCGCTCTGGCTGCCACATTCGCTGTCGGTTACTTCAGCTGACCGACCACGTGAGCCGCGGTCGTCACGCGTTACGTTAACTATACCGACAACGCAGACAGCAAAGCCGCTCACGCCTGAAGTCAGCCGCTAACAGCTTGCGCTTTAAAAGCGTTGCTAATCGCTCACACGAACACCGGGTACAGTGATTTATATGGGTGCTTCGAGCCATAATTGCAAGGAAACAGTAACTGTGCAGCGCATTTTCACGCACGGTCGATCGACCTCGTACATTCTGCGGCGCCCTGTTACGCCCTGGCTCCCCAGCACTGCATGCAGGAAGCCACAGCTGTAAAATGTATGCGCCTTGTTGCTGGAAGTGATTCGTTTCAAACACCGCACTTGCTGAAGAAGAAAAAAAAAACATGGAAGGAAAACGGGGAATTCGGGATTCTTTGTCTCGCCGCGGCGGTGAAGATGCCCGACTATTGTGCCGGAGTACCCGGGTTCGATCCTGATCGCCGGCGGCTGCGCTTCAATGCAGGCGAAGCGTGTCCTCTGCGATTTCAGTGCATGTAAAAGATCCCCAGATGGTCGAAATTACTCCGTAGCCCTCCACTACGGCTCCCCTTTCTCTCTTTCCACTTTCACTCCCACCTTCCTCCCTTCCCTTACTTACAGCGCGGGTCAGTCGGACGTTCGTGTGAAATCCCTGTGAACCTATTATTATTATTATTATTATTATTACTATTATTATTATTATTATTATTATTATTATTATTATTATTATTATTCGGGATTATCGTTGTCCTCACTTCGTGTTCCTGTTTCTGCTTATTCTTTCAAAGATATTGTTTTACTATATCAATCTGGCCACGGCATTTATCCCCGCCCGTGTAAAGTCCTCTCAAAGGCGGAGGAGCGGCTTCTGCTCTGCCTTTATACAAATACTTTGCTGTGCCCGGCAGCTCTCCAACACTTCGACCATTCTTTCTCGGGCAGCTGTCCGCACTGTGCGAAGAAGTCTTCGGGCATTTACCACATGGTGTGGGCCTGCCCCTCCAACCCTGCTATCCCCCCTCATCCCAACCCCACCCGGGAGGGCTGGGAGGCGACCCTGCTCGGATGCTCTGACCTACAGGCCCAAAAGGCCTTGGTTGAGCGCGCCCTCGGGCAGCGGCCGACGCCACTGGAGTTCCCGTACTAGGGACCCCACCTAGTGCTTGTGAGGACTGGCCTCCCTGTGAGTGCTCTTTTGAGCCATTAAATGTTTTTCACCATCACCACCACTTATGCACGCGCACACGTGCACACTTTGTCGCAAAAAAAAAAAAAAAAAAAAAAAACAGCGATAAGCTATAGCTATAGGGGTTCAGCACAATCACGACTGTTCAAGTCGTCGTTTCTTCCGCAGGCTGAGAGAGAGAAAGAGAAGGGCGAAGGGCAGGAATGAAAAACAAAACAAACAAACAAACAAAAAAACAGCGAAGACCTGGAAGAACGTGATCGGAAGATGGTCGTTGCGAAAGGGCCGAGTAGGTGTGCGACCTGAAACGGAAAACATAAAATGTGTTCGCCCCGCTTCGCGAAGGGCGAGCGGAAATAACAAAAACTCGCTGAGATCGGTCGCGGAGGTCGCAAGGAAAACCATGCTGGTTGCTCAACCGACTCGCATATATCACTTACCTCTTTTTTTTTTAAGGGCTCGAAGTAACTTATGGGCTTGGCATATTCGCAGCAGCAGTGAAAAAGTGGAACGCGCAGACAGGAGAAAAATTTGCATACGTACGCGCGAAACGCTGTGTGCAAATGGTGCAAAAATGCGTGCATTCCAGCCGATTGCCCTAAGCGATGTGTATTCTGTCGACGCTATGAATTCCTTGTTCCTCTGCTTCATTCTCATAGATATATCTTCCTTACGCGGCCACGTGTCTACAACGCCAGAAAAAAATTTCGCCCGTGACGATCACCAGACCACTATTCAAAACTCCGGAAAAATTTGTCTAGCAACACCGCACTACATAAATCAAAATGGCTGTCCTATCTAGGGCTGTGGGGCTCAATGTGTAACGGTACTTTTGCTCGGTGCTGTACTTCGATCTCTGTAAGGTGTACTGTGGAACTCACGATGCTTTATCGAAGAACCATTTGGGCGCATTACACCGGCCTATTACATATAAGCAGTCGCCTCATTGTCCGAGCGATGAGCGCCTAAATATTTTTCCCGAAGGTCATAAACATCGATCGCTTTGCAAAGAAGAAAAGCAAGGGCGCAGCTAAGAGAGGGCTTACTGCAGCATGTACGCACAAGAAAAACCATTGTGAAAAGAAAAGAAAAAAAAAAAACGCAAGAACGACCGCAGACGAGTTGTTTGAGTGCCTATTCCGCTTTAGTGGTGTTGCGCAATTTGGAGTTCACACTCATCTGCACCACCGCGGTGGCTAAGTGGTTTAGTGCACTCGACTACTGAACCCAGGGATGTTGTATCGGCGTCTTTTAGTCAGAGTCTCTTTTAGACCCCGCAAACCAAACCAAACCAAACACTTTCATCTGCACGGTCCGCAATGTTTCGCGGTTGCATTCAGTCGTCTGTGTCGTCGTTAGCGGCCGCGAGTAATATAGAACAGTGAAACAAGGCAGATTAGATCACTACGTGTAACCTATGTGGTTAGTGCATCCGCGACATCTGCACTGTCTCCGAGCTCTGTTTATACAAGCGTGGGCCAGACGATATATCGATCTGCAGGCAGTTTGCGACGCAGACGATCTTTATTAAGACCTGGGCCTGCACGCTTCAGTCTTTCTTCTTTTTGTTGCTCTTGTTGTTGCTATTCGGACACATTTGCTTCACGGCTCCTAATAACGGCCGCTCTGAAAGAAAGGAAACGAGCGATCAAACATTTGCCCCTTTTGTAATGCGAATTTTAACGACAGGTGTAGCAGTGCCAAATCCAGTGGCAGTCATGTTTGGTAAGTATGGGTGCGCGCCGTAAGGGTACCTGCTGCAGATAGATGTTTATTGAACGAAAAGGTCGAGAGGCCGGCTAATAAGTTGAACATCTGGCCTGCTATTCTGCAGAAGTAAGGGGAAAATGAGAAGCAAGAGGGTCATGATGGGTGACGATATGATGAGAGGAGGTATGGCATAAATATGCAGGCACGGTATACTTTTCTCACAAGCGCGAGTCCAGTCCCGTGTCACTCAATAAATTAAATGCAAGTATTTGCGCGTCAAAGACACGTTTAAACACGGTCTATGGATCAAGCGTGCATGATGGCGCGGAGTTCCATGCGGAACAGAAATTGACTATGTCCGGTATAGTCTTCGAGACGGATGTTCCAGGTGTATGGGGCCAGTTACGATCGCGCTCTCGAAGTTCATACAGTTCAGAGTTCACAAAGTTCTTTCTAGCTAATCAGTGTGTTGTATTTCACCTGGTTTGCGATGCCCGAAATAGAAGCCTACGTGTGGCCTTAGCAGCTGTGTGTGCAGGGGCGAGCGAGCTCCGCACTTTTGGCCTCGCACCGCAAAAGCGCGTTGTAATCTGCAGTGATCCAACGTGCGTCACTGCGAAAATAAGAGCCAAGCAACTGCAAAGAATACTCAGGATCATCACCCGCACGGGAAGCTGCTGCAGGAAATGAGTGAGCGTGAAAAAAGCAAGTTCACGTCAGCTGATGTCTTTTAGTTTATAATTACTCACCTTAGTCTAAGCCGACGCTGCTTGAAGACAGAGAAAATTTACACATTGTCGGGACTTCGGACTTTTTTTTATGTGTTTATAAGAACGTGACGCCAGTGCGTTTATCTGCATGGCCGAGCAACGCAAAAATATAGTGACCTCAGATAAGTGCAAGTCTTGAGACCCTTCAAGCAGATTCATGTTTTCAGGCCTGCACTAAGGTAATGAAGCCACGGGCGTCAGCATTTGTGCAGAATTGTTAACTGCGGACACTTTACCTGCCGTATTTTGATGGTGACGTGGCCAGCTCTGAATGGTCGAAGTTGTGTGACGTCACGAGAGTCATGACGTCGCGATGGTCGAGTTAGCATGCAGGCGCTGCGAGTCGAACCCTCCGGGACTCTTGGGTCCAGAGTGAGACAAGTTGAAGACCTCTTTCCCCAGAAAATATGGCGTCGGCTTTGTGAGCGAAAAATCGAGACCATGGCTCTGGCAGGTTGTAATAGGCAGGTGCTAATAACTGATATAAGGTTGTATGACGTCACGCGACCCCATGATATGACCTATACTTGGAAGGAGCTGTCCAGTCGGGCCTCTCGTTTTAGACGGGAATTTGAGATCAGCCACCCTCAGGACCATTCTTCTTACATATGCTATACCTCTCGGCCATGCAGGCACGCTCGAACGGCTTGGTTGAGCGGGTAGTCTTTCTGCTAAAGAGTTGTGTATGGTATCTTAGAGGAATAAATTAAGGGATTAATTTAATTAGGCGGCTAGCAAAGTGCATGTATACACGAACAAGGACCTGCATGGAAAGATGGCAAACTGAAGCCACTAACCCTGTCGCATCACACCTTTAAGGCGAGGCTTAAGTGTTCCTCCTCCCCCGATTTATCGTTAGTCTATTATAGGTTAGGAACCGGTTTACTTGCAAGAATATTATCATAGCAAGCAGAAGCAGGTATAAGGAGCGTCATGAAAGACGTTCATTGCTGAATTCATCATCATCATCATCAGCCTGATTATACCCACTGCAGGGCGAAGGCCTCTCCCATATTTCTCCACTTAACCCGGCTCTGTGCTAGCTGCATCCACTTGACCCCTGCGAACTTCTTAATCTCATCCGGCCACCTAACTTTCTGCCGCCCCCTGCTACGCTTTCCTTCCCTTGGAATCCAGTTTGTTACCCTCAACGACCATCGGTTATCCTCTCTTCGCACTACATGTCCTGCCCATTGCTGAATTAGTTCACCGAATTTCACTTCTGATACATCCGCTGTCAAAATAACCTCGCGACCGCTGTAACGCCTTTTAAAGAGAAAATTACTGCGATAGTGCAACGCAAACTGGCTAGTATATATCGTCTGTCCGAAGTATACGCAGAGCAGTGATCCGCACAGCAGCTCAGGGGCATGTGCCAGCTGCTCTGAAAAAGAGGCGCCATCTTCAATGCTCGGCGAGTTCAAGCATAAGACGAAGACTAAAGGCTATATGTGGCACTTGGCCGTGGATTGAAAACAAGGTCGTTGAAAAGGTAGCAAGAAATATTCAGGTGGAAATAAAATCGGCCATCATAATTTCGCGGACAATATATCCGCGCGTCTCGGAGCCGAGCAGACGACTTGCCCGCACGGAGGTCGTCTGCGTTGGCGGCAAGGCGCGTGTGTACAGCAGACGACACACAAAGATCGGGGAGTACACAACACCCTCCAACGCAAAGCAAACGTTCGGATAATAACGGCAAATACAAAGCGTGAGTCGGATTCATCGCACCGCCGCCTTCTACACCTATATAATGCGGTCTGCCATGGCGGTCGCTTATGCGGAGCAACGGGCAGCGGCGCGTTCTAGAACAATGCTAGCTCCTGTGAGCCTTGGTCTGGAGCGGCCAGCAGCCCTTGAATGGAAATGGGTTACGACTATATTTAGTGCGCCTCCCCTCACCCCTCCCACATTCGCTCGCAGCGTCACACCGTGTTTAGCATCACGCGTCCGACGCAGTGCCAACATCGTCTGCAAGCATGCACGCCTTCTTGGGGAGCTGGTTAAGCGTGAGAGGAAACGGTATAATGTACGAATAAGAAAAAAACTGCCGAGATTTCGCTGGAGACAGCGTGGATGAATTTGTGCAACTTGCACGTGCACAAAGGCGATGTAAACAGCCGGTTCTTTCTTTCTTTTTTTTTTTTTTTAAGTGTTGGGGGAGTGTGTGGACCATTGTTTCGAAGTGTATGGTTTGGCTTTACCTCCATTAAGGTTTAACGACCCTTAATCTCGTAATCAGCCCTGTGCTGCCCGCAATTTCAAACCTGTCTGCCGCTCTCTTAAGGGTAGGTTAACCAGTAAATGAATAGGAGATTGCAGGGTGAGCTAGCCCCTATTCGTTTTCCTGAATAAAAGAAAAAAACAATGCTTGTGTATGTTTATACCGAACCAAGCGTAGATCTAGGTCAAGAGCTGGTTGGGGTGAATCAAATATTATAATAAATCATGGGAGGCGAAAAAAAAGTATGACCGCTTGTGGATGCTTTGAGATGGAATAGAAAACAAAGGGTTTGCAAGCCCTTTACGTGGTTAGCTCAGTTGCGGATAGTTAACATTGTCACAGAGCGTGATTATCTGTTTTCGAGCAGAACATACGGAGTCAGTACTCATGTTTAGTAGGCCCATAAATGACGTACAACTCTATAATAAATGTTCAATCGATCGTCATGTACTCTCGCATTTTTATTCTTAATTCCACAGCAGATAGGGTTTTTTTTTTTTTTTTCAGCTGGGACACCAATCTGGTGTCCACCCGTTACAAAGGGACTAGCTAACACTATCATCATCATCACCATCATCATCGCATAAGGAACAGTGTCAGTTTATAGCCTGAACAGTAAGCTCAGAATTTTGTACTGAAATACAGTGAAAAGTGACGACCGTTAAATATTTCGACAATTTTATAACTGCTATTAAGTTAGCCTTGTCATAGTCCTATTGAATGACTCTGTCTTTACGAAGCTGGCACTTTATGCTATAGTTGGTGTAACACAGGTAGGAGATTACCATCGCGGCAGAGACAATACGGACGAACGCTGATTTTCTGGACCTTTATTTGTTAGAGCAAGCGACGGAAACGGGAAGGGCTACAAAATATGTGACTACATGTGTTGCGAGAAAAAAGCAACAGCAAAAAGGCAACAAAACAAACATTAACTGCAGCGCAGTTGAAACCCCCACACGAGTGTATCCTCCTCATAAGGCCTGCCACTGTCTCTCTCTCCCTGTCCTGTAGGTACCGCGCTGTAAATCGACGCTAATGTCCATTGTGCACCTTTCAGGAATGAACAAATAAATGGAATACATGAATAAGTAAAGAACATACTTAGTTAAGGCTATACTGGCGCGCAGCTTTACCATCACTGTGACAGCATATGGCTGCTTCAACTCAAGGTATTCCCCCTCTCCTTCAATCGAATCCCCTAGACGCTTTCCCTTCCTTTGTTTGCTATGCTGTTTATTTGCCGGTGACCATGGTAGAGTGCATTATGCGGCACATATATATATATAAAAAAAAAAAGTGATGCCATCCACATCGGCATCCTTGAACGATGGCTGCAGCGCTTGAAAAGAGCTTTGTTTTACTCAATAATGATAGACTACAATCAGGGGCACCATTTTGCTTTTCTTTCTTCTGCTCTTTTGCGCGGCACATGTGTAGCTGGGCGCTTCAGATACACTGTCATCTCGTGCTCGGTAGCAAGGCATGCTTGCTGCCCATCGATGAATGTAGGTCATGCGTCAGGCTCCGGTGTGAAGAGGGGCAGGGACGTGCAAAGGTCGTGTCCTTTCGACCTTCGCGGGTATACGTTATGTAGAGTCTGGCCTGATGCGAATATGGGCGCGTACCAACACTTCCCACAACACAAACGCTACTGCCAGTGTGTGTGTGTGTGGGGGGGGGGGGGGGGATTGGAGTTGCGGAGGGGGTTGTCGGGAAATATCAGGCGGGTACCCTGCTAAATCCAGTCCCAGCTTCCTCATCATACTCCTTCCTCACACCGCCTCCCCTCTCCATTACACGAAGAAACAGATTCACTCCATCATACAAATAAAAAAAAAAAATCCCGCACATCCTTTTGGTACAGACGTACGTTCAATCTTCTGCTACGTCTGCTTCTGAACATGAGCAGGCAGACACTGCACACACAGTGCAACTGCTGCTGCTGCCTGAGAGAGAAGCGGGCTTCCTTTCCCCGGCGTGACACAAGGCGTCTCCCTTGTGACTCGATGCTGCTATGGAGGTCTGCGGAGACAACACCCTAGCTAGATACACGGTGGAAGGTATCATTAGCGGCACTGGATGCCTCGCTCTTGTGTTGACTCCGACTGGGCACAGACCACCTCTGCTTCGTTCCACTCTTGGCTTGCTCACTCAAAGCATCCCCCCTCCGCTCCCCCCTCTTTGCTCCTTGATTCATTTTCCTCTCTTTCAAACTTTATGACGCTTGGACTTTTTCCTTTTCCTGTATTTTACTTATCTCCTACGAACCCCTTCCTTCTTTATTTCTTGCTTCCGCCGTCTCCTTGCCACAACTGTTGACGGTGAGAGGTCGTTGAGGTCGTCACATGCAGACAGTGCCCACCATTATTCTCTGCACGTTACCTCACCTGCCGAGCCGCTTGCGTGCCCCATTTACTTTAGTTTTCTTCGTTTCGTGCTTAGCGTATACACTGCCTCCAAAGAAGCGCACTTAATTCTTCTTGCGGTGACGCGTACGTCACTGGGGATACCGCCAGTATGTCTTTGCGTCGTTTGCGGACCTCGTCACGGTTACCGCAAAGTCGCGCCTACATATAAGTAAATGATACGTAAACGGCGAGCCATTTGCGGGTGGCTATCAAAAAGACTTATTTGCGGACTTGGCTTATGGTTAGAGGCGGTTAAGAGTTGTGTTGTCAACATTTCTAGAACCAATGAAGTCGCGCATACTTTGCTTCAGGTACCCTCCATTTCCAGGTATGCGTTTCCCGTGTAATGCTGCAAAACTGAGATGTACCTGTTATTGCCCTGAGTCTGCTCGTAGTTCTTCACAGTAAAGTTAGTACAGATAACGTGCCGAAAACATTATGTAGAATTTTGCTGTGTCCCCAGTCATGTTGGGATTAGGGGTAATGAGAGAGCGGACACATGCGCTGCACAAACCAAATTCATGAATATAAAGCATGAGAGCATACCCCACAGGGATTGCATAAAGTTGGTACGCAATAAACTAAGAGCTAGGTGGCAAGCTGCTTGGGCAAATGAAGCAAACAAGCTGCATTCTGTAAAACCCTTTTTAGTGAAATGGAAATCGTGCCGACACCAAGAACGTTTTATTGAAGTTATTTTATGTCGACTACGCATACGACGCACGCACATCGTCCATAGCTTCTTGTTAACAAAAAAAGACAAACCTATGTGTGAAATGTGCGGCGATGAGCTCACAGTCAATCATTTTAATTTCATGCCCGCGACTCGAGGATCATGGGAAAATATTTTACTGTATTTTATAATGAACACATTCCATCTCACCCTGCACTGCTTTTAGGCGAACAAGCATTCGTCCACTTTTCTCCTGTTTGTGCATTTCTTAAGCATGTTCTAAATCAATTTTGAATGTCGTAACTCTATGCATTTCTCATAACAAATCATCCAGCCAATTGTCTTTGGCGCATCATAGCCGTAGTTGCCTTTGCGTCATAAAACCCCATATAACTAACTATGTTTCCAGCTTCTTCCTTTTCTTATTAGTTGTCTATTATATCAGTCTGCTGCACAGAAACTATATCAGTGCAAAGTCAGAAAACAGGCACAAAAACCAAGCAAACAAATTTACACGTACTTGTCTTGGAACACGTTCAGAGCACGCGGGATACACAATGCAGACTACTTCGATTACAGGAGTTACCAAGTCTGCGAGAGACGCGAAAAGCCATATCGTAACGGCCCTTATCACGTGTGCACGTTTTCACGCTGGAGTGCGTATTTATTCAGTAAATGCAAAAGCTTAGACAAACTTCTAATATTTTTAGCAGCTTCTATGTTCATTCATATAGCCTGTTTTAACTTCTTCATTTCTCTTATCAGTGGAGAATTTGAATTTAAAATTGCATGTCATTTGCTCGCATTCAGAAGCCACATCAGGTGAACACGTACCATCATAAAAGCGTACATAAGCCTGTAATGCGCAAGACAGTACGCAACCTCAAATCTGGAAGCATTATCCGAGTTGTTCCGAAAAGCAGGAGCGAGAATGCGTCATTGAGGGCCAAGAATGCGTTTTCTCACAGCTTGCTGCTGCGTTGAAGTAAAATGAAAAGAAACGGCTTGTGGCGATCGCAGAGTACGCAGGCTTCAAAGAGTCGAGCGCACGTACTACACAGCTCGGCGATATACTATAACGGCGACGCGTGATTAGCCGCACTCCCCGAGTCGGCCGCCATTTTTAGAAACCTCATATACGCTCCGGGAGCACGCATATACTGTGCTTGCTTGCGGCAGGAAATATCTCACGGCCAACTCGCTAACTCTGCAGGAAAAAAAAAAAAAAAATGTCTATGTCTTTCGTTATTTTGCCTTTTTGAGAGGGTGTGAAAGTCATGCGTGTTTTGTTTGCTCTCTTCTTTTTGTTGTTGCAGGAATCCGGAGAGAAGTGCCAGAAAAGTGCGGGCTCCCACACGGACGCCTCACATCGCCGCAGCACGCCTTCTGCACGCGTGCTGCAGCAGACGATATCTTATGCGGGCGCGCTTTTACGCGCGTCGTCTGCTGCTGCTGCTGCTGCTCTTTTTCTTGCAGGCTACGCGTCGTCTGCTCACGCTTCAAGGCAGCGCAGGAGCGTTCTGCCTGCTTGACCCGCTGGTCCACATAAAACCGACAAGGCACGCCGCCGCCGCCGCCCTGAACACGTGCTTATATAAGGCCGAAATTCGCGGGACTTGCGCTATTCTTTGCGTCTTTATTTTGTAGTATAGTCGTGACAAAAAAAGAGAAAGACGGCAATAATTTGGCGCTTTCTCTCTCTCTCTCTTTTTGCCACTATTTCGCGCTAGGGTACGTGCGATCTAAAAAGCAAAACAGCTCGGCGTTGCCGGCATGGCTAATGCATGGCAGATTTCGCGATAAACAGGGTGAAGTTGAGATAAAGAATAGCTCTTTCGAGATTAGTTCACATATGACGGACTGAGTTTTCTCTTACGTGCGCTAACACCGCTATTTCTACTACTTTCAAAGAGGTACGCGACTACCGTACGTACGGTATCAGTGCCGTTGCCTTCGGGACAGTTTACGCGAATAGCTGGAAAACTGCAAGGCTTGAAACAAACTAAATAAGTTATATACCGCATATACTCGACTAAGAGCAGCTGCGCCCATATATGGACCGCTCGCTCTCATCTTGAAAGTCAAGACTCTGGAATCAAAAATCTGGAAGACCAACTGCGTTTCGCGTGTGTACGAATTTCCTGGTGTGGCACGTTCAACGCGAAGCTGGCAGATCATGACAGTTGGCTGCTACTATAATCATTATCATCCAGCATGCACCTGCGTGTGTGTGTGCGTGTACTAGTGAAGCACACTTCAGAAGCCCGTACTCGGAAGTGGATGGCGGCAGCTGAACACGAGGCTAAAAACAGTATTGCTAAAGCTCGTCTGCTTGTGGATTTTAATCGTGACGTGCGCAGTTTCTCCGGTTATTGTATTCAAATTTAGAGGGATTTCGATGCAGTGGAAGGAACAGCTGACGAACCAACGTTTATTGGGCCCCGAAATAAATCGGTGGTGCACGCAGCCACCAGACGAAGTGGTTCTCTAGTTGCGGGACCCATATGTCCACAGTAGCTCCTGGCCCCTCCCTGTCCGTCAGTGCGAGTTGAATCGAAACGGCGGGGCTGGATAACAAGGTCTCCCATCGTTCAAGGGGTTGGGGATTGGGGGTATTGGCGGGAAGGGGAGGGGGGTCAAGTTCTGTACCCTGCGGAACTCGATATGCTCTGTCCTTTTTTGCAAAAGAGAAAAGGGCACCCTGCCGCAAGTTTTGGCAGAATGCACAAAACTCGCCCCCCCCCCCTCCTCCCCTTCCCGCCAATACCCCCAATCGCCAACCCCTTGAACGATGGATGGAACAGAAGATTACTTACGTGGGCAGCGAGGAGACAGGGCCGAGCCTGGCCGAGCAGCAGGGGTGACAGCGATAGCTACGGAGAAACCTAATGATAGAGAGTTTCAGCTTTCCGCGATCCGCTACCGTGATCCGCCACCGTGCGTTCCACTGCGCATGCCCAGATCCCTTAACGCCGATAGATGGCGCCAAATACTGGATGTCGGCACATAGACCTGCCGCGTCGGGACCAATCAGCTTGTGCGCTCCGCCCACGCACGGTAGCGGGTCACGGTGGCGGATCGCGGATCACGGTAAGCTAAATCTCTCTGATATCTGCAACTACAAGAGTTTGACATAACGTCAGACTGTATGATATCAAATACCGTCTCGGCGATGTAATTTAGGAAGTGACCTAAAAAGTGCCGCTTTCTTGTAGCGGCCGCGCTCTAACAAAAGTGCAAAAAAGAAAGTGCTGCCTTTAGGCGAGTATACGGCATATTTTCCGCAGGTGTCGCTTCGTACCAACGTATGAGCTGTCTTCAAAACTGCTCGCATTCTGAAATTCTCAGAATTTCTCAGGGCCTCAGGGCCTCGTTTTACGATTCTTTTCATGATTATCGTATGTTGCTTTGTCACATAGGAATTGTGCGAGCCTTGGTAACTGCCGACTTTCGCTCATATTTTAGCTGGCTACCTTGATCACGCCCATGAAACCCTTATCGAAAAGTCAGTGGTAAGTACTTTGCCATTTGCAGTTCTTCACATCGAGAAGTACCGGTGACCATGCATCTTCAAGAGCCAACGCCATTAGCTGTCATCTGCAGCGAAAGTTTTGAAAGTTCCAGGATGAGCTGAGCAGAACAGAGAATAAATGCGCACCCGAGCATTGAGCCCGACCTCGGTGTCTATCGTGTTCCTTCCTCACATTCTGACCCCGCCCCAGCGGTGCAGTCGTTATGACGCTAGGCTGCTGTACCCAAGGATGCGGGATCGAATCTCGGCGCCAGAAGTCGCTTTTCGATGGAGGCGAAAAGCAAGCAGCCCGTGTGCTGTGCGATGTCAGTGCACGTTAAAGAACCTCAGGTGGTCGAAATTTCCGGAATCCTCCACTACGGCGTCTCTCATAGCCTGAGTCGCTTTCGGACGTTAAACCCCATAAACCAAATCAAACCAAACCTTTTCTGACATTCTGCTTTCCCATCTTTCTTGCCGTCTCATAAACACAGTCATGACAATTCTAGTAGTTTTTGTGTCTCCAGAGATTTACAGATTCGGGAATACGTTATCTCAGAACGATTCAAATATATTACAGAAATCTTGCACTCGGCAAGAGCAAGGTCCATTTCTTTATGCGCGCGGTTTGCGCAAGTTTTTAGCTTCAAAAAGATTAGTGAGGAGTGTGCTTCCAGCCGTTAATATTTCAGGGATAGATATATACTCAGGATAAACGAAACTTATCCTGAACTGTTTTAATTAGCTGGCCATTTTCGCTGAAAAGGAAACCTTTGCAAATTTAAAGAGGTCCGAAAATTATATCGGGAACTTCAAGGACGTACCGGCAATAATTTTTCAGATGTAGGCTCATTTTGCGGCGTAGTCATTTTATAGTGCTAGTGAACGTCATAAAACAGGTGAGGTGGTTAAATACTCTTATTACAGGCGGACACTTGGTTGCAGTTAGATATGCGGCTGAACGTTAGCAATAGGTATACTATCAGTTTATTAGACTATCGGAAACGGTTATCAAATTTTGTCCGTTTCTCGCGCTGAGCACGAAGGACATCCACCGTGGACATCATTCAATGCATCACGTGACCTCGTCGTCGCTGCGTCGGGAAGTACAGCGCCGAGACTGTCACGAGGAATGCGTAGGTATGGCTATCTCTAGTGGTAAGCTACAATTATCTAATGGCAACGCAGCGCCTGTTTGTAGCAGTTAATAGTTTACCAGAATTTCGTTCACCAGCTCACTATGACGCACCTGTTTTCTAACTTCCACCAACACTCGCATTACTTTGATCAAAAAGCTATTTCACCTCAAAGGCATATTTTTAAACACTACCTTGAAATGAGTGATATGCTGACGTGGATTCCAGAGACTAGACCGCCATTCGCTTTCAAACGAATATTTTGTTCCTCTCTAAATACTACATTTTCATTGAAGTGCTATAGTAGGAGTGGGATAAAATACAAATAAGATATCCAGCGCCAAGTGCACGTGACAATGATAAAATACAAATACAAAAAATACACAATGCCTCGTCATGTATGCAACGACGCAACTGCATACACGAAATCTGAAAAGAGTAATTAATGAATGTTCCCATGCAATGAGTTCCAACTCTAGATAGTACGCATAAGTTCTATTTGAAAGCGTCCTACGGGCAAAAAAAAAAAAAAAATTATTTTGAAAATAGTGACTTTTTTTTTTTTTTTGTAGCTCCGAGCTGCAGATGTCGAAAACGAACGAGGACAAAATATTCATAGCAATTTACTTAGATCCAATATGATTCACTTGATCTTTTTACTCTTTTGACGTTATGAATGGCAATTTTTCTCACCAATCAGCTCATCATTTGCTTGCTGTTGTCAGACAGGAAGGAGGCTATGGCATTCGGAAGTACCTTGCTCTAAGGTCACAGATAACCTAACATCATCCATAATGCCGCCGGCGAGGTCCTCTCTCCCTCCAGCTTGAATATGCCAAGAGTTATTCGTTTCAGGCCAACTTTCTGCGGCTCTGCTGCCAAGGCTGGCCAGGAGAGGGGCGGCAGACGGGCCTTTGGCACCGTGTTGTGTCACTGCGCCAAATAGTTCGGCCAGCAAACGATGAGAGGGACCGATATTTTTTGGCCAGTTACTGTGTACAAAGAATTCTTAACGCTTACCTGCCGTGCCTTGACCATCTCTTTCTCTCCAACCGCCGTGTATGGGAGCGACTGGTGAGATCGTTTAAATGTTAAACGCGACGGAGGGGTTGGTTTCTCTATAGCAAATAGCTTTTTCTGCATCTTTGATGGGAAAAAGGTTTATATCCTAATCCTTTCCCGACCACCCTTGGCTGCGAAACCACAGATGCTTTATTAAAAACTTAAAAACTAAAACTGGCTAGGAGCGTCCACATGATGTCCCGATAAGAGTCGTTGTTTATCACCGCAGTCATTTGGCAATAGGTTAGAGCAGGGTACGGCCATTGTTCCTCAGTGCACGAAATGACTTGTGAATAGGGACTGCACAGCAAGGCCACGAGAGCGCCGGTGTTACACCTGCTATCCCGACAAGTTTCAGCGTCGCGGAGATCTCCACAACATTGCGTACATGCCTGTCGAGCGGTGCTCCTCTATCTTACCACTTTCCCTCCTCTTTGGCCCAATCAGCTTCTGCCTTTCTATTCTGCATTAGCCTTCATTGAAGTGGCCCAGGGGGATTTCCTCACGAATAATAATTTGTGAAGCTTGGGCAGGAGGGTGTTCAATTTTAAGAGGGGAGAGGATTCTTCAGGACAGAGGAGAAACAGTAGTCATTTTTGGCAGTCATCGGTGTAAAATAGGAATGTTACACTTTCAGGGGATGCCTTCAGAGGAGCAAGGGAGGAACTTTAAATCGGTCATCGAAAAGTTCGATAATTACCGCGCCGTTTCTTTCCTTCAAAGTCTTGACCGAGAGCCAGGACATCCGGTTTCGACCCCGGCCGCGGCGGTCGCGTTTTGGTGAGGGCGAAATACAATGCGTCCGTGTATACTGTGCGGTGTCAGTGCACGTTAAAAGAGCTTAGCTGGTCGAATTTATCCGAAGCCCTCCACTAAGGTGTCCCTTATAGCCTGAGTTACTTTAGAATGTTGACCCCCATTAACCAAAACCAAACCATCTCATCTTTTTAACGGGAGTGCTCCCACGTCGACAGAGACCGCCCGTCGGCGTAGGCGCCATTATTAAGCATGGTAGTCTAGAAAAATAACAAACATGCCTCTCGCAGTTGGTATGTAACATGGCCAGTCACTGATAGGTCGGAGGTGAAACAGCGCCCCGGCGCTTGTTTCTCTCTCGCTCATTGTTATAGCTGCCAGGCGTGTATTGGTCGGCGGGTTGTGCGACGTCAATTAGATGGCATGGCCTAGATGGAAGGAGCTTTCATCTAGGGTAGCTCCTTTCATATGAGAGCTGGGAATCGAACACACGAGACCCTTGCACACCCCTCCCCCCCTTTCCCACTCCATCTCTACATCCTTGCGAAGCATCGCCGCACGAGAAAATCACGGGTATGCAAATGTCCTAGGCAGGTGGCAAAAGTGTCCACACTCACTACAAGGGCATGATGACCCCATCGATATCGAAACCTTCCTTTGAAAGAAATGTCGCGACGGTTACAGAAGATCGCATGGAGTTACCTAAAACAAAATTTCCACCGCCGCACTATATAAGTGAATGACTCCAAAATATCTGTCATTTCTTTACGTATAGAGACAACATAATCATGTAACATGCTGTATACAAAAGCAACCTTCTCGTGTATATGCTGCACGCACCTCATCAGTCGCCTGTCTTTTTATTCTTTTTTTTGTTTAGTAGGGGATCGGTGGAAACGTCGATCTGTTCCTGCAGCAGTGCTTCGAAAAAGCTTTCTCGTTCAGCGCGCGATCGCGCGTGACGTAAGCGCCCCCTGCGGAGCCCGCGCGCGGGGCTAAGCGGGCTAAGTGGGACAGCGGCACAGCACAGCCGGTACACACGCGCGGCCCGTGCCAATGTTTGCCTGAGCCAGTTGGTTTATTTTTGCAACACGTCGAATAACTTGGTGCTATTTCGCGGTGCTCCCGCCGAGATGTGATCCTCGGATCGGTATGCGCGCGCTCGGAAGACCCTCGTGAGAAACGGCGCATTGTCGTGTATGAGGACTGTTTTTCATGCTTAACGCGAGCATGCCAGATGTTCTTCTCATTGGTGCTTCGGATACTCATTCCTCGGAACCTCGAGCGTCCTGAGTTTACCAGGGCAAGAAAGAAAAACGAACGAAATAATTAACTGCTAGTTAAAGTGGTGGTATGCGGGATTTAACATCACGGAGCTCCTTGAAGAGCGATGACGTCACAGGTCGTGACGTCATTCATCCAACGTCACGAAGTGCTTCCTAAGAAAGAAAACCACACTTGCTAAAAAAAAAAAAAAAGTGGCCGAGCAGGCCTTATGAGACCACCTCATACTTTACAGTGGACAGCAACCATATATGTTATATTGCGACAACACCTAGTTGAAATTAGGACATAAATTAGCATTACCAAGTAGTTCTACTATTTAGCATCATTGAGTAGCACTATACTTCTCAGCCTTGTACCGCACTGTACTAGTAATTAGCTGTAATAATTAGCCATTATAATTAAGACTATTAACAGTAACGCATAATATCCACAAGGCAGTGCTATATCGCACCAAACGATAGACATACTTTGCATGATCGGAATTTCATTTCGTGGCCTCGGGTCTTGCACTCGTACGGTGTAAACAATTCGGCCAGTGCGGTGCGGCAAGAAAAGTGCCAACAAAAGACTGCATGCGATTAGACAGTAGGAATAAAGAGGTCATGACGTCATCGGAAAAGAGCAAATGAAATTATACTTCGCCACAAAATAGATTAAACGGGAACGTATACGGCAAGTAATTATGCGCATATGGGACTCAGTTTCAAATAAAATCCAGACGCTGCTATCAAAACAGATTGCAAAACTTCAGCTTTCACAAAATAATGATTTCGATTTTTTTACGGCAGTCTCCAAAACAAGGTTGCAATAATCTGGCGGCTGTCAGCCTGGGTATGCGCAGACTCCGATAGAATGCAGCTGTGGGGCAACGAAGGCACGTCTCTAATCCTTTACGACGGCCGTCACGTGTTCCGAAGGCCAAGCTCATGACGCACAATACTAGGCCATAGTTTTACTCTAGTGAGCAGCACTTGCTTTTTCAGATCAATTGTCTTGTCACCGCTATACGTAGTCTGTTCACCGCTTGGTTTTCCTTCGATAAACGTCACGAAGCAGGGGGTTTCAAACGTGCGGCCGTCGGGCCATTGGCGTGCGCGGCACGGTTTTGGGAAATCGAAAAGCGCGCAGTTAAGACATATATACCTACACACAAACCATATACGTAGCCATCACAAGTCTTGTTGAGCCTCGTCGTGCAGTACGCCGCGTTTGATACTATAGTTTCCAAAACGATGTCGAGAGGATTTCAGCTCCTGTCACGACAGCTCGAGTCACCACCGCCAATCGAGTCCGGCCTTGCCGATTGGGTATACATTGCACTAGTTCGAACACCACTCATATCTGGAACAAATATGAGGTCCCGAGTTGGAGTCTTCGCGGGACATTACTGTTACAACAGTGACGGCATTAGCATGGAAACATGTATAGCAAAAACAGGTATAATAGGACACAACAGCAGTTGCTAACTATGGGCAGTGGTATGCGGCGTGTCTATTACTCCGCTGAACAGTAAACAGAATTTAATATTTGACAATAACAAACAAGCCATGGTGGCACCGAAATTCCCGCGTTGTTAATTCGGTCTGATGATTAACTTTTTTATGCATGCAGGTAACCAGAAAAATCCCCCAAAACAGACTACTTTCTGTCGCGGAGGAATTGTGTGTCGGTTACTGAAGACTTGAGTTGTATTGTACTAGTATGCCGGACGCCGACTGCAAACGCGCTTTAGCCAAACGATGATATGGATCTGCCCTTGCCACTGCATGTGCGAAGACTGCGTCCGGTAATCCGGCATTTGTTTACGGTACAGCACGACCCCCGCTACGCTAAACTTAAAACCGCGTGCGCACATCACAATATGCAGCGGCACAGTGTGGTAGCCGTATGCTCAATATAGCTCACGTGACCGGTCGTCATGAGTGCGTTCGCTACTGAGTCTCTGTGTTCGAATGCCACCTTCCAGAATTTAAATACGAGCGATTCTGGTGGGAAAACAGCCTCGATTCGAATTAGCCAAAAATACAAAGTAACAAATTTCCGCCGCAAGCAACGTGCGTATTCATAAACCAGTTACAATCACACTCGTTGTACAGTCATCTAAGATAATGAGTGAATTCGGCCCGTTCATTAAAGACAAACGCATATATTTATATTTGCCTGGTTATATTTCCACAATTTGGTTTATATTTGCACTATAATGGTTACATGCATCGCAAAGCACGCACGTCCTCCCCTCATACTTCCAGGCATTGCCTACAGGACTGCGCAAAATTTTGTTTTTCAACAAACCCGCATGCCGCATACTTCTTTCCATGATATATACGTATACATCGGTACGCTCTGTGACACATATTGTCTTTCCACCGGCCATTGCATGCCCCGCACACGCAGGCAGCATTCCCGGTTCCATAGCGATGTACTTCGCGTGCTCAAAAGCAGCTGTCACGGCTCGTCAGCGCGGTCCGTCGGCGACCCGCGTCATGACAAAAAGAATTTTGTCATGACGCGGGTCGCCGACTCCGGGTGAGGTGAAGCGGCGCACACTGTCATGTCTTTTTCCAGACAACTGCCTTCCAGAAGTACCGTTAAATGGAAGAACGAGGCGCAGTTCGAAAATAAATACGGCCGAATCAATGAAGAAAATGATAAAAAGTTGCGGTTATTGTGCCTGCGGTGTTACATTTCCGGGATCAATAACCAAACGCACTGATATGCATGCAGTCATACATGCAGGCAATGTCGTACTGTTCATTTTTGACTTTGTGCAAAGCGCCTAGTATAATGGGCTCGTGCAACGACACGTATAAAGAATCTGCCAAATGGCACAGAGACCGTGCGTGAACGAAGTATAGGTATAGTCAGGGTATACGGATGTATCATTTGCCAATATGTTTCCAGTCGAATTTTGCTCTACTCGTTATCAAGTGTTTCAATTGCAAGATCAATGTCTTTTGCATTATACTTTGTGAGGATGGCGCAATGACCATTATAATGGAACATCCTATTGGAATAGGAACGCGGGCGTCTACGACGAGCTGAAGTAACTTTACGACCAGCCACCGAGGACAGCCCTGGAAGAGGCAGCCCCGAGTCCGCGAAGGTGAACAGCGCCCTTGGGACGTGGTTGATTTCCGACAAGGGACGCGAATTCTGTGGCACTCCTCGAAGCTGGCCGCTAGGTCATTCGGTTCTTCTGCAGGATCACCATCCTAAGTTGGTACTTCCAGAGCAAGTGTTTGATAGCAGCATGCGGCCACTGTGTTGTAAGCAGCGCAGCTGCATTGTTTGTACGGGAGGTGAATCAGCCAGTTTTCTTCTCAAGCGGTAATCGTTGTTCCAATTGAGGGCTCGCCAGTGCAAGGTTACGTGATAAACACGTGCTCCGAAACTAAATGTGTTCCGCCTGACCTAGGTAAATTCGCCTTTGCCAGTTGTAAAGGCGCAGTGCACACAGGTATAGAACACAGATATAATTTATAGAGCCGGATACATGGGAAGCTCTAGAAGCTATAGGGGGCGCTCTTTGCGCAATGCCTTCCTTGAACATTTATTGTAAAAAAAAAAAAAAACAAAAAAAAAAAAACAAAAAAAAAAAACATACCATTACAGGCATTCATTGAAAAATCTAGCCAAGGGAAAGCGGTTCCCTGACTTGGATATTGAGTTCGCCTAAGCGACAACAAATAAATGCCATGCTTCGCAAGAGATGGGGGTGAAGCACCGAATGCGCCCATGTGCCATGCAATGTCGACACATGCACACTCCGGAGCTCTCGACTACGACACATCGTTCTTTCTCCGCACCATATGGCACAAGACGCTCAACCTCATCCGGGCAGGTACTGACTGGCGTTGCTCGGCAACTCACGACCGTCGATCCCTGCTGACTTCTCGATGCTGCACGGAGCGCGCTGTTACAACCTGTACGCGGGCCAGAGTAGACGGTTGGAATATTCGGGAGGCACTCCGCGTTACCATCGGCTGCTGAAACATACGCGAACCGAGGAGCTATGCCGCCGCGTGAAGTGGCCCTCGATCCGTCATACAAGAGAAGCCGCGCATGCCAGCCATGAAGCTCGCCCCCAACACCCCCAACAAGAAAGGCAACCACATGATCACAAGGGTAAGACATATCGCTGCGGCTACCGATATATATATCTCCCATGCAGCCTATATGCGGATGCGGTACCAGGACTACATCAAAGGCAGACTTGCGCGGGCGCCCTCCCGCCCGGACTGCAGTCTCGATGAGAGGCCCACTGCATCCCATGGACTTCCTCTGGTAGTGCCGCGCCCACGCAGGACCAAAGGACCCCCACCTTGACCGTGCTTAGGTGCCGACGTGTACGAGACCTGCCACCGTGTGGATCGCCGGAATGTACAAACTAGAGGCTGGTGCTAAAGGCTTCTGGTTTTCGGCAAGAAAACGGGCCTTTTGCGCCGCCTCTGACACATCTTTTCCCATCCTTTCTCTTCAGACTTTATTAGGGGCCACCCAATCTAGATAAACATAGTCACTCATCTTTTTTCTCTCTCTTGAATGAAGGGAAGCATGGTACCTTACTCCTATATTACTCAGAGCGTGGTTGAGGCGCCGGCCAATACTATATGAGAGAAGGTTACTATGCCTTTCATTTCCTCAAAGCCAACTCGACTCGAAGTCATGGAGAGAGCCCAAAGGGTTGCCGCCGGCATAGACTGACGGTCACCTAGCAAGGTCTACAAGCCCGCCATCCACTAAGCGCCGTTAATAGTTTTTTCCAGTCCAATCCAATTCATAAAGAGGCTGCAGAATTAAGTGGTCAAGGCGATCTCATTTTAGCAACCATAGGCATATATACTATACGCACTGCACACGGCATTTGTCCGCAGCCATGAGCGCCCTTTCCTCGCAACGGCGACGACAATGACACAGTTGCAATTAGCCTTCGGGTCAATGTCGTTCCCTGTCCGCGAGCGAGCCCAGCCAAGCAGCGTAAACACATATGGCCTCCTTCGTTAAAACGGCTGACAGAGCTACAGGCGAGTGAGATGTTTCACAGGTGCGTCACGAAGAGTACGCGGACACCGCATAAACCCAGTGAGCGCAGCTGCAAATATCGAAAATTGCGCTTTAAGTCCCAAAATTAGCAGTGCACCGCGAGTCGAAGATAGGAACGGTACGAAATCATGATATGATAATGCTGTTTTCGCGGACATCAAACGTGCTAGAAGACGCGGAGATAAACGCTATTAACAGCACAGGAAAAAGACAGGCCCCCTATACCATAACGTTAACAGTCTTGCTTTCTGTGCCGTACTGCACAGTGCACGGAACTGGTGATATCTGCTAGGCAGTCAGCGCGAGTGCCCTCTGACGTAGCGGCACGACGGTAGCGCCAAGCCGCTCCCCTAGCGGCGGAATTCTGTGCCATTTATCGGGTACGACACAGCCGTCGCTGAGCTTCGATTGTGGACGTGTGTGCACGTCCCTTCGCGGGTGTAAGCAAATGCCTAATATCTGCACCGCACAAACTGCACGCAGATTACATTAATCGGTGGGTGGTTTTCTTTAAAGCACAAGGGGCCTGTTGAAGCTTACTGTCGGCGTTGTTGGTGTGAACCCCACTCTGTGCTTAGCGTAGTGCGATAGCGTGTCATGACATGTGTGTTTACACTCAGGGGCACGGTAGTTAAATAGACCAAAAATTGATTTTCTGAATTCGTTAACATTGTCTTGTCCAATATTTAGGTTGTCTTTCTGCCGTCGTCTCCACGTGATAAAAGCATGGTATCATGTTCGAGATGAAACCAAGTACTTAATTGATTCAAACACAGGCTCCGATCCATTGAGCGCTAGGTGACTTGTAGTTGCGAGTATCGGCCATTTTGGCTGTGGCGGTTATGTCTGCATTTTCGTTCTTGCTCTTTTCTACCTTACTAGAGCTTTGCTTTGAGTGGTGTTTATGTGATCAGGGACTGATATTCTATCGATGCACGCCCACTTCATTTTTCTCTTGTGTCCCTTTAAAAATGGCACTGACGAGCGCCTGTTTACACGTTTTCCTTCTTTTTTCTTGCATATATATTTTATCACATAAAAAATGTCTGTGCGTCATATGTATTTAGTTCCCAACATGTTTTCTAGTACAAACCAATTTTTCCAGTTTTCCAATAGCATTGTACAGCATTGAAACCAAGTTGTTGCCATGTGGCTTCGATCTGTTCCCTGCGTGTTGTCAATTTGCCTATTAATGTGACTAATCTTTGCACGAATGGTTACGCTGTAGATGAGGAAAGTTCTTTGCCAAACACTTTACGAGTGAAGATATGAGCGAAAAACCAACTCAAGAACTGTCGCAGCCCCAGGGGAGCATCATCGTAATGTGGGTACAACTGTAGTCTCTATAAGGGCAATCATGAAACATATTTCTAAAACAGCTTCTAAACTGCTGTTCTAAAAGTAAAAACTTCGAAATTACTGCAGTAATCCGTATTAGAGAAATGCAAAAGCAACCTTATCACTTATTTTTTACCATTATTGTCTTTATCATTAACTTCTCTATAACTGATTTTCTTAATTTCACTAATTTTCTTATTATAGTTCCTTAGTACTATGTTCCTTATCACTAATCCATTACCACTATTCATATTGCCACTACTTGTGTTTCCATTTACATTATTTGCCTCGTCACAACCACTACCAGCAACAAATTTTGACTTCAGTTTTTGCGAACATAATTTGGCCTCAGGTTTTGGCGACAGCCTATTAATGCTTTCGCATTAATAAAGCAAGCGTTTCCAGATTCGTGGATGCAATGCAGTTCGGGGAAGCATTTCATTGATTAGACGTAGACAAACAATGAATCATACAACTGGAACGACACCATAAAAATTGTCTCCTGTGGTACTTACAAAAGGCAGACACTAAACGTTGTTTTGAAAATATTTCGCCTCACTCCAGGCGTATTTGGCAAAAACTGTAATAGCAGCAGGCTTACTGGGCAGTTACTCCTCTCTGCATAATACAATAACAAGAAAGTTGTACAGCTCTGTGGATCCATAACAGGTTCTCAGCTTGATTGTTTTCTATCTATACTGTCCACTTTGGAGGACTGTAGCACTTTTAACAAAACAAGGAAGCATGAAGCGGTAAGCCTTGCTAATTTTGAGGAAGGATATTTACTCAGGACCGTGACAGAATCATTTCAGCAGTCTCATGACATGTTCCTCCAACAACTGAACCCAAATTAGAAATGGTAAAAGTGGCGAACTAGTGCATGCAGTTGGAACCCCGGTCTCGTGCCATACTGAAGAAGAGACACAAAAGACAAGCTTTACTTCAAAAATACAACAATTTATTACCCACTCACCCTCAAAAATAAAAGAAACTCTGCAAATTGTATAATTAAAGACATAAATGAATGTAATCGCATTCACTCGGAACTGTCTGAATTCATGGGTAAGAAAGTAGTAAAGGTGTGTGTGGGGGGGGGGGGGGGGGTTGTGGCCTAGGAAATTCTGCACAGGCTTGTTCCCTTCAGTACGGTTCACGGTAGAGTGAAAAAGCGATTCATAAAAAACTTGTAAAAATTACGCCAACTGAACATAGCCCAATGCAATCAACAAGCCTAAGCGGGGAAAAAAACCGGCAAATGTGGTGCACGTCCAGTACTGTAAAAGTACCAACGCTCATCTCACGACTAGACTGGATTTCACCACTGTAAAAGAGTCCGTGCAATTAAAATTAACCTCAAAGTTTTCAGTGGTAAAGAAAACCACTAACGTCCTGTTTCACCAGAACTATGAGAATTCGTACATGTCAGCATTTCACCTGTAAAAAAATACAGTGAGCAAGTTATGAAGCATTATTCACAGACAACTGCTCACACGCACCTGCTCGGTAAGTAACAGTCCTTTGTACACTAGGGGCATGTTCCACACATTTCACTCAATGGTATTCTCATTATAAACACCATTCACATGCACAGGAAACTGACAACGCACACTGGTGGAGAACAAATCTGAAAATTCAGGCAGTTCATGTTGAACATTCAGAGCATTGGTAGGTGTGCACTGTTCAATCAGGCAGGTGCAGACCGCTGCCAAAGGCTGGCATACCTGTTGGACTTGCACAAACTATTAGGGAAGTGATTTCACATTATGTGCAAAAAGAAAAGGTTGCACAAGGATGTGATTTCTCAAAGATATCGAAAAAAGAAAAAGAACTGCGAGTGGTCCCCACATTACAGTCATGACGTGAACTGCTAACCATGCGTGCCTTGCTTACGTGCTATGACATAAAGGAGGTCTATTTTGTGGCATATCTTGTATGATGACAATGCAGAAAGGCAGTTTGATTCCCACTTTTCCAAGTCCTTACAAGTACAGTAAAATTCATGCTGCCTGTTTGTGCGACACTGTTGGCCTGACAAGGTAGAGAGAACTCAAGTTCACTAGAAAAAATATACAGCCAAAAAATAGCTTCCTAGTGGTAGACTGTTAGCTGCGGAATGCCAAATATTCGAAGAAAAGCTTAGCACACAAACATTGTTAAAAATGCCGACATTACCCGCAATTAAAAAATTTCCAACACATCTGGCAAGTGAAGAATAGAATAAATGTAAAAGAAAAAGAAGGATGGCCTAGACAAGCCACCCAGAAAAGCGATAAAATTCATCGCATATCCATTATATTGCTTAACTGTGCTGGAACCAGCAGCACCACAAATACAGGGTAGGAACAAGAATATTTTTCACATTCCATAGTAGATACTGAACAGGGAACAAAAGTTAAAGAACTAATCAGTTCAGAAAGCCTACACTTAACCACTTCAATTAACTCCAAGCCCCAACAATTCTTAAAACATGGCCGCACAATGTAGATGCATAATCGTCTTGCATATAAACCATAAAAGCGAGCAATTCAGTAGAATGCAAGACACTAAACCAGCATTAGGAGTATGCATAATGGTGCACGGAGCTTTGTACAGTCCTACAGTAATTTTGAAGGAACATTCTCTTTGTGCCCTGAAAAAGTATTGGTGTGCGCTGTTTGCCAAAGACTAGGTGCGCCAAATTCACGTACAGCGAAGTACAAGAGTGAATGCAGCTTTCGAGGTTTTAAGTAACCACTGCTCGTTTCCTCAGGTCACACATTATGCAGTTTGCAAAATTAAAGTTGTATTCTTCTCGTTCTTATTGAAGAAGCACTGAACAGATTTAATTTGAACATTTCTTGTGACAGCATTTGTCACTAGAGTTAACCCCCTTTCTAAGAATTTCACACAACTATCCTCGATACCACATCCATGTGCTATAGCAATTGTAATACTGTCGTAAATGTGTTCAACGAGAAATAAAGCTCAAGGAAGGAACAATGTAGCTCTTGTTTCAGTTTATGGAAGACTCAGTCGCCGGGCCACCTGTACAATGATTGCAGAAAGGAATGCTTTGGCCTACCACCTTAAGCAAGAATGTAGGTGCAACGAAAAATTTTGGGTGGTTCATATGCACATCCGCGTGGAACAAGCCACATCCCTAGAATATGTACCGACTGCTATACAAGCAGTGCAGGCATACTTTGACATGTTCCTTCAGATTTACCAGTTTGTTGCGACACCCTGTTGTGCCATGTTCTTTATATTATGCGAGAATGAGGCTTAGTGCAATCGCCAACACAACTCCAGTGTTAAGTGCAGAGACTGGCACAGCAAAAGCATGTGCATACACACTAAAGAACACTCCCCGCAACACCGCTTGTAAAATTTCCAAGCACCCTACTTTGAACTCTGCAGACATGCTCAGAGGCAGAAATGTTCACTATTATGTAGTGGGCAGTAGTGTCCGACTGGGCCATTGTTGGGTCAAGGGTGGGCCAAGGGTAGGCCACTGCAGCAGCCTTGAGGTATATAGTTGAGTTCAGCATGCATCATGCAGCAACGCAAGCACAATAAAGCCCCACCAGGAACTGGGTATGCAGGGACAGGCCAGAGGTAGCAAAGCTTGTTACGCAAGTTGACACTGCGCAACAGATTCAGAAAAACAAGGATCAACAGAGCCCGAGCCCAGAGACAGTACCTGGTGCAATGCAGAGAATGGAAGTGCTGGAGGCTTGCTGCGGAGTTGAGGATAACGCAGCACCACTTGAAACATGACAACTCGGGAGGAACAATGCTTAGCAGTACTGCACAAACAATGCAGGCTGCTTGGCTGAACTGGCTATACAAGCTGCCACTCGAACACCCTCTCGACATTTTGCCGTGCTGGCCACATCTTCAATAGATGTCACACTGTAGAAAGCAAAAGCCAGGGCATGGATTCAAAGAATGAGTGGATGTCTTGTCATTGCTGCTCCTCCACTGGCGGATGCTGTGCACCACTTGTGAAAGCTTGGCAGTGCTGCTGGTACATGGCAGGAAACTGTGGTACCACTGGTGCTTCTGTTGAAGTTGCACGGAGTACTGCTGAACCAGGCTTGAGGAATTGCAAGCACCAGTCGAAATGTTCCCATACTTTAGCAACCAGTGGCACAGTATGCTAAACACAGCCCCCCAAAGCCACCAAAGATGGTACTTCATTCGTCCATCTGGCTGCAGGTAAACCACCATCTTGTTGCGTCGAGGCACCGGTTACATTGGCCAAGTGCTTTCTGCACTACGCCCGCATAACAATGTGGTTCACAGTGACCAGCAGCACGCATGCCACTGCCCACACTAGCACAAAGATAAGCCAGGCACCATGGCGGAATGGAGAAGCGTGCTGGTTCCTGACGCCGAGTCCCAGTGCCTCCAGCACCTGCTTGCGAGCAAAGTGTACGAGTGCAACCGGTATGATGTACTGGATGAAGGCACCGGCATAGGAGCCAGTGATGCCCACCAGGAACTCCAAACTCTCTGTGGCCAGAGCGACCGCAATGGGCGGTAGCAGTGCCAGCAGAGGGAAGAAGAAGCGCTCGACCAGCAGCTGCGTGTAAATGGAAAGGAGCACCAGTGAAATGAAATGGCGACACATAGCAAAACCCTTTTCCTTGTGCCAAGCAGTTTGCAAGTTTACTCGTGAAGGTTATGTATACTAAGAAAACGGCGACCCATGCGAGGGCAAAGGTGCAATGTTGCTGCCGGTCGCCAGGTCAGGAATTTTCTGTTACAACAAAAGGTATGGCTGCTGGCCCCATAACAAAAGGAGTTCGTGGTTGGTGATAAAAGCGGGTAATTGCTGGGAAAAAGAAAAAATGGAGGAGGAGGAGAACAAAGAGAGAGAAAGAGAGAGATTAAGAGAGACAGATAAATAAGTATAGATAGAGAGAGGTGGCCAGAACTTTGCTCAGTTTGCTTGCAAGAGCGGCCAGTGGTGAAGATACTGGCAATATTAACCCATTGCTCACACCACACAAGGGTACCTCCATACAAATGCAACTAGGTCCAGAGCAGTTATGAAGGGTTCTCATGGAATCGAGCTGGGACAACGTCTGTTTCAATGCCGCATATCATGGCACAAAGAGATAGGGACCTCCTGTTCCATATTGGTCACTGACTTCCTTGCACTTGCAAAAAAAATAAAAATAAATAAATAGATAAATAAATAAATAAATAAATAAATGCTTGCCTTCATTATTTCGGTAGTCTTTCTTTTGCCTGACCATCCTTAGACCGTGGGGCCACAAAAATTCCAGAGGATGCGGTACAGAAGTTTTTCTGTGCTCTGTCGTATCATTTTATGCAGTCGCGAAGTTCGGGATGGTATTTTTTGCCAATAGCAAAAGTCACTGTTTATATTTTCTAGGAGCTGAGCAATGACTCTGGGATGGGCAATAACTTGGAACACTACGGTATGTCGGAACAAAGGTAAATGCAACCCCTTCCCACTTGAGAGATGCGATCATACGCTTTGTGCAATTGGTGCACAAGAGAAAAACAGTGATACTAGTGCGCTTATATGAAACGCAAAATGTGAGGAAAGATAACAGAAAAAAAGAACCAAATGTGTGTACCAGGACACTGACTGCGACCTCACCTGTTGGCAACTCTGAGGTGGTACGCCACCCTGCGTGGTGCTGCTGCTGCTGCCATTGGATGATGTGAGGCTGCGGGGTCGCGACCCATGCTGGCTTGAGGACGATGGAGAGTCCTCGCGGAGGAAGAGGGAGCGGAGGTTGTTGCGAAGCGTGATGGCGATGATGGGGAAGTTTGTGCTGAGCGTGAACACCGGAAAAAGTGACAGGAAGTACTGCAGCACTGGGATGTGCGGGATAATGGAGCTGCTTGTGCCACTGTTGGGCTGCAGGGAAGAAGACAGGGAAGTACAGCTAGCGACAGGACCACTGGGAATTACTTGGCCACAAAGTTAAGACACATGCAACCAGTAACATGGCAACAGTAATTATATAGCAAAAGATAACATGCAGAAGACTTTTTAGCCTCCACTGAGGCAAAGGGTCTAAAAGCAATAGCATGGTGGCAGCAGCACAAAAAGACAGACCTAGCTGACACGATTGATCAACAGTTCCAACATTTACATATTCGTTTGGGTGTAACACTGGTTTGTTTAGGTTTAAGGTTTAACGTCCCAAAGCATCATTGACCATGAGGAAAAACATAAAGGACTCTAGAAATGTCAACCACCTGGAGTTTTTTTAAAATGCGCCAACATCGCAGAGCACATGTGTGCCAGCAAAATGTGGCCGCCGAGGCCAGGATCAAACCCACACCATAGGGGGTTAGTAGTAGAGCATCCTAACCAGTAAGCCACCACAGTGGGGCAGGTGTGTGTAAAAACATGTAGTTAAGGAAACATTGGGTGTACAAGCTCACTGCTGTTCAGTCCTTTGGCTCCCATGATTTTCCATGCTGCTACCCCCACAGAATGTTTTACCAGCCACTCCGACTCACTGTTCTGATTTCTCAGAGAAACCTCCCCTTTTATCAATAACTCCCTTTATGCCTTGAGGCAAAAACAACGTCCGTCTGTGGAGTCTGTCCGTGAGCAAGTAGAAGGTGAGAACGCGAGCGACGACTGACCTGGAAGTTGAGGGTGTACATGTCGTTCAGCTCCGGGAAGGTGAAGATGCCCGTGAAACTGAGCAGGGTATAGAACCCCAGGATGATGAGGTAGTCAGCGCCCAGCAGGGGAAACAGGTGTCGCTTCTCCCGCCATGGGGTCACCAGCGAGGGCAGCGAGTGGTGGCACATGAAGGAGTAGACGCACACCCCGAACAGGCTGGGCAGCCCCATGGGCACGGCCATGGCCGGGTGACCCTGGCCCTTGCCCTGACCCAGGGCCAGCGCACACAGCGAGATCATCGACAGGAACGCTGCGGTTATTGCGCAACAAGCAGAGAGAGGCACACAATGGCATTCCTTGGCACTTTGAAACACTGCAGTAGAGTCCGGTAAAGGCGGCATATTCTGAACCAGTTTAAAACAGAGCACCTACAACAAAGGATGATCTACCTAAAAAAATGGCATTTTGACTATAAAGGCACACCAGTGAAATGGCGCAGCACTTCAAACAGATGGAAGTGTTGTGTTATGCCGAGGACAAATTTTACGTACAGCTAAAATACGCCCAACAACTTGACAAAACAGAAAATAAAATGAGACTGCTGAATTCATAGCTCAACACTGGTGCTTTTGCAGATTACAAGTGCCCCCCCCCCCCCCCCCGCAACATACATCACACAAGCATCATACAAGCATCATACAAGGTAGGGAGTAACAGAGGATTCAGTAGACAGTCAGGGAGCTGGAAAGTCACAGAGCTGGTAGTGTTAGCAGCTGGTAGACAGCATACTTTGGAGTAGAGCACTGTGTGTGCATACTTACAAAAATACAGCTGTGTCAAGATGGATAAGAAGGAAGAAAAAAAAAAAGCAAACATGCCGCAGTCAGCCACTCACTTCAGTAGCAAGCAGTCCTTGACACAAGGAACATAGATACAATTTATTCTGAATGCTGCTTCCTCTAGCAGCCCTCGAAAGCAGCTCCCACTATAAGAGACCCTTGCTTCTTATCTTATTCCTTCTGTTGGCTGAGCAAGGCAAATCGTCCAGGGCCTCCAAATTAGTGCCGTTTGCAAGCTGTCACATGAGGAAATAAGTGACATCTGCTGCAGAAAGATGTTGCTTCGAAAGAGAGCTCAATTCATTAGCTTCACCCTACTGGGATGCTTTACTCATTTAATGTGCACAGCCTCAGTTGTGTAGATCCAGAAATGAGAGCAAATTGAAGCAAGGACCCTGGCGAGTTAAAGGAATTTGATGTGCTGCTAAACTAACAGTCTTTATTAAGGGTGTGCGAATATTGAAATTTTACAACATGAATGGAATACGAATATGGGGGAAAAAAAAAAACGGAAATTCAAAAATAGCAAACACGCATTTACAAATATAATTGAACCAGAACAGAACAGAAGTGCATATCCTACGAAAATTCAATACAGATCTATACACAATTCTACATGTATATTATACAGGAAAGACACGCATGCAACCAGCTGGAGCTGTCGTATTGCTAATTAATGCAGTAAACTTGTTAAATCAAGGTCCAGAAAAAATGTCCCAATTAACTTAAAGGGACACTGAAGACAATTTTTATGTTAGCAGAACCTGATAGTATGATACTTTGTTACATTGCTGTCACTTGTCTGGCAGCAAAATATTATTTTATTGAAGAGATATTGCGATAAGAAGTTGAGCAGTTTTTTTCCCCGCCGGTTTAATTCAAACAGTTCAACCCAACAACGTAGTCGGATAAAATGAAGTTGTCCATGATGTAATACAATACAGACTGTGATTGCTGGCCCGCGGCGAGCAGTGGGGTCTAGCAGCAGCTGAAATGAAAGCTACTGCCGGCCTTTGAGTCGTGCCACTGTCAACACTGATCAGCGCGCACGGAGGCACAAAGCAGTGCGCAGTGGTCTAGCATAAAGTGGACTGCGGTAAAGTTAACGAAAATATGTCGCAGGTGCGTGGCAAAACATGATCTTCTGAAGAGTACTTAGCCATTTCAGCTGCATGCTGGAATATCACCGAAACTAAAAACAAGGCAACTTGTGGCGCCTTCAAGTATGTTTCTCCTTGCCTTGTCCCACTTAGGTTGCCTTTTCGCCGTAGTCTCCATGCGATAAAAATATGTTATTATGTTGGAGACAAAATCTACCACTCGATTCAAACATTCAGCGTAATTAAAATTTCTTAGCCTCCGAGATTTATTGCTCGTCATGTGACTCGCAGACTTACTAGAACTTTGTCTTCAGTAAAAGTGGCGTCTTTGCGATCAGGAACTGGTATTTTATCAATGCAAGCGCACTTCACTTTTCTGTTCAGTGTCCCTGCTCTGTTCAGATCAAATGATCGCATGCGCCTGGAAAAAAGTGCCAGAAACCGTTTGCATCACAGTAATTTTATCTGATGAACACCTGTACGATAAATGCCTGCGTTTGAAATGAAACCGAAGAAAATCTTTTTTTTTTAGTGGTTTCGCCAAGCTTTGCGCTGTCGGGAACGCCCTCTTCATAAAAGGGGACATCCCTTTTCACTAAAACGGCCCCGTCAAGCTTTGAGGGTGCTTTACTGTGTAGCCCACGCAGTCTAGCTTTGCACTGAAGCACGCAGCGCGGGGGGAAACATGGTGAAGAAAATTTTTGGTGTATTTGGTAATTTCCGAATATCAGTCTTTTTGAATACGAATATGTATCAAATATCAAACATGTTCGATTCATATTCAAAATTTGCAATATTCGCACATCCCTAGTCTTTAAGTTTACGATTATACTCAGATGTAAATCATTGCATTACTAAGGCGAAAACCTTTAATGCCTCATACTGTTAGCAAAAGAGTGTGCGTTTCAGGTGCATACCTTATATGGGCATATGCCAATCACCATTGAATCGATACTTAATCAATAGCAATCGGATGATATCGGAACATTATTTAAGACATTTTCAAGATAGGAACCCATGCATTTGGAGGTCATCGTAACTATCAATAACCAGCACTTACTAGTTAAGGGGTGTTTAACACTAACCAAACAGTAACTAGTACTCAGAAAGTGCAAGTCATGGTTAACTATCATTAACCAAGAGTAATGGTTAGACGTTTCGAGACGTCCATAACTGCCACACGGTGAAGTCATCAGCCGTGACGTCATGATGTTACACCTGGCCATGTTTAATAACCGAAAGTGATAATGACGTCATGACTGGTGATGATGCCACCAGGACATTCACGTATATACGAAGCTGACCCCGCCAGGCGTTCGATCCAGGCATCCGTGCGGCGCCTTTCATTTGGCTCTTCCTCGAACGCGGCACCACATAGCATATATAGAAATAGATGCAGTACAGCAGGCATCAGCGGCGTTTAAAATTGGTTGACAGCAAAGAAAACGCGCAGCATCTGCCACAACTCCAGTCAATAACAAACGGTCTCACAGTCAATGCCTAAGCAGCGCGGCGGGAAGGCTTCCGCTTTGACGCAGTTTAGCGAGCCAAAATGCCCCCTCAATGCTTTTGTGGTTACTCATGTGCAAATAAATGCAGGTTGCATTTCACACTTTTTACTCGATTGAAGGAGGGACCAGCAGGGACTTACCAATCCACCGCATCAGGGTTGTGAATATCTGCAAGTACTTTGTCTTCTGCACATTGAAGAAGGTGAACGGACCGACGAGACACAGGAATCCCAACTGAAGAAAGCAAAGAAAAGCCAAACTGTACACACGATTGACGCGGAAGGATATGCTTTGCCACCATAATCTACCATGGGCAGAGCAGCCAACGCCACCTATAGTTTCTGACCATGCGAGTGGGTGGAGTGATCCAGTCTAAAAATCACTGTCCCTTTACGCTGCTCCGGTCCCTCAATCGGATCCAGCTATCGCAGTGTGAGATGCCAACACATTTCTTCACTCTCCCTCTTAGTACTCCCCCTCTACTGCTTCATTCCTTCCTTTCAAAAGTGCAGAATTTCCCCCTCCCTTAGCCACCTACCAACCAAGGCTTGAGACAAATGGATGGACAGATGTTTGCAACATGGGAGATCCCATGTTAATGCATTAAAAATAAATAAAGAGGACAAAGATTCAGTGGGCAGACATTTTTCTGTGACCTCTTTCAGCTGAGACCACAATCGGATCAATAGATGTTAGTCATATCGAGCGGATTCGATATAAAGCATTGCAGGCTCCCAATGTGTTTCCAGGTTGCTACAGATGTACTAAGCTTCTCTCATGCCTTTTCTCCAGTTTGCCACTAAGGGGTAGGTGGTTGCTACTTCTCCCAGCATTTGCAAATTGGGAGCATCTCCCTATGCTCCCAATTTGGAAACATGGGGAGACAAAATTATAAAAAGAAAATTACAGAGACAGGATGCAGCAGAAAAACAACGCAGTGATTTGTACTTCGGCTGTTTTTCTTATCATCTCGCACTAACAAGTTTTTAAATTCTAAACTATCGTTAGGTTGAATGGGTGCCAGATTTGTGCAAAGTAATTAGCTGACAAGCACTGTTCATGCATTTTAGTTTACTACCGATGTACAAGCGACCACAAAGAGAACAAAAACACAGTTTGTAACATGGCCAGGGTGTCTACCAAGTTGATGCTTTCAAATCCCTCGCGTTTTCCATGTTTTCCCCGAGTGCATTTGTAAAATTCCCTCAGTGACAGTACTTTGTTTTATGCTGAAACGGGCTCTGCAGTACTATGTTAAAAAATAAAAAAGAAACAATATAATCTGTTTTGAATTGTAAAGAGTAGCGTTTACTTCATTTAAAAGCAAAACACAAAGCGGACATTATTAAATCACAACAAATCGACTATCTTCAAAAAAGTGCTATAACCAACTGCAAATCAAATCTAACATTTTCAAATATAGTAGTTGACTAATTTTTCGGACGCGCAATATTTGAGACTTCATTCAGGAACTGTAATGCGCCCCATAAGAACGTGTACGTTTTCAAAACCGACATTCGGACTCTACAGTGTCCAAAAGTTCGAATTTCTGGACCAAATTTGGCGCCAGCAATACTGTGGAGATCATTTTTTTTGGCTGAAGTTTCATTTTTGCAATATGACACAGACGCAAGCGGAGATCATTGTCACAAACAACCGGTTTTGCACGGACTTGAAAACTAGGCGAAGTAGCCACTCTGACGGACTAGCTTGGCTCTTTATTCATCGTTGCCATTTGAGGTAGTAAATGAAACATGGGCACTGTCCGCCGTGGCTCACTCCGACGCAGCCGTCGCCGCACGTGGGAAAAAATAGGGAGGGGGAGTGCATTCACAAAGGCTATTATTCTACTCTCGTTTTTTTTATCGCAGTTTCATCTCGCAGTATTTGCTGCCCTCATTACCCATGGAAACTGAACGTTATTCACATAGCGCGAGTATTCATTCGCAGCATGAGCACGACCTGTAGTTGTGTCACAGTATGTCGTGAAATGGCATGGACGTTATGAAAAAATGACTGGCCAAGGTATTCTAAGTGGAGTGTCATAATGGTTACAGCTTAGCACTGACGCGATCCACTTCTGTGGGGCCCCACTGCGCACGCGGTGACTGACTTGAGCGCGTGTTGCATGCTTCCCAGTGGCGCACACACCTGCCGCGTCAGTCCCAATCAGTGCGCGCACAGTCAGCCGCGCCCGCCGCATCGAATTCCGCTAATGTGTGCGCATAGACGGCACTCAGAAGCTGATCACAGTAGCAAGTCGCACTATGTCATAACTCCTTTTTATCGACATACATACGAAACATGGAAAGCGGCAAAGTTCGCGATTTGTGAAGCGCAATTTTTTTTGCAGAAAAATGCTTCTTTTTGTAAAGTTCACGCCACCCAAAGCTGCGCCACCTGCATTGCATGCGTGCACCACCGGCGGCAGAAATGAACGCTTCCATCAAGGAAGAGTTCATTTAGGACTTTCATTGCTCCCATTGGAAATTGGAAGCATTGCAAATTCTCTCAACAGTCAACTGAAAAAAAAAAAAAGGGGAGGCTCGTTGAACAGCCCACGTACGATCCGTAGGAAGTGTATGCTCTGCCACTGGCCAGAGCACCGGGGAAGTGTCCGCTTTCAATACGCTTCATTGCCGACGCCGTAGCACTTTCTGCTGCCTTGCTGGGATGGTACACTTGACAGCATAACGCGGGAGGCCAGCTGTCGCTGAGAAGAGGACGTGTAACGCCGTATTGTACAACCCATGCAATGCCAGCCAGTTTTATCAAGAGTTTAGTTCCCTCTATATAGAGCTGCAACTAATTTTCCCTGATATAAGCACAAATTCCCGGAGTTTTTTCGCGAGTTTTTCCAGATTATCCAAATTCACGGTTTTCCCAGTTGGTAGACGCCCCGCATGAGTGTACACATCATGTCAGGGGTTGATAAACAAGTGAGTACATTCAGTTGCCTCTCAAGGCTTGCGCCAACACTGACTATGCGACAAAAGCGGGAGGCAAAGAAAAGAGGCGACGTACCAGAAATATCCTATAGGCGCTGCCGCGACTGATGGTAGAGTTCAGCCAGCATGGCATGTCGTTGGAGAGCGTTGCATTGGAGCTATTGGTAGGAACGGTGGAATTATCAACTGGCATCATTGGCACCTGGCTGTAAGGTGGGCACAAAGAAAAACAATTTAGTGGTGCCAAATTTCGTTACCTGCGGTCACCATTCACAGGCACAAGGTAGCTAAATGTTCCCAAGACACTGGGTATGCTTTTGAGCAGTATCGTGGGGCTGCTACAACAACAACAACAATAATAATAATAATAATAATAATAATATATGGTTCATAGAGAAGGAAAGGCACAGTATCTGTCACACTTGTTCTGTGGACACATGAACCGCGCCATAAGGGAAGGGAGGAAGGTAGGAGTGAAAGTGGAAAGGAAAAAAAAAAGAAGCCACAGTGGAGGGCTCTAGAGTAATTTCGGTCACCTGGGGATCTTTAATATGGACGCCACTTCCTTTCGCCTTCATCGAAATGCAGCCGGCGGCGGTCGGGATTGAACCCGGATACTCCGGCACAGTAGTCTGGCGTCTTACCACTGCACCACCGACAGAGTGATTGTGAACCCAAAGTTCACAATCTCTGTAGACCGGCATCTAAGTGCCATGGTACACCACTGAATGACACACCATGTGACCATGGAGCTTCTGGCCAAACCTACACGCACTAACCCAGTACTCTCAGTACAGCGATTAAAGTACAGTATCCAAAGGCATCGTTTATCTGGCACTTGGAGCAGACTTTTGGACACGAGACCAGATTTGAGTTTTGAACTTCTTCAGACGTTTATTTAGAATAACGCTAGCTGCAACAGAGAAGTTGGACAGGACTGGAGAAAAAGTAAAAAGAAAAAAAAAAAATACAGGTGTACGGTCATTCGGATATGTGGGGAAGAATCAGTACCATTACAAGCCAAGCAATTAGAGCTATGGCACACAAAATATACAAACCAAAATTACATAAACACTGACAAAGAGAGTACAGTTTATTAAGGAGCGTCCAATCCACAGTACTGTGCGAGGAAAGAATATTTGAACACATCGTTTTTACCATGAAAAGAAAGAAGTGTATGGGAACGGTGGCTTCTTTTGGCACAACCAGATACGCCAGATGAGAAACTTACATATACTGCGAGCTGTTTAAATTTGAATGATCCTTGGCTATTTTAAATGTGAGGCGGAAAAAATTCTAATATGTTCGGAAATGCGCTTCTGCCCTGCTCTTGAAACGAGCTCTAACAGATGTTACCGCACATTGTGAGAGTCGTGCGCGAACTTGCACCTGAGCATCACACTTATTCTTGTTCAAGTTGTTCTGAACATCACGCGCAGAGTTCCAGCTACGGCCTCGAATAAAGACGTTTTTTCGAGCAGTGGCTCACAGTGATTGGTGGAGGTGCTTATTATCAAAAGTGAAACCAACAGCCTTACTCTGCACCCTTTTTATGTTATGAAGGTTTAAATTAGAGAATGGTCATCACACGATGCTAGTACAATCAAGGATAGGCTGAAAGATTTCCATGCTAGTAGTTTCATGCCACTTGAATCTTGCAATCGCAATGTTGGAAGCAATGGAAATACAATGGCTCAAGTGAAGGATTTCACATATGCGCAGGCCAAGGCACTTATACTTAGAAATGTGCCAAATTTTAATTCGAAGTGCAGTCTAACATGAGGTGCTTCTTTTTGTTTGTCACAGAAATTACAACACCTCTCTGGTAGCTAACTGCCATCTTCTATGTGTTGCAGTATTGCATCAAAATAACCAGTTCTATATAGAGTTTTATCCAATCCAATCTGGAATCCACCAAGGAGTAGAGTATGCAATCAGTGTAAAGCCGAATTTTCACATTACGTTTGCTTCGCCACCAACTCATTATGTTCATCATTAGCCTGGAAGGCAGCTTAAAATACCTCCATCTCAGCACGAGCTGCCGGAAATGAAAGCACCGTTTCCAATAATGACAGCATATTCTTTTTCGTAAAAGAACCTGCCATCATGAAGTTCCCATTGTACCTAGTTGCAGATAGGAAAAGAAGATGCTGATCCCTGAAGAGTTTCTTGTTTCGTCGAACTACTAGTCGAAACTTTGCCTCCAATTCACTTGCCGAGCCCATCTTTTGCGAGTTGTTGCAGGCAATTGTAACAAACTGAAACATGGGGTCCTCAGAAAACGTATAAACAGTTTATTGTATCCAAAGCCCAGGATAATGAGCACTACTGAACCAGGCAAAGAGAATGACGCTCATTTAGCAAAAAGCAGGAACGAAAAGCCTCGTCTAAGACAGGTGGCTCCGAAGCCTCTGCAGCCCTTGCCACCAGTTTTAAGCATACTCTTCACGCGCTACTGCTCAGCCGCGCCAATTAATTTTTGTTCGCAGAGTCATTCTGTGCCACAGATATGAAATACTCCAACATTCTGCTGAACATAAAGCTACACCTTGCATTCACGTGATGTTACAGTTGGCACAATTTATTTGCAGCACAAGCAATGTCTGCAATGTTGTTTGTTGTCCCAGGGGAAAAAAAAGAAAGCCATTTCCTCACCATGCAACATCGCGAATAGACTTTGCAACAGCTGCCCCATATATGGCCAGGTCCCCGTAGAGGTACACAGCTATGCAGACGTAGAACAGATTCACACCCACTGCAGAAAAAAAAATGGAAGAGGGGGCAAATGCATAAAAGAAGAAATAAAACAGGATGTTTTTTTAAATATGGCAATGCCAAGTTAACACACTCCTAGAAGTATACAAATAGGAATGTGTGGCTATCCGAATATTCAAATAGCTTGTGAAACACATTTCCTATTAAATTCCCACTGCCGTTTAACTATTAGAACCTCCTCACTTAACCAGCTAGCAATGATTACATTCAACAAGCTCCCTGTAAGCATCAAGTCAGACTGAATGGAGCTGTTATATACAGAATATCAAACAAGGCATTATTAACAGTAACAAACTTTGATACAACCCAATTTCCCCTCTGTTATGAAACAAATGGTGGGACTTAAATTATGCCAATGATAGGTGCAAAAATCTGTTTGCAATATCACTGTCTTTTTTTCATAGGGAGAAAAGTGTGTTTTTAGGATGGCTGAAGTGATTAGAAATATTTTATTTAATTTTAAAATGTTAGACTCAGTTCCCAAGCGCTCTCGTTGTTGCAACGATTGGGCAAATACTTGCTTTTCTGCTCGTTTGAAGTGTCAGGAAAGCAAAGGAGGCGACTCAGATTCCAAAACTCTGTACGCATTCATTTACCTGTGGTTACCAGTCATCTGCTGTGACCACAACCGAATTTGTTATGACACTTCGTTAACTTTTGTTATTGGTACTTGCTGCGCAACCAAGAATTTGGTATTCTCACACCTTCAATATAAACCTCACTGTTCCAGAGTTAATGGAATAAACAGGAATGGAATGGTAAAATCTCGTGGAACTATCCGCACAAGTGCCAAGTGATGAGACAAAACTGACAAGCGACAAGTACTATGTTTAGGTTTAAGCTTAGGCTAACGGGGTTCAACATCCCAAAGCGACTCAGGGTATGAGAGACACCGTAGTGCAGGGATTTGGATATATCGGCCCCCTGGGGTTGACATGCACCAAAATCACACAGCCTTGCTTTACGGCTCCACTGGAAAGCGGCCATCGACGTGGGATCTGATCCCACATTCTTGGGCACAGCAGTGGACCACTCTAACCATTAAGCCATCACGGCTGGATAAGTACTACGTACCGTGGCCAAAATTTGAATTCAAGAATTGCTGCTGGTTTGCTTGGAGCAGGAATCAGGTTAACAATTACAAATAATACTCGCATTACGTTCCAGTAAATATGCTAGACTGACACTGTAAAGGTTGCCTTTTTAATTGTTTGCAATGCTTACATTTGTTGAAAAAGAGCGACGCCATCTTGCCCTGCATAAAGTAAAAAGGAAATCAGTTTGCAGCCATGTGATGCCAAAAATAGAAAAGAAGTGATGCAACGAGAAGCCTACCAGCTCAAAGCGTTCAGTGATGGCAAAGTAGTTGACATGTGATGACTCCGCCATCCTCTCTGCTGCATCTGGAAGAATCCAAAAGGAAAACAGTTGAGAAAATATCCAGGGAATTTTCGGGGCAGAAAGGGGGGCCTATTCACGTGGACAATGGGGGCTCTCCACTGAAAGGCCAACCACGACAGAATACAGTCAAACCCGAATATAACGAACTCGGATAGACCGAATTATGTTTTATATCGAATACTCGAATTTCCGCTAGCATTATGCATATAAAATGTATTTTTTATAACGAACTACACATCGGATATAGCGAACTCAGCGCGCGCGATCGGTCGCCAAACGCCCGCCAACGAGCGGGCCTTTGTGCCGGCTCCGAGTTCTCTCCGGGCAGCCCACGCTGCCGGGCCGCAATACTTCTAGCGCATGCCGTTGTCAGATGGGAGGGGGATTGGCGACGGCTCCGTTCCCCAAGGTCTCGCACAGCGCATACGTCATCATGCGCCCGCTAGGGTGCTTCTGCTGCTTCTGCGCCGATGCCACGCTTCCGTAAAACGCAGGAGGGGCTCTCTACAGCAGCTTCCACGAGGGACCCTCCTGTACGCATGCGCGGCCGTCGCCCGGAGTAGCGTGAGTAGCCTTTAAAATCCGCGCCATCGGCCAGCCTCTCTTTGCAGCGCTCCTATTCGGCAGCTGCCTACCATGTGATCAAAGACGTTCGAGCAGCTCCGGACCTATTGCGCTTCGAGAAAGAAGCAACACCGGCCAGAACTGGATTCAAGTTTGGGCGAAGGGAAGGCAGCCTCCGAACAACAAACGCGTCAGTGGCGAACTTTCCTGCATCCTCGGAGCTTTCTTTGTTCGCGTTTGCAAGTCGTGCTGCTGCTATCCTCACGATTCCGGACGTGCCTACGTTGCTGCTGGCTTGCATTCTGGGGCTACATCCTGCAAGATGACGACGAAGCAGCGGCGTGCCCTACCGCTTTCCGACAAGCTGGAGATAATTCGCCGCGTTGGCCGCGGCGAAAAAAAGTCTGACGTTGCCGCGCATTTCAAGATTCCGCGGAGCACGTTAAGCACCATTTTGAAAAACCAGTCGGCCATCAGAGGCAATGCACAGGAACGACCAAATGGTGACGGCTTTCGCCACCGCAAGCCGGCTTACGACCAAGTAGAGAAAGCGCTGTACCAATGGTTCTTGAACGTTCGCGCGCGAAATCTGCCGGTCTCTGGCCCCATGCTACAACAGAAGGCAAAAGATTTTGCCTTCGTCCTGGACGTCGAGGGGTTTACAGCGGGCAGTGGTTGGCTCCAACGATTTAAAGACCGCTACTCCATCACCGGGAAGGTGGTTGCAGGTGAAAGCCAAGCAGCGGACGCTGAGAGTGCTGAAAAGTGGGTGCAAGACATGTGGCGTGCTGTCACGGAGAGATACGAACCGTGCAATATTTTTAACACCGACGAGACTGCCTTGTTTTGGCAACTGCTGCCGAGCAGAACCTTGGCGCTAAAGAATGAGAAGTGCCATGGCGGCAAATTAAATAAGGCCCGAGTCACCGTTCTTCTCACGACAAATATGGACGGTTCATCAAAGCTGCGGCCGCTTGTCATAGGCAAGTTCAAGTCTCCTATGTGCCTGCGAGGATGCACTTCACTCCCAGTCACATACAACTCAAATTCTAAGGCCTGGATGACCAGAACATTGTTCGAAGCGTGGCTGCGTGGCTGGGACGAGGAACTTGCAATGAGCGGGCGAAAGATTTGCCTCCTCCTCGATAACTGTTCTGCGCACCACTGCGGCGTCACGCTCAAGAACATCGAGCTTTGTTTCCTGCCACCGAACGCAACAGCGGTTTTGCAGCCCCTCGATCAGGGGATCATCCGGCTTTCAAGCTGGGCTACAGGAAACGCGTCATTGAGCGGCTGTTGGTGAAATTGCGGGTTAACGACGAGCTCAAGATTAATTTGCTGGCCGCAATAGAAATGATTAACCGTGCCTGGCAAGATGTGACGCGATCCACAATCCGCAACTGCTTCCACCATGCAGGACTATGTCGAGAGGATGCAGAAGCTGCTAGTGAAGCGCGCACTGTGCAAGATGACAGCGATGTTGCCACGCTGTGGGAAGAACTCGCTGATGTTCCGGACGCTGTGCCCGAAGAAGTTGCCCTGGAGGATTTTCTTACTGTTGACGACAACGTAGCCGTGACAGCGAGCCCGTTGGACTCGGAAATTGTTGCCGACATGCTGGCATCTGGTGCGAACGAGGAGACCGAGGAGCCGCTGCCGGAGGACGATCGCCCTCGCCCGACGTTGCACGAAGCCCTCGCTGCTACCGATCTGCTGCGCCGATACTGCTCCGGAATACAGGGAAGCGGACTGGAGTTTGTGGAAATGATGTCGCGTGTGGAAAGTGCGATTCTCGCTGATGGAGTTAAATGCAGTGTTCAGGCGAAGATCACTGCCTACTGCAAATAAGTGAGCATTTATCTGCAATAAATTTCTTTTGTAGATTCATGGTGAGCGGCACGGTTTTTCTTTACTTAGTCGTTTTCGCTGCGCTGTCTGGACATCGTGTATAACGAATTTGGTACTGAAGTTCGTTATAAACGGGTTTGGTTATAGCGAAATACTTTATATAGCGAACAAATTGCGTTGAATTACGCAGTTCGTTATAACCGGGTTTGACTGTACTTGATCGAACGGACCAAACAGCACCACAAAAGGAAACTAGCTTGCAGTAAGGTGCACTGGGCTGATTTGCTGCAGACATCATCCAGTTCCTTCGCTTACATTTCTATAAGCCTTAGGTGCAAATGACAAATGCAGTAACAAAACAAGTAACAAAGTATATATTTTTTTTATCTTGCAAACTGTTGGGTGAAGAGCACCAAGCACTGCACTGCATCACGGGCACTTGCTTGACAGCTGTGCATTCTTCAATGTCATGCACAAATAACCGGTTGTGTTATCCAATAAGGGGATATTCCCCTTAGGAAAATGAAACTGGCAATAACGACTTAACTGCTCAAGAGAAGGGGCACCCTCTCATCTTCATCCACACACTTGGATATGATGTCATCTGTCTTGAGCTCATTCTGAGGAAAGAAGAAGAAGAGAGCAAAGAACTGAGGCACTCTAACGAGCTACGCAAGCCAATTAATCTCGACAGTTCTGGACACACTAAGCTAGACTGCATTCATTACCCACTGCCTGCAACACAATGCAAGTATAAAAATTGAGGCTGTTGCTCAGACACTAATTTGGGCTTCTTTCACCCCTTTCCCTAGACATTAATGGCCAAGAAAAATGCTACAGATGGGCTCTAAACTACCACGGAAAGAAACACCTGGCCTTGTTAGCTGCAGCCAATTTCACTCCGGTGCTATTAATAGCCAGCTAATCAGAAGTTACACGAGCTCGTCTTATGCTTGCAAATCACAAGGCTCATCACTTCATCTAACCCTCTCCTTCTCCCACTACTTTTCCTGTTCGCTTAAAAACCACTCCATCAGGCCATCAGCTGCCAGCTCTTGCACACTGCTGCAACATCATTTTTATCCCTATTTTTAACTTCAGATGCAATATTCATTTGGTTCGCAAACAATGCTTCCCCGATAAAAGAAACACCGCTATACCTGCCATTCCACCAATACAGACAAAATGAACAGGGAGAAAAAGGAGTAGAGTCTTGAGCAACAGAACCCCGGACAGTCCAGGCACAGACAGCAAGGAGACAACGAATCTGAGCACAGGACATGGGTCCACAGGGAGAGATACGTCAACGTCACAGAGCGTAATATACCACCGTGGCTGGTGCCACCCCGTCAGCAGGCTCCCAAGGAGAGAGGGGGAGAGGGACTGCCAGTCCGCCACCGGGTGTGTCTTTGAGTAGATAGTAGTCATGCGCCCGCTACTCACACAGTTACCCGCTCTATCTGAATGGCCAGATAGTTTCGCTTTGACCGTTTGCTGGCCTTGAGGGCCGCCGAGCGACCTACAAGCTGCACAGTAGGCCATGCGTTGCACTTGAGGCACTTAGCACACCCCGAGGCACAGTACTGAAAAGAGGGCGCGCACAATTCGCAGCACAAGGCGCATCATTAGCAGGGCTCTAGCAACAACCACCAATTTACTATTCCATAGAAATGCTAAAGAAAGAGGAGGCTCTAATTCATGTGCGCTGCTGATTGTAAAAAGGCTGTCATCGTTTAACTTATACGGCTGAAATGTGTCTCATTTGAAAATGTTCTAAGAACCAGGACACCTAGAACTTCTTGGTGCATTCTTTTTCTAAAATGTTTCCAGAGGTCACGCATTTAAAACTTGTTTTTAGACCTCATTCAGCAGTGAGAGCAAAAAATAGAATGGTTTGCTGCAAATTAATGAGGTTAGAAGTGAACTCTACTGGCACTGATTCCCACCAGCTGACCAGAATTACAAAACTGCACAAGGATTAACCCTGCGCACCCCTTCAGATAGCAAAAAGTAAAAAAAAAAAAAAAAAATGACTACAGTGACATATACTGATGAATCCTTTTGCAGCCAAGTGATAGGGGCAGGCGAATGCAACAAGGCCTTCCTTTTTTTTTTTTTTCACCTTGTGCCTTTATTAAAAAGCTGAGGGGGTTCCTTTGAGGTGCAGTGTATAGTCAAACCCATTTACAATAATACCGGTTAAAAAGACTACTTCGGATATAATAGTGGACTACCGAGGCACCGTCAGCTGTTCCATGTTTCTTTGTAAAACAAACTGCTCATAAAAATGCTTTCATAGCAATTATCAGTTATAACAATAGCACCTGCCATTTCGAGGCCAACCTTAAAACAGACAAAAACACTGACTAGTTATGTTGAAATTTATGGCGCAAAAGTGGCTAAGGCTGTGATGCGCCGAACACAAGGTTAAGAAAAAAACAAAAACACGGACTCTATGTACGCATTAGTCAAACCCCCCTTACAATGCTAAAATAGCATGCATAAGCAAATTGGTGGGGCCAACGGATGGGTCATCCCTGTGCCATGAAAGTTAAAACTTCACTGACCCCGCCCGCAAGATGGAGTGTCGAACAAAATTAAGATTTCACGGACGAGGAAATCACTTCACAGCTGTCACCTGCACCGACAGCTACAGGAACCCATGTAAAGGATGCGGTACAAACGACAGAGTTCCTTCTCAACTTTTTTGGCTAAAGGTCCTCCAAGTGCAGGTGTTAGGCACTGTGCCGGGAGACGTTAATGAAATATGCCATGACCGAATCAAAGCTGACTAATGTACAGATTTTTTTCCTCCAAAGAAATCGACATTGTAAGCTACTGTTCTGTCAATAAATGCTCTAAAGCTTTTTTCATCCCTTTGTTTTTGGCATAAATCGGTTATAACAACAGCAGTGGCGCGAGAGGAGCCCTCACCCTAGGCCAGCCATTAAATCATCTTTCACCCCGTCGCCATGTTGTGCTGTCTTCTCACTTGTCACCACGCAACATTTTGATTGGAGGTGCGGTGTACGTCATCGTCAGCGGTGTACATCACCTTGGAGCGCTGACACCATGTGTACGCTGTACCCATCGGCCGAGAGCCCGTGGATATTGCCACGCAGCTCCGCCCCAGCCCTTCCTATCCAGATGTGACCAGTCGCAACTACTGCCGCCCCACCCCAAGCCTGGATCTGAAGACAAGTTGCAAGACCATTTGAAGAGAGCCAATACCAGACCAAGGACCCAAAAGACACGAACACTCAACCCCTGCCCAAGCCACACAACCCGACCTCGAACCATCGGCCCCGTGGATGCTTTGGTGGCAGATAATTGAAAATCTCCAGAAGAGACGGATCACTGAAGCATCAGTCATCGTGGTGGCAAGCAAATCATTCTCTTCTATCTTTCCTTCGACATACTACACGTCGTCGACTTGAAAGAACTGATCGGGACGACCGCTCGGTGGTCCCAAGAAATGTTGCGAAGAAGAATGGCAGTGGCGCAAGTGGGTTTCGATGTCTGCAGTCCTTGGTATCCTTAACACTTTCCCCTCTTTCACATAATCCCAATGTGGCCTCAAGCCCTCTCTGAAAAATGAAAGTAACTCTTCTTTCTTGCAACTGCACACACCTTGAAGGTGACTTGTCAACAAACAAGAAAACAAAATCTTTAGCAAAGGCATCCTGTCATTTAAACCATAGTCTTATCCAAGTGCCACTCACATTTAAGTAGTTATGTGCACCTACATGTCCGTGCGTTGTAATTCAGGCAAAAAGAGGTGCGATATACGCATTTCAAAGGCGTGCTTTGAGTGCTTTGCTTTAGGCGGCATTACGCTCTTCCCATCAAAACAGGCATTCCTACATTAGAAAAGTATTGGTACCATCCATGATGTCACAATGTGCCCTCCATCTGGTAATGTGCACAGCAGAGAAGCCAGAAAGCCACTGCGATCCTAATTGATCATTACATTCGTTAATTGATCACGAAGACCTTCACATGTTTTGCCTGGGAGTTCTACACTTTCAGCCTATTTAAGCCTGTTGCATTCTAAAACATAACGCTAACCAGTAAGCCACCGCAGGGCACAAAGAGCGCACAAAGAAAAAACTCTGCAAGTGTATGCACCAAAAAAGTGCAGTTGAGCAAAGTAAGAAAGTTCTTCCAATAAGTTCTCATTCCAAATGTGTGTCAAATAACGTTCATATTCCAAACATTAATCGGTGCTGCGTCAGTGCTATAACCCTTTCCACCAAACAACTGCCACGTATGCGGGTACTCTGCAAACTAATTACGGCTGCAAGGCCTTGGTAGCCTTGGTCTGTAGTACTTACAAAAGATTACCTGCAGCAAGCAAAACTAAGAGAGAGTGACAAGAATACGCTGACCAGCCTCAAAAAGCATGAAAGCGCTTGCATCGTGCTTGCAGCATGCATACGCAAAAATGCGCACACAGACACACACTTATTCACAACCTCACACACACACACACCAGGGAATGATCCCAGCTGTGGTAATCCCGATGTCATGATCCCCATCTGTTGGGATCCGAAATGAAAAAAAAAAAAAACACACGAGATATACCTTCTGCCAGCCACCTAAGCAGTGGGCGCCAACATGTATATACGCATCTCCCTGGAGGGGAAATATGCAGTGTCCATGATGATGGCGATGATGTGTACGATGTACTATAGTGCACAATGTGGGGTGCAACTATCTAGGTGTGGTAGGAGCTCAGTTCATGAAGCAGAGCGAGCCCAGCGGTGCTGGAAATTGATGCAGTGAGCCACCCATCCAAAGAGAAAAGCACACTGAATGCTAGTGAAGTTTTGCACTACGCGTGGAGGCACCATGATTTACTACTGCAAAGCAGAAACCTTATACCCTGGACAAACTTCAAGTTAATGAGCAGGACAGTGCATTTACTTGTTCACGGCTGCATGTGCATACAGAGATGTTTCATGCAACGTTTGGTTTGGCTTGCGAGGTTTAACACCCCAAAGCGAATCAGGTTACGAGAAATGCCGTAGTGGAGGGTGCCGGACACTTCAACCGCCTGGGGTTCTTTAACATGCACTGACACCGCACAGCACACGGGCGCCTTGGTTTCATGCAATGTGGGCAACAAACTACCCCTTTTGATGTTAATGACCACAGCATTAGATTATCCTCGAGCAGTTCACTCATTTGCGCGTAAATTTTGGTCCATTTAGTAGGGAAGGTGCTAAAACGTCGAGCCTGCAGGAGCTTTCAGCTGGGCGGGACTGAAAAGTTGCGGTGCAGGCAGGATGTAGGGGATACCCACCACCATGTCTTCCTGCTTGGCCTGAGTGATGGTGCTCTCTTCTTCGTCGACCACTCGCTTGTAGTGCTGTAGGGTCTTCCAGTGGACAAGCGCGTTGGCTGACGCCATGGCCTCAATTACAAATGTTGTCGTCAGGTAGCTAGAAAGAAAACAAAGAAATGCAAGCCAGTGAGCAATCATTAGGGAGAAAAAAAAAGACAAAGCCTTGCCCCTAAATGTTCTTTTAAATATACTGCAAAGAAAAAAAGAAAGGGCAAAGCTATATGACTGCTCTATTATTAACATGCAGCTTGACAACTGCCACACGTCCCGTGCAAAGCAAAGGCCCCGCCGCTGGTGCTGAAGTTGAAAGTAAACCCGGGAGCGGAGCCGGCCGCATTGTTTGCTAGCCGTGTGTTTCTATACAGTCACGTCATAAATTCTCTTTCCCGCGGCATTTGCATCGTTTCATAAACAGCATCTGCTGCCAATGCACTCTGAAACAAACCAAGGGCCGGTTCCAGTAATAGTTTTTCCTTCAAGAAATGTTCGAATGCTATAAAAAAAATTTTAAAAACGCGCTGGAGATTGAATTCACTAGTCCCAGCTTGGCAATCAATACGAGCGAGAGCATACTGTTTGAGTTCACTTCGCGTAACAAGCTACTTGCCATATCCGTCTTATCTCGATATGAAAGCACTTCAAGGAATATCAGAGCGTCATCATGAATTATCTGACAATCGCTACCATTCACGTTTGAGTACAGGGAAAAAATTTTTGCTTAATTTTTGAAGCCATTAATAGGTCCTGAATGCAAAGTAAAGACGGATATGATGAGCGTCAAGTACGAGAGTTAATGTCTTAAACACTGTGCTTCAAGCGCATGGTACATGCATTTAATGGCCTATAAGTGGTAATTGTTAAGAGCTGCATCTCTATACATTTTTTACTCGCATAAGCATTGCGAAGCGAAGGTTGCAAGCACTCGCTTTATCGTGTTTCACCCATTTCTGACTGTATAAGCTATGAAATGTGTCGCCACCACGATCCGATCCACCGTTACAACTAAGCCCATGGGGGATGCTTTAAACATGGGGGTGCTTATTTAAGCATCACCTATTAAGATCAGAATGCGATTGCGCGTGTGTGTGTCTTGCATCATGGAAGTCTTAGGTTCGACTTCCACCCACATTCAAAGTTGACTCAGTTTTCATTTCCATCAATTATCTTCCTTAAGTCAAGGAACTTTAAGAAATTAGCGTTAACCTGATCATTAGAGACAAAAAGGAAATAGTAAGGGATTGGTGTGCAATTTGAATGTATCAAAGACTAAAATAGTTAATTAAGTCAGTCCATTAGGGTGACTTCAATGATGTGACGTCACACAACCGGAAGTAGAGACAAAAAAAGGGCATAGGAAGGGATTGACGCGCAACGAAAGTTACACACACACAAAGAAAAGAGAAAACTAAAATTCAAAAATAGCAAAAAGGAAAAACCATACAAAAAAAAAAAGCATCCATGCTTTCGCATTACTCGAATGCAGATTCAGCAGTGCTCTTTAATGTTTTTTACTAGATGTAGCACCAAGTGCTTCAGCAAACTTCTAGGAACATGGTCAAAAAGGCTACAAGAAAATGGGGCTTCAGGCAAACAGCACTAAGAGGAAGTGAGACAGTCCTCTCCACCTGAGTGCTATTTGGCAAGTCACTCCATTCAAAGAATGATGTTGGGAGGAGAAAGCAGCCAGAGTGGCAAGACGGTGGCCCACCTCATGAAGGCGAGCACAATAATGATGATGAGACTGAGCAGCCAGCCTGCGTCCTTGAATGCTGCGGGCATTGTGAGAGCCCCTGTGCCCACTATCAGGTTGAATATGTACACCAGACCCACCTGTAGAACAAAGAAGAAAAGCCTGAAATGAAGTTTATTGAAACACAATTTTCTCAACAATAAATTACTGTTTGCTGCATCATCAAGATCAACACATTAAGAATAAAAAAGTACAGGATGAATTTTAATAAGGGAGAAGTAAGTGGTTGAGCAACCGTCACTGAGGCGAAGTACAACTAAAGAAAAAAAAAGGGGAGGGGGAGGGGATGGGAAATGGGGAAGTGACGAGCAGGTTGGTCAGCTTCTTTATTTCTGGGTTCCGGCGACATTTTGCTACTTCACGGACGAGGCAGACAATCCTTAGCTGCACGTCCAAGGCCTCACTGCACAGTGCCACCTCCCACTACTTGTATGCGCATTCTGCAAGAGGTAAGCTCCATGGTTTTCTTACTGGAATTCTCCGTAGAACTCTTATCTTGGGCAACACGATGGATAAAGTTTGATTTAGAAATTAGAACCCAATAAGTATGCCCCATCTCAGTGGCTCAGCACAACTAAGGAGGCAGAGGCCAGCTGCTTCTATGGGATCGGAATTCAGAATTCAGTCCTGGAGAGGCAGTCACCGTGCACCCATCTCCTCCCAGCTCTATCTTCAAGGAAGGTGAAGGGTGCAAGTTTAGTCCGGATCAGATGTGCAGCTTTTGGTTTGCTGTGTTGCAACCTGCTCTGCACTGCTTATGATCGACACGCTGTAAAAACTATCGTGTGGAGCCTGTGCTCTGCAGTGCAAAATACTAGTGTTCACTTCAAAGTGCACAAATTATTCTCTCTTTATTCAAAATGCAACCAACGCACTGACAAAGCTAGTCAGCAACCCAATTAGTCATGGCTAGAAGGTTGACTATGTGGCTGCACTGAGTCACGACCAGATACGATTCAGAACTTGAAACAGTTTAAACTCATTAAAGTGATGCGTGCCTTGCAGATTACAAACTAACCAAATGACTTGGTGGATGATCAGAGCCTTTTAGAATAATAAAGTTCAGGTGCTGATGAGTTATGGAACATGTCAATTTAGGTATGTGCATTCCACATGTACAGACAATTCCCCAGATAGCCTGCCCTGAGCACTGCACGCTATAAAGCAGCAAAAGGCATCTTTTTAACAGTGCAGGTGACAAATTATTACAGGCTTAAATAACAAGTGTCTGACAAGCTTGTATTACCACGAAGGACACAGCGCTGATGGCCCGCAACGACGCACTTGTCAGCAGAGGAACATTGGTTGAAAACATGCGGAAGGCCACCGTTCCGTACAGAGCAATGACCACTTGTACGATACATGGTGAAAATAGTGAACTGTCATTGCTGCAACTTTGGCTTTGTCTTAATTCCTACAAAACCTGAGTCTGCTGAAAGGAGCATCTTCAGACCCCACCTTACTAGTCCAGATTCATTTACAACATTGAGATCCTAGGTATTGCAGAAGGGCCTATTAGCACCAGATAAGGGGGGTCGGGATGCACAAACAATGGTGCTTGCACAATGCAAGGCACTTCACTCAGCAACGGAGATTACATGTTGCTGGCGAAGAGTCAGACAGGCACGTCGCAGGCAAGCACATATTTGCAACAGGAAGCAACAGCTCTACGTAACTGCTGTATGACAAATAACCCCTGGGAAGGAATACAGAAAGAAAAGATGTAGCAGCCTAGCAACCAATGCTTTGTTCCACAGATAAACAACATAAAAAAAAGCTGGAAAAAAAGGGAGGAGAGGGGGGGGGGGGGGGGGTGATATTCAAAGCCAAACAAACATACCAAGACAAGATGGCTCTATCTTAGTTTCAGTAGCCATATGGCATCCTCTAACAAACAATGATATGTCAGTTAATGAACTTTATTTTCTTGGCAAGTGTCAAAACTGCAGTTACTGCAGCCAGGATATAAAACCTTACTGCAATGGCGCCAATATGGCAGCTACCGAGCAGGAAAACAAGAATATTTATCCCAAGCAGAAGAACTCGCCTGTGCAATCGAAGCTCTTAGAGACTATTACTTGTTATATGAACAGCTGCGGCCATACTAATACAGAGCATGCTTCTGCGATTCAACTTTTCCCATACTGTACCTATCCAAGGTGTAAAGGCATTTTACACATGTTATAAAATGGTACTGGTTCACTTACATATGGGCCGAAAACCTTCCACAATAGAATGTAGGGGCCAAGCAAGAAAATTTCAAACACCGAAGTGTGATACGTATCCTTTTGGAAATACCTGTCGTGCATGTTTGGAAATACCTGTCGAAATGTGTCGTGCATGAGAAAAACAGGGCCAAGCAAAGGAATACAAATGATGCGAAGGGTGCACAACTACGGTGTCCATTGTGTTCCTTCATGTCTTCATTTTTTTCTACACAAGGTATGTGGAATCAAGAATGAAAGAGCCACGCCAGACCAAAGTAATGATCTCCCATCTGCATGTCCTTGAGTTGTTAACATCTGAAGATATGTGGAACAAAATACCAGCACCTAACCTGCAGCGAATGCTACTTTGCCACTTTCTGACACTAAGCAGTGCACAGCAAGGAAATGCAGGCCATTCTGCCAAAACTATAGGTACCACACATTCCTGAACCATCTGGTGTGAACCTACTTGGCAGCACACATCTTAGTAATATCAACTCTCCTTTGTGCAATGTGATTGACACGGTACAAATGAGACGCAGAAAGGGCACGTAATAATGTAGAGCAGTACCTCGGAAAAAGTGGCTGTTACGCAAGATGGTTTGATATGCCATGAGGTAAAAAGGAGCACACACAAACGTAGGAGGACAAAAAAAAAAAAAATGTGCAAGTCTGGAGCGGAGTCAAATCTTTTTTTGTGTAGTGTGTTTCGATCCGATATGACACGTACACCATATGTAAAAATGGATTACGATGTGCAATTTGGCAGAACTCAATAAATAATTCCCAATCGAATTCATTTGCCGCTATAGTTTAAATCGCTAGACAGTGCTCGAGACGCCACAAGTAGGTATGATATCGCATGAAGCACAAAAACAGGTTCTTGGTATTGGTGAGTTGCTGGCAGTAATTTGACGTACGCCGTATTTCTGGGCGAGAATGATGCTGCACCGTTTTAATTAAATCAAACTCCTTAAGAAAACTGCTCCTGAAGCCTGACTAGAGAAAGTGAACAAAGTACTGTACGGCAGAGTGTGTAAGCTCAGAGCAAATAAATGCCTGCCAATATTAAATGCATGCACTCTTTCCAAGGGGACACCGACAACAATCTTCTGCTCTTGATACAAACAGATTCTATGATGGTGTGAACTTCCGGACTTATTCTATGGACTATACTGTAGGTTTTCACAGCATACGGTGCAATTCCAAACTCTGTGTCAAGGCCCCTAATTAACGCAACGTGTGCAGATAACTGGTCTCTTCTGCTCTTGGTACAAACAGATTCTATGATGGTGTGAACTTCCGGACTTATTCTATGGACTATACTGTAGCTTTCCACAGCATACGGTGCAATTCCAAACTCTGTGTCAAGGCCCCTAATTAACGCAACGTGTGCAGATAACTGGTCACTTAACAAAATTATTCATAACGCTCGGCATCCATGCTTCGAGAAACAAATCGCAAAAGAATTATTGGCAGCAAGACGCGCTTCATTAAAAGCCTTTTATTGATTAGCTGAGGGGCGGAATATATGTGCGCTGCAGCTTCGTTGAGAAACCGGCTACAAAACAGCAGACGGAAGGCCCGTTTGCAGGGTCGTTTGGAACGTACTCGGGACAATAACATGCAGCTGCTGCGGCCGCCAGCTGCTTAGCCAAATCCAGCTCAGCAGCTATGAAAAAAAAAATAAGAAAACGAAAATGCCACCATAGGCATTCAAAACAAGCTGTAAAGGTTCGCATATAACACGTCATGTTCACTCAACTCGCTTTTGCACACCAACCATGACGCAGAAGCCGAAACGTGTTTCTTGCTTTAGAAAGTTCGTCGGACTGGTTCTATGGGACTGAGACTAGCACGCAAGCATTACGACGTAACAAGCACGCTAGTCAATATAAGGATATCAGCTCACAAACAGAAATCTGTGCATGGGGACACTGAATTATAACGAAGAGTGGCTCACCAATGGTGAAATGCTGTCCGATGCGTCCAATCCATCGCCTGCCATATTGCTCGACTGCTGTGCGTTCACTGCTTGAAGCTTTGAAGTATTTTAGTTACTGAAGTGAGTATTATAACTATAAATACGAGAACTAAGAAGACTGCGCGTTGTCAGCATCTCCAACCATAACCACAACCCCCCACAGCCCACACACCAGCTGAGCTGAGCACGCTGGCGACGGCAGCACCTCTATCAGCCTCTATATAATCTAAACTGTAATTTGTCAGCGCCTCCATCTGTTATTAAATTTACTATAAATTCCTTATTATCTTTATTTTTAAATTTATAAGACCAGTAAATTATTTAGAGAGCTGATAGTGGTAAAAATGTCACGAGCATTGTTTGTATCCGTTCCGGTATCCGCCGGCACAGCCAACATTGGCCAACATGAGCCAAAATCACAAAATACGAAGCGATTTCACTTATCGCGGAGGCCGAGAGGACGTGCTTCTCGGTCGGCAAATTCGGTGAATTTTCTGTAACTTCGGCGTCGGTGTTCATGCATAGACTGTAACAGAAAGGTAAGAAGTGCCTGCACTCTTTTGCTGTTCGAACAGCAGTGGCGTGTCTACGAAAGCGCCGTTTCAATCCCAGTTGTCGGCACCGATGACGGGTTACTCCCCCGCAAAGCCGCTAGGCCTAGAGTGTGCCGACGAAGGATGTGCTACCGTTCCGGTGATACGGCACGCAATCTTTGTACTGGGCGCGGCTTCGCTTATGCATCGAGCGGTACTGTGCGTCTGCATCCTCCTCTAGTTGCTTCTTCCTTCAGCTCCTGTTATCGCCTGGGTGGTGGTGTTTCTTCGTCGTGTGGTGTAACGCAACAGGTTCTTGGCACCGGTGAGTCGCTGGCAGTAATTTGACGTAGTACGCCGTATCTCAGGGCGAGAATGTTGCTGCACTCATAGAAACCGTGAGATTACATAGCAGGTGGGCCAGCAGGCTGCCTCTTAATTTTTGGGTGTGCGAGCCAGTTTCCTGTTTCGTGTCCTAAAGGCGAATAGTCGGCATGAGCGCTAGGAACTCGAGCACGGGTCGACTGTCTTCGTAATGCTACGTCGTGCTAAAAGCGCTTTCAATGGATTTTCTTGACTTGAAAGTCTCTGATCATGCCCTCAGTTGTCCGGTAGCCTAGGAAATATGAGTCTTTTGGATCTAGTCGCTTTCATGTTCAATGCTTACGTTTGGCGGTGATTCAGCACGGGCATGCAGTTTACGATCTGTCCATGACGTAACTCCGGAACCCGAATGTTTAGATTGTTTCGGATTTCGACGCAGCAAAGATTCAAAAGTAAACGGTGATAAACGACGCCGACAACGACCACCGCATTTTTTCGTGTGCAGTCTCTCCCTTCCCGTTGGGTTTTTGCTTTGTGCTCCAATTGCGGGTTTAACGAGCCGTGCGGCGCAGGCCGGAAGGGGCGACGCGAGTGGGCGTGCGAACGGCGTTGATTTTACCCGGCGCTGTTGTAAGGCAGTTTATGAATTCCGCGTGTTTGTATTTTTGTTGTTTTTTTCGTTTGCTTCCCCCACCGAGTTGCCCGGAGTGCCTTAACACCGCTGTAGTACCGTGCGGCTACACATGAGTGCCATTAAATCCGAAGGATGTTTGTTTCTACCGATCTGAGGCTTGTCATTGCACTGTGCTGTGCAGCGTATCTCGTTTGAGTATGCTGTCTTGTGAAAGCATTCGCGAAGGTCTCCGCGTCACCTCATTAGACGTTTACGTAAAGTGCGCATGCGTGACATGCCTTGGTGTTTACAGCCATTTGAAGCAGACGAGCCCGAACGCGGTAGCGCAAGATCAGAATCCGTAATACACATCTATCAAAGGTCGGGGTTTGCGCGGTGCATGTTTTTTAAGGCTGCTTAGTTGCGCAGTTTTCATTTGACCCACGATTAACCCGCATAATTTCCTGTGTTTGCTTGCAACAGGCCTGAAACGATTGTGTGCGGCCGCTGACACCGACCGGCGTGAAGTTTCGAAATCGGGGCGCAAGCAGGCGCGCCGTCTCGCAAGTCGCGGCTGTTTGTTTGCGCTGGACAGCCTTGTCTAAAAAGTGGTGCGTCACTCATTAGTATAAGGCTGAGCCACGCGCGGGGCCATCGATGCATGGCGTTCATGGGCCACACCTGACTAGGTGTCAGCGACACTACTGCCGGCGACTGAATAGGGGCGACGTCAGACGAGGCTCGCTGGTTGTAAGCCTCGCTTTGCACGGCTGACACGCGTTGCACGTCTTGACAGTCATAGTTAACGGGTTTCTAGCTTGTCAGGAAACACTTATTAGGTGATCCACTGCAGTTAGATGTGCTTGTGTTGAAACTTTACCGCTGTTTTCAATCTCAGTAGTTTGGTGCTTCTGCACATGGGTTTTTAATTGCTGTTATGATCGTGCTAACATATAAGGCTGTTATTGTGCAGCCTGAAACTGGACTGTAATATGAATCGTATGCACGTGAAGGAAGTGCCTCTGGTACCCTGTTTGTTTGCACAAAGACTGACTTGTGCTGTTGCACTGACCGGATGCGCTCTTTTTTGTTGCCCTTTTACAAGCCCTGCATCTGTTTGCCTCGCAGTGACAGCTCCGTAGCAGTACCATGGACATACACACTTTTGGGGTGCAACCAATTACTTGCCATGCCTGGAACAAGGATCGCACAGGTAGGCATATACCTCGCAAAGATTGCATGAAGATCATACGGAGTAAACTAAGAACAAAATGGCAGACTTTGTGGGAAAATGAGGTGAACAGTAAACTACACCTCATTAAGCCTGTAGCTGGAGAATGGAAGTCATGCAGTCATCAAGAGCACTTTGTCGACTTGATCCTGTGTCGTCTCCGCATTGGACACACATACCTCACGCACAACTTTTTATTCCTGCAGCTAGAAAAGCCTACATTTGAAGCATGTGGAGATGAGCTCACAATCAATCGCCTTTTGGTATCATGCACAAAGCTCGAGGAAATAAGCAAAACAAATTTATAGCTCTTTGCAATGAACACATCCCACTCCACCCAAACCTTCTCCTCAGAGAAAATGCCCTTATCAAATTTTCTTGTGTTCTGAATTTTTTCAAAGAAATCGACATTCTAAACAAACTGCGACATAACTGTAAACAATGGTCTTTCTAACACAACACACGCTCAACCCTGTGTTGGCCACATGATGACCTTAGTTGCCTATGCACCGTAAAACCCAATACAATACAGTGCAATACAGGTAGGCACGGTGAGGTTCCTCAGTGTGTCCTTTTGTGCACTTCGACTCAGTGCTGCATGTGTAGGCGCTGCACAAGACGTTCCTTCCAGGCGTTTGCAATCAAGGGCACTTAATAGCCTTAGAACGCCTTTTGACAACTTGGCATTGAAGATAACTCCTAAAATTTTTCTTCTGACTAAAAACTGGTGTTACCTCTCCTTGACTGCATAATGTATTCGACCTATACTGGACTTTGCACAGCTAATATCTGTGTACTGGTGACAATTTGAGAGGTAATCTTTTTTTGTGTTTGACTGCTCTAAAGCCATGCTTATAATTCTTGTAGTGAAATTTGTGGCCTGTTGGAATCAAAAGCTTTTTCAAAATGTAAAAATACTAAGATTATTTAAATTTTCTGTTCAACATTTTCTGCTTTGTTTGGTTTTCGTTACCGCCCGTCCTGTAGATATTGCTATGAATCTATATTAGGCCCAGCTATGATAATGTTTTACTGGCACAAATTTGGTAGTATGATGTTTACAGCTTGTTCAGTGACCTTTGAGAAGATCGGCAGCACTAAAATTGATCTACCATTATAGTTTAGGTCATTTCTCCCACCACTTTAGAAATTTTTAGTTTATCTGGAAACACTCCGGTACTTAAGATCAGGTTGTGTATATGTGTTTGGCTGGGCAATGCATTGCATTTTATAGGTTGTGCTTATGTGTTGGCTCTGTATGCACTGATGTTTGTTAATTTTCTGATTAAAGTGCTGATTTCAAATGCATTACAGTTGGAAGCATGAGCACTGAGCTCATTGGTACTGGCTGGTATAAATTGTTACTTGTGTGAGGTGTGCAAGCCCCTTATTAAAGTGTCACCAAGCAATGCCCCTATGTAAAGTGCACCATTTATTTAGAGAAACTATCCCTTTCATTTTTGGACATTAGGTTGTTTAAAAGTTTTTAGGGTTGCTGCAGACATCAGAAAGCTATTGGTCATAGTCCCAACTTAATTTTAGAGCCTAGCTTGTTGCCAGTTAATTTGAACTCAGCCAGACAATCTGTATTTTTCACCCTATAAAAGAGGCAAACAGTTCATCTCAGCTTTATTCTTTATTGACGGTCTCCATTGATTCATGGTAATGCTTTTTAAATTAAACTTTAGGGGATGCCTGCTTGTAAAAATTGTTGATTTATTTTAATGCATTGGTCATGCGCTGTTGTGGGGTTGGGTCAGAACATCTAATGAGTGCACATGCCCCGCCGGGGTGGCGCAGTGGTTACGGCGCTCGACTACTGTTCCCAAGGATGCGGGATCGAATTTTGGCCTCGGCTGCCGCTTTTCGATGGAGGCGAAAAGCAAGGTGCCCATGTGCTGTGTGATGCCAGTGCATGTTAAAGAACCCCAGGTGGTCGAAATTTCCGGAGTCCTCCGCTACGGCGTCTCTCATAGCCTGTCGCTTTGGGACGTTAAACCCCACAAATCAATCAATCATCAATGAGTGCACATGTTTTGGGATGACTGCGTGGTGTGGAGTGTGGTTCAAAGAACATGAACATTGATACGTAGCAGCTAATTTCAGGTGTTAGTATGTACTCCTGCTCGGTGTGAAAGCATGCAGAAAAAAAGTGCATTGTTAAAGGCATAGGTTCAACAGTGCATTTCAGGCACTTTCAGTTTGTGATCAGATTGTTTAACGATAAAGTGGGAAGACAAAATGTAGACATGTTTGACTTTTTTTCCTGTTTGACTAGAGTAAATTAGAAAAAAAAAAGTTATCTTGCAATTAATTGATGGTGTGCTGACAAACCAGTGCTTGCTTACTAGTATGAAAGTAATAAACTTGGAAAGGCTAGAATGTGTAAATTCTAGTGTATGGTGTGGAACAGTCTGTGCAGAACACATGGGTTTTGCGTGAGCCATGAACGAATCTCTCCGCTTTTTTTTTTTTTTTTTTTTTTCTTCCTTTCTGTTGCTCAGAGGTGGCGCTGAGCCCCAACAACGCGGACGTGCAGCTGTACAAGCGGGAGCCCGGTGGGGGCTGGTCCCCAGGGCAGACGCTGAGCCGGCACGACCTGAGGGTGACCAGCGTCGACTGGGCGCCGCGGAGCAACCGTATTGTGACATGTGCCGCAGACCGCAATGCCTATGTCTGGACCCTGGGTTCAGATGAGCCCGGCGCCAAGGCCACAGTGTGGACGCCCACCCTGGTGCTTCTGCGGATCAACCGGGCTGCAACCTGCGTCCGGTGGTCTCCGCAGGGTTAGTGACCCTGCCCCCTGCCCCTTCTAGTGAGAGGTTACCCGCAGAAACCATTTCTCGAATTCGTATGAGACCATGGGTTGCACATCAGTGAACAAATGATGGCTCTAGATGACAATCAGTCGCAACACTTAGCACTGTCTGGCAACACTGTGTGGCAGCACACTGGCTGCTGCATCAACATCTAGAGTCCTAAAATGCACGGATTGTGCTCGTATTTGCTCTGCCTCAGCAGTACAGTGTCATTTCGTTGGATGCTTTTGGTCATTTTTGTGAGTACTACAGTCGACGACCGATTTTTCGGACACTCAATTTTTCGGACATGCTTGATTATTCGGACTTCTTCCCGGCCCCAGGACATACCTTATAAAGTCAGTGTATTATGCTGCTTAAAATTTTAGACACTCTAAGGAGGGCTATTCGATTTTTCGGACATTCTAAGCGTCAGCCGACCAACTGCCACACCTTTTGAGCGGTGTCGCTGCCATCTTGTTTTACTTTTTCCTTCGATAGCCTCGAAACCGGTGCCATCCTTGCGTGCCGCTCCTCAGCTAAACACGCTGGATCGAGGCTATATTTGCCTAGCAGCTTCTGTTACTGGTAATGCCGAAAGTTGGGCGAGTTGGTTAACGTTCATGATGGAAAATAGCGCGGAAAAGTATACGAAGGACGGGAGGAAGACACGGACAAGCGCTAACTCGTAACTTGGGACGTCGCTGCTCGCCACCGGAGTGATGTTTTTTCTTTTAGCGTGATCGCTTCGACTGGGCCTGTTCCGTGTGTTTGCCGTGCATCTCTCGTATGTTGCCGAGCGTAGTGAGTAGGCCTAGCCGTGGTCATGCTGATGCGAGAACTACATTCTGTCGCTACTGTGGCTCGCATTTAATTGAATCGGCTTCAATTTTTTTTGTGCAACGCGGCAGCAAGAAGGCACTCAACAGAGTCGGTGTTGTGATTCAGTGGTTGGTGGTTGTGGTGTGCCTCGACAGTGGGAAAACCTACTCTGTCGATTTGCTTGGAGCACTTAGTACCCTCGCCGATGCGTGGAAGTCTGTAGCACCCACAACGCTGCGCAAATGCTTCCGCCACGCGGGATTTGTGCTAAATGACGAGTCGGCTGCCTTGGACGAGGAGAGCGTCGTCGAGCAGCTGTCAGGCAGTAAGCAGTTCATTCACGACCTTCGCACTGCTGTTGTTGAAATTCCATCAGTCGTCTCGTTTTCAGAGTTTAGAGACGTGGACCACCAGTTGGAACTGTGCGCTGGGCTCGTAGATGCAGAAATTATTCGCCAAGTGCTTGTGGAGTCTGACGACGATGACTCACCTGCAGCAGCGCAGCCGACGCAAGCTGAGCTGATGCAAGCAAAATTCAGGTGGACCTGTTAGCACGGAAGCGGAGCGTGGTGCAGAAAAGTATTCATGACTTTTTCCGGCCTCAAAGAGAATAATAGGCAATAAATTGAGCTTTTTTGGTGCACATTTGTTTTTTCGGACATTTTCGTGGTCCGTTGAGAGTCCGAAATATCGGTCGTCGACTGTATTTGTACACTGAGGAAATTCTTGCATGTGCTGGATTTTCTATTCCCTCTTAGCTTTTCTTCAGTGCCTTTTGGTAAATATTTGTGGAATCCTGTAAGATTGATGAAAGCTGGGTTTTTTTTTTTGTGGACACACAGACAGCAGGAGTCTGCACTTGTAGCCTTTATTTTGGGGGCAAAAGATGGTTTGTCATAAGTCATGACTAATATTAACAACTTTTGGTGAGACCAGCTTCCTTCACTTGGCTACACTGATTCAGATAGTCTTTGTGGTGCTGAAAAAAAGTGTTTGGCATTCAGATATCCCGCCCGTTCCTTTAAACTGCTAGCACTTTTTTTTTTTTTTTTTCGAAAGTTGCAGGTCTGGATGCCAGGTTTTTGGCTCTATCTCTCACTGCTTAGAATAGACACTGTAAAACTTTGTTAATTTGAAACCATTTAGGTATGTGAAGTGTATTCAGATCACCGTAAAAAACAGCATGTAATACGAGGTTTCTATACCGATTTTATCATGTTAAATTTCCGCCTCACATTATATGCTGATAAGTACAAATTTTATTCGAAATTTTCAGTTCTGGTCTCGTTATTATTCAATGCTATTAACATCGGGCTTCCAGCTAGAGGAAATGCTGTCTAGGTGGCGTTGGCTGACTCGTTTTGATGCTTTCGATGCCATTTCACTGTGAAGACCTCGTGGCCACGGTGCTCGTGACAGACGCTACTGGAACCAGGCAGAGCACTCCATGCGAAATTTCGAGACTAGAAACATTATTGAATGTTTTGCAAGGTCTGTCATGGTCGCCTCCAGCAAGGCCCAACAGCTGGAGCACAAACACTTCACCAGCATTCTTAAGGAGCTCGTTGGCCGCGCTTCCAGAACGAAGAGCTTGCGTTTTGGAATAGTCTTCTTCAAGGAACCGCGTGTCCGAAAAGAGGCCATATGTGACGCACAGTTCATACTACGGCACCCCGCCGAGACATTCCCTCACAACCAAGCATGCCAAAATACAAACTTCAATGTGCCGAACCTTACAACCCACTATTCATCCAAAACTACTAGAGGCTTCAAAGATAGGTCTGTTCTACTTATAGGTCGATGCCCCAACTTTGAGTAGTTGTTACTTCTTTTTTTTTTCTTTTTTAAGGAACGGCAGATTTTTGAGCAGTGGTGCTTGAAGTAATCATTGATGCTAGTAACCCAACCTTCAAAACATGGCATACCACACGGAAATCGTGCAGACCGGCGTTGCGTGCAGTTAGCCTGTCGCGGGCACGAAACAAGAATGGTAGTGTCGCTGAGCACACTGATGCTGCTAGGGGTGAGGGGTGCTTTGACGCCAGCATCCTTGCAGGATGTGGCTCAGGCTTTCGCATTTTTGCACTGGAGACTCTGCAGTGCTCTCGGAATTTATTGCTGTATTGACAGCATATTTGAGGAAGAAGTTTGGAAATTGAGCTTGTTCAGGATTTCTGCTAAAAATGGGTGGTGTGCAGCCAGCTGGTTTCCCCTCACCTCCTCTTTTATCTCTTCAGAGAACAAGTTTGCCGTGGGCTCGGGTGCCAAGGTGGTGTCGGTGTGCTACTTTGAGGAGGACCACAACTGGTGGGTGAGCAAGCACATCAAGAAGCCCATCAAATCAACGGCCACCTCGGTGGACTGGCACCCCAATAACTGCCTGCTTGCCTGCGGATCCACAGACTTCCGCACCAGGTATGTTAATATGCATGCTTCTCGATGGTCCCCCAGCAATCATTTGGTTAGCCTGCGAAAACGAGGCACATGTAGTAAAATGAGAGGTATGCCACAAAGTGCAGTGCACATAATGTTCAATAGGATAGTTAAGCGGGCGAGTTGGTGATACATCATCCAAAAAAAACAGCGCGAACAAACGGGGACGACAGGAAGAAACAACAAAGGTTTTGGTGTTTTATTGTTTCTGTACCTTATATAAATGTGTTTTCTGCGATTAAACTTTAGTTGAGAGTCAGCGCTTGTTCCTGTTGTTTCCTCCTATCGTCCCCGTTTGTTCGCGCTGTTTTTTTTGATGAAGCACATAATGTGCCATCACGTGCTTACTTATCTTGGCTCTCCCCTCAGTTATGCAATGGCTTTCCTCACTCTGGGGAGTAGCCCATAGAGCTCTGTAATATTCCCTACAGGGAAAGCTGATGGCGCAGCACTTCATTCACTATGGGTGCTTTAAAGCGATAACTAAAAAAAAATTGCTCTAGAAAGTATGCTTGTTAAATTATGAAAAAAAAAAATAATAAAAATGGTTTCTAAGGTGTGCTATATTTATGCAGAACGAAAAGGATGCCATCTCTTATCTTCGAAGAGCTTTATGCATGTTCGCATTTGTGTGTTTTTCTGCTCATTTATTGCAACTTTCAGGCATAATAATAATTGGTTCACAGGAAGGGAAAGGCGCAGTATCTGTCGCACCTGCTCTGTGAACCATAAGGGAAGGGATGAAGGTGGGAGTGAAAGTGGAAAGAGAGAAATAGGAGCCGTAGTGGAGGGCTATGGAGTAATTTCGACCACCTGGGGATCTTTAACGTGCGCTGACATCGCACAGCACACGGACGCCACTTCGTTTCGTCTCCATCGAAACACAGCCGCCGTGGTTGGGTTCGAACCCGGGAACTCCGGCACAGTAGTCGGCCGTGTTACCACTGCACCACCATGGCAGGGCGCATACATTTGATTTCGGGACATTTATTGAGTGTAAAGATATTTTATTCTTTTTTTTTTTTTTGAAAAAGTTATTAGTTTGGCAGTCATACCTTGTCTTACTGGCACTCTAACAGCTGACAAAGTGCTCCTTAAGGAACTAGCATAGAGTGGTACCTTTCTCTGGTTATTTTAAAATCTTGTGGAGCAAGTGGCCTAACAGAAGACAAGCAGGCTAACATGTTTCTGATGTGTACCTGGTGGAGTTGGTTTTGCTTTACTGCCACCTTTGTCGGGATGGAACAGGGATCACTGAACTGGGATTACTGCTGATCCTGCGTGGACTAAGTAGGCCCTGCATGTTATTTACTGTAAAGGCAACTTAAAATACTCGGTCTAAGTTAAAAAAGAAAGACTGGGCAAATGGGCTATTGTTACATGGTCTTGGGAAAAAGCTCTCGAATCAGGGGCAAGTTTGTCTGTTTCTGCAGGAAATTTGGCAGCGTGCTTTAAGCAGCTTGTTATGGTGCTATCCCCGTTGATGCTCTGAATCTCTGGCGGGTTGTGCCTTTTGCAGGGTGTTTTCGGCCTACATCAAGGAGGTTGACAGTGCACCCGAGCCAACGCCCTGGGGAGACAAGGGCGCTTCCTTCGGAACCCTGGTGGCCGAATTGTCTGCCAGTGGGAGTGAGTGGCCCTACTTACTCCTTTCTCCACTGCTCTTTAGTGGCAACGTGGTAGATGTAATCGGGTGCCAAAAATGCTGGCATTAGAGTCACTGACTGGACAAGTCAAGGTATGAGCGCGACAGTAAAAATGAAACCATAGGGATGGGGGTAGAAAATTAACAGTAATCCGTGATGTATTAGAAAAGTGAGTGAGAAAAGTAAGTATTGGAAAAAGAAAAAAAAAAAAAACTGTACGGGTGCTTCACTCTGCTGCAACGAGGATGAGAAGTTTGAGCTCAGTGGCACTGCATTGGAAGGTTTGTTGTGCTGTATTGTTTCTTGCACTTTAATTTGCTTTCATATGACACTGAGGGCACAGAAGATAGCACCGCGTTCGTGCAACGCTATCGCTTTCTTATCTGCTCCCCCCCCTTCCTACTTGTGCTAATTTGAGCAAAGGTATGACTCCAAGGCTTGGGTGGAATTGCAAATGTGGTATGGTAACGCAAACTCTGATAATTTGTATACTACATAATGGGACGATTGGAGCGGGAAGGTGTGTTTTTCGGGCCACGTTTTTTCAATACATAGATTAGTGTTTATTGTTCAATAAATGGTAGCAAAATTACAAGGCAGCTGCCTTCAAGCCGTAGCATTATTGATAGATGATCTTGCCAAGACAGCGACATAGCTATTTTTTGTCAAAGTAAGTTTTACTACAGAGGACTGTGGCTGTTTTCCTGTGAGCACCCAGCTTTTTAATGGCTCACGGTACTTGAGAACATGTTTGAAATGAAAGTTTGTTGAGGCCCTTTGGTGTTTTTCGCATTATCCCGGGACCTGATTGAAGTGGCCCTTTTCGGGTCTGGGTCATAGAAACGGCAGAGGTCTCAACTTGTCATGTTGTCTCTCTCATGTGCAGTCGGCTGGGTGCACTCGGTGTGTTTCTCGGGCGACGGCACGCGGCTCGCCTGGGTTGGCCATGACTCGAGCGTCTGTGTGGCGGACGCTCAGCGAGGGCAGGCCATTGTGTGTGTCCGCACCCCGTACTTGCCCTTCCTCTCCTGCCTCTGGGTCTCCCCCACCCGGCTGCTGGTTGCTGTGAGTGTCCACTGCGCCATTTCAAAGCGTTAAGGGCAGGGAAGAGGAAGCAAGAAGTAGCTGGACTGTTAACTGCCTCAAATCTGTGGCGTCTTCTGCGTCCGCCGGCAAGAACAAGTGCCAGCCACTGGCACTTTTATGCACCATCTGTGTGGTGCGGCATAGTCACTAGAAATTTTTGCAAAGCTTGGGTGCCTCGATAAGCAGTTTAGTTCAGTTTAGAGAGTTTAATGTCTCCGGGCCGCACAAGCCATTGCCCCATTGTGGCCCAGTATTGTAATATGTTGGCAATGTACTGGTCCTATGTTGGCCCGAATACTGCCCACACAGTCCCAATATTGGATTGATGGTTTGTGCTGCCTGCGTCCCAAAGTGACTCAGGCTATGAGGGACACCACAGTGCAGAGCTGTGGATGATTCTTAAAATTGCACTGACATCGCACAGTGCACGGCTGCCTTGCTTTTTGCCTCCATTGAAAAACGGCTACCATGGACAGGATTTGATCCCGCGTCTGAGTTCAGCAGTCGAACGCCATAGCCAGTGAACCGCCATGGCGGAGTAAGATAGACTAGAAAAGCTTTTAGTAGTGATTGTTGACCTCGGAAAGCCAGCTCCACTTGTGTGGAATGGGGTGTGTTCAGCACCACAAATGGCTTTTGATAAATCTCGTGCCACACGGACATATTAACTAACTGTTAATCAGTTTCTATTTTAGCCGAATACATGCCACATTCAATTAGAGGGCGCTTGGTTACTGAGCTGGATCACCCGGGTTCAAACCCGGCCGCATTGTCAGCATTCCTGTGAAGGCTAGACCGAAAGAGGCACCCTCATGTGGTGAGATCTCAGTGCGCGCTAAAGATCCCTAGGTGGTAATGCTCCTCGCAGCCTGAGCCACTTTTGGATGTTAAATCCCGCATGCTGCCACATTCTGCTGAATTTTGATGCAGAGCTCAGGAGTCACGAAAAACATCATCAGTATATGTACACTCACTGATCTGACAGAAGCCATGTGCTTTGGGAAATGTATTTGTGGAGATATATTTTGCAGCGGATGCAAAGTATTGTGCTACACACTGTGCTTACTGTCTGTACGGCGTGACTGCAATCATGGCATTAATTATTTGAGGGAACGCATGCTGTTCACAGGTGTAGTCGTGATTCATCATTCATAATGTATCATAATGTTGTAATAACGTAATTTTTTGCTTTATGCCAACATCAGGAACATTTTATCGAAGTAAGTTTATGTCTACGCATAGGACACAGACACATCACCCATGGCTTCTTTCTTGCTAACAAAAAAAAAAACAAATCCACGTGTGATGTGCAGTGATGCGCTCACATTTGATCGCATTTTATTCTCATGTCCACGACTTGAGAAACTTGGGAAAAGATATTTCACTGTCTTTTATAATGAACGCATCCCATTTCACCCTGCATTGTTTCAGGCAAACAAGCATTCGTCAATTTTTCCCTTGATTGTACGTTTCTTAAGAAGGCCAGTGTGTTGTAAATGTGATATGAGTATCGTAACTCTAATATCTTTTTTTTTTTTTTTTTAATTTGTCCTTTTAGCAAAAGCCTAATGGCCAGCCTGAAATTGATGCCCATTTTGTGGTGCAAAATAAAGTTCTGCAACCTGTCTGCTACCGCTGGGGATAAGAGGTTGCGGACTTTAGAGCAAAATCTCATTAACTCGGCCGTCAAGAGACCGGAAGAAGTCTTCGAATTATCTTAAAGTTCAAATTATTGAATGTCCCTCGGAAACTGCCAAAACTGCATCGTAGTAACTTTTATTTAATCAGTGCCTGGCACGCGCTGACAACTTGTTGGGGTTCTGTGAGATACAAGTGAGAACCCCTGATGTAAGCATCAAGTCAGTCTGTCATATTAGGTTGCCAGCTGTCAGTATGTCAGACTGCTGTCATTTCCAGGGCTACGTTGCCAGCTGTCAGTATGTCAGACTGCTGTCATTTCCAGGGCTACGACTGCACCCCAATGGTGTACGAGTACAGCAATGGCCAGCTCAGCTTTGTTGACAAGATGGACAAATCACAGCGCAAGGAGATGGACGGTGTCAGGTGAGCGGACCTTTACTTCGAGCTAGTTGGTATTCGTTCATCGACTTAGCGGTGCACTAATGTAGTACTTAATGAATTGGAATTAAATGAATGAGAGGTTGCGACAGCATAACGTCTCACAAGTCGTGAATGGCAACCTGTCAGTGCACTGCTGAAGGCATAAATCTGAAACCCTGTTTAAGAGAACATCTACTATTCTGCTGAGATCAAAAAATGGGTCACACGTGAGATAAGAGAGGCTTTCTCAGTGGTGTCGATAGAAAGTGAAGGTGGTTACGTGAGCGATCCTTCATTTGCTGCTTCTGTCGGAACAGAAAGGGAGAGTGGTGTGACGACTGTCATATATGCTTTTGAATGCGTTTTCACTTTCAGTTTTGTTTTTCTTTTCTTGGCTTTTTTTGTCACTCCCATTGATGTTGGGGAAGATGAAGTGTAGTTGCTCATTTACGCTTGTGTCTTGTGCTCTAAGCCAGGTGAGCAGGCTTCACCCAAGTTGGTTCTTCTCTCTGGTTCCTTAAATGGCACAGCATGAAAGGAGCATGCTGGAGGTCTGCTGTCCTTCAGTATAAAGTCCATAAGCATTCTGGCAGGTTGAACAGGGGGGGGGCATCATACTGATCGGGGTGCACTGCATCGTTATTGAAAGCATTGCAAGCAGCCAGTTGTGGACGAGGATGTTCTTATGTCTGTGATCTGGGTGCACACCAGTGGCATTGGGGCAATTTTTTTTTTTTCTTCAGCATTGGCACTGTGGCTCATTCAGTGAGCAACCCTAAGAGGACTTGCTCACACGACTGCCCTCATTTGAGGAGCTACTATGCTTAGCAAGTGTTTCTCAGGGGGCCTCTGAGTTGCATTACTCATTATGTGCTTCGATTTTTTCATGGCGCACCTGTTTTGATGTGATAGCATTAGAAGCGTTAATTGGGGGGGTATCATAAATCTTTGTGATTGCTGTGAAATGATGTCACCAAACTGAAAGTGACAACTGTAGGTAGCGGTTTACCTTTTCTGCTTTTATACTGGCTCAAGAAAACACGAACCACCAGCCCAGAGAGGTGCCTGGCTTTGTGCGGGCTGATGTATATTGAGTTCACAAACATGAAAGAATGATGCAACCGGGGTATCAAGGCATCAGCGGCCGTTAGTGCTCTCATATTGCCCGCGCACGATGCAGTTGGGTGTCCCTGTCGACTGTTTTTCTTTTTTTGCGCCTCTGTACTCTGCCCCCGTGACTGGGGATGTGTCTCCTCCTCTGTTTGTGCACAGTGGTGATAGTTGGCTAGCCGCTGGGAGCAGCAGCCAGCACAGTATCGCAGGTGGCGGCGACGACCCCGAAGTTATCAGCCCAGCTGCGTATGTGAGCAACCTCCTGTGTGTGTGGGAATGAGATGAGGCTACTGGCCCCACCCCAGTAACACCTACTTTCTCAGCCTGATGAGTAGCGTAGGCTAACCCTTTGCACCCCCGTTGCTTGTGCATTGTGGCGCACACGTGTGGCGTGGTGGCTGGTGTATGGAACTGACAGGCATGGTGTTTTTTATCAGAGCAACCCAGCTTACTGGCTGGTGTTTCCGGTGTGCGTGTGGTATGGAGGACAGTTACCTGGTAATATTGGTGACAAGCTGTACTGTTTGGGGGCATTCGGGCTCATTTTGTTCTACAAGGCTTTGGCTCATTACCCACTTTAAGATTGACAGCATTGATGAATAGCGGATGACATGGCTTCATTTTGTCGTTCACCCGTCGTCCGAAGAGCGCCACCTGTGTGCAGTTCGTTGGGGGTAGCTGTTCTGGGCTATCACTATTTGCACCTTGTAGTACATTGTACCTTCCCCTATGCTGCCTTTGCTGTTCCTCCAGCATGTGGATCCAGCTGTTAGCTATAAATAGGTGTCTTATTGAACTGTACCAAAGTGCAAACAAATCAACAGGGCACCAGTACACATTTTAAGGTGAAAGCCTTTAATGGCTCATGCTGTCGTGGACAAAGTGTGTCCCGCTTTTGGGGCGTTCCGATTGGCTGAGGCAGGATGCGTCCCTACCATCTGCAATGCCACATTGAGCACTCTCTAAGGAATGCAACGTGGCAGGAGCGATGGTGTACCTTCCAAACACACTTGCCGGAAAAAGTGTGATAGATACTGCGCCTTTCCTTTCCTGTAAAACAATTACAATTAAGGCAAAAGCCTTTAATGGCTCATACTGTCGTGGACGAAGTGTGTCCCGCTTTTGCGGCGGCTGTCACGTGGCGTTCCTTGGCGCGTGTTCAAGTGTGGGATTGCAGATGACAGGAACGCTAAACAAGATGAGACTTCTCAGGCTTTTGCCTTTCACTACTTTAGTCTCTAAAGTCCCTCGTAATGTTTTTTTTGTCCCTGTGCTTGCTTTTGGGGTGCAGTCATTGTGATTCATAGAGTTTGCATGTGGAGTTGCAGCTAGTGCATATTGGCCAGCTTGTTATCCTTTGTTGAGTTTTCCCCTTTGTCTTTCAGTACTGTGGTGGCGCTGACTTTCGTCAAAAATTGTGAAAATGATGGCAGCACAGAGTATGCGTAGTGCACTGAATAGCTGGTGATTAGCACATTAGACTGCCGAGATATTTAGCCTGCAAGTATTACATATGAGAAGAGATCTTGAGTACTGTGAGTGGAAAGACACTGGTTATTTGTAGCAACTACCATTGTAGTAAACTGTTCACTTGATAGTCCACACTTTGGTATCTTCCCTTCACTGCTGCCTATCATCATTGGTGCTAGTTTAACGAGGTGGCTGTACAAAGAAAAAACATGGACTTAGCCTGAGGCTCACAAGCAATTCTGCTCGTGGGATTGTGCACAGTGCGGCTTCGAGTGCTGTCGCTCTAGCTGACAGCGGCCTCTGTGGCCTCGCAATGCCTTTTGCCACTACTCGAAAGGCAGATGCCATCCGCTGGCTCTGCTGTGAGCATCTTTGTCTCATTGCAACGCGTATACACAGTATAAATATGCTTCATGGTTACGAGCATCTTACACTAACTAGAGGGAAAGCTGAGGGCGCTGCACTTCAGCCACCATGGGCGTGCTAAGAATCGTGGGCCGGTGCCCTACTTGATGCAGGACAGTCGGTTTTTCTCGGGTTCACGGAGGGGCGTTACTATGATGTTTTTTCATTATCATCTCAAGGTGCATACATAGACCACAAAAGCTATAGTAGCGAAGGCGCAAACGTAGACGTCGCCAATAAATAGTATGTTTCCCGAAATGCCACTTCCAAAATGTTTTTTTCTTTTCAAAGTGTGCCTATTAAGTGCATCAGTTTTGGCCAAAAGTTGTAGTTCTGCACTCGGTAGCTCTCCGGCCCATGATGCTTTGAGCGCCCATGGTGGCTGAACTGGTCGTCAGGAAACTCAATGTAAACTCCCATAGATGGCAGCACAGCTTTCCCTCTAGGTAAGAGTAAGAAACTCTATGGTTACGAGAGAAACTACACGAAGTTATTGAGTTTTTTCACACACTGCAGAGCAACTCGTATGCACTCGGCAATATAGCGACACTTATATATCGTCTTTGGTGCGTTGTGTGCTGTCGTGAAGTGTGCTCGGAAATGTCGAGGAAACTTCAAGAGTGCATGAGCAGCAGTCACACTCGACGTATTTCATCCATCACGTGCATTGCTCATCAAAAGGCGCACTGTTGTCGGTTATCGATTGTTTATTCACTAACTACGCAGTAAGTATGATCGCAGGCAACCCTTGTAATTGCCTCTGCTGTCGTAGTTACGGCGTCTGTGTTGGTGAACTGCTTCCAGGGATTTGCAAGTGGAAAGAAATGGGGCATTTTTCACGCAACTATAGTCTGCCTGCCACCTTCCGGCTGTAGCTGTCCCGAGGGAATGCGCACATTATCTTGACGAACATGTATCGGTTGATATTTTTCTCTGGGAAAATCCTGTCTTGCATGGCACTGTTTTGCATACTGCATGCATATATTTTTTTTTTCTGGTTATAAAAGGGTTGTTGGTAAAAACACATTTTCTATGTGATGTTGACCTATTAGTCTAAATCGACTCACCGTTTTCCTTCAGCAACCCTTTAAAAAACACCAGGCGGTTGAAATAACCCAGAGCCCACCATTGTGGCACCCATCATACCATGGATGTTTGTGTGCGCCACCTTCCACTCTTGCCTACGGCAGGTGTCTTTTATTATCTGTACACCCTGCTGGCTATTTCTGGGGGTCGTAACGCATTTACATTACAAATTAGTTGGAAAAGCATACTTTGTTTGTGTAGTTTTCATCTTAAGGTGGGTTTGCCAAGAATTTTCTTTTCATTGGAATAGGCCATTATGGTAACACCATTAAAATTGCCCCAGTTTCCATAATTTGCATGTCAAGTTTCACTTCAAGCCCCTTTCTTTATTTGCACGGGTATCCTCTTCCTTCCACATCTTTATTCCACACAAAAGCACCTGTGATTTCAAGTTGTGCGTGCATTGTTGCGTTTAAAAGAAAGACTCGGGCTGAGCGAAGGCGCGTGCGAGTTTACGTACAGACGAACTGGGCTCGCAGTGGGTCAGGCAAGGTTCGATCTAGAAACATGCAGGACACGACACGACAGAAATGAAGGGATGGAACGAGTGTCATCCCTCACTTCATCGGTGCCTGTACTTCTTGCTCCTGTACATTTCCTGATTATGCGCCGACAAAACCAGCTGCGGGTACTACTCTAGGTTCCTTCCTCTCCACCATGCAAACATGGGTTGTGCGCACACGATTCCTATCTGCCCCTGCACAGCTTAAAAGCTCTTGTTGTTTAGTGACATCCAGTTTTTCGTCTCATTGATTGTTTTTGCTGTTGTGGTGTGTAGTGCCATGCGCAAGTTTCTCAACATGGACAAGCATGCGATGGAGAGCCGAGGTGACACGCTGCTGGACACGGCGCACCAGAACGCCATCTCCCTGGTCAGCCTGGTGCAGGGAGAGCGGGACAATGCCTCTCGCGTCTGCACCCAGGGCATGGACGGACGGCTCATCCTGTGGGACCTCAAGGTGGGCCTTATATGTCATCGAGTGATCACCGAACCGTTAATGTGACGGGCTGCTTTCAGTGAAAACGGAGCAATTTACCGGTGATCAAGGAATGGATATTGCACGGCGGCTGACTCTCGCAATTGTTCTGGAGACTGGATTCAGAGTTTTGACCAAGCCTCCCGACTGTAGGAGTAACACCGATTAATTTCCTCTGAAAGAAAAAATGCTGCAAACTATAGTCACTAGCACCTATACTTGTAATCTGGCAGTAGCCAAATAGATTGCAGGTACTACAGCCCGCGTTATATGCAGCCAAAGCCTGATATAATGAAGATATCCTGATTCCCTCTCGTACACTCATAGGGTCCAATGCATGGACTAACTAAAAAAAAAAAAAAAATGAAATCAATTTCATGATCTGTCCTGGTTTAACGAACTGTTTTTGGGAAATGAAGTTGGAAAGTTAATTTTTCTTCTGTTTTGTAGAAGGAAAAAAACAAAAATCATTGAATGCGAGTGAACGGTAACATTGCGAAGCACCTTTGTCCCGCTTTTACTAAACTGCACCTTGCAAGGGTAGATTTTTGTATTGAATTGAATTCTCCCGTTGGCGAGTGAATTGATGGATGCCCTTTATCTGCTGCGGCAGTTTGCTGAAACATGCGAGGGGACGAAAGACATGTTGGACGCGCTTCAAACTTAAATGGAATAATTGCTGGTATTGATTACACAGTGCACGTAAGCAAATATCATTGACTTCTTTGTTGAGAGAGTTAAATTGTTGTCCCCTGGGGCTCTTCTTGTTGAGGTAGGGATTTTTGCTGTTTCTTTTCATACAGGCTGATAGTATCGGTTGTTCCCGTGCACCGTAATTTCAGCGCAACTACGCTTTGCAAATATTATCACGATCCAACTGTAGCTTTCTAGATGCCGCTACATCATATTATCGAACATATCAAATTAAGTGACCGAGAAATGCCTAACTCAATAAAAGGAAGTTCCCAGTTTAATGAAATGATTTGTGGCTCACTTCAACATTGCTAAATCTAGTTTTAACTGTACTACCTTCCTCTTGGACTGCTGTTTATTTCTTACCACAAACATAACATAATATGAACAAAAAAATAAAATTAGTTACAGTAATAATGCGAACACTTTATTGTCGGTAATATTGACGACATATTAACATGAGGCATTTCATTCCATTCATGAACAGTGTGGGTGAGGAATGATAATTTGAACAGATTGGTTTGATACGTAACAAAATTGATCTGACATGCCAAAAAATTTTGTTGCTGAAGCGCTTTTGCAACTAACAACGCTTTCAGAAAAGTCAGGGTCACGAAGGGGAAGGACAATGATGCACACAGAATAGAGGAACTGAATATTATGCAATGCTAATAGACATACATACCGTATAAACGCGTGTAAGGGCCGCACCCGTGTATGGGCCGCACCCTGTTTTTCTGAAGGAAATATTTAAAAAAAAAAATATCCTTGTAAGGGCCGCACCCAAACTTTCCACGACCCACGCGGGAATAGCCCTCGCAATGCATGCGCACAGGAGCTTTCACGTGCTGCCTACAGATGACGCCCGAGGCCGCGGGTCATCATCATCGTCAACTTTTTCTCCCTCGCGACCACTATCCATATCGGCATCAGTATCACCAGCTCCATTTTATTGTGGCTGTCAAGGGCACGCGAGTTGTAGCGTGGCAGTTTGTTCTAGTTGTGGCTTTCGTGCGCTGTCTGCTTTTGTTCATGAACTTGCGCCCAGCGTAGCAACTTCAGCACGATGGGCAAGTACCTGAATAGCTACACAGCCGGCTTTAAACTGAAAGTAGTGGAGTTTGCTCTTGAACACGGCAAGCGTGCGGCGGGCAGAAAATTTGACGTGGACGAGAAGTGCGTCCGACGATGGTGCCTACAAAAAGATGCACTGAAGAACTCAAGTTGCAAAAAGCGCGCCTTCCGAGGCAAACCGTGCAAGTTTCCGGGACTGGAGAACGAGCTGCTCTGCTACGCCATGGAAGTGCGGAACAACGGCTACGCGTTAACCACGGACATGTTGCGGGTGAAAGCGCAAGCCTTGGCGCGTGCGAAAGGCATACCGCGCGACGACTTCAAAGCTAGTGCAGGCTGGATGCGAAGATTTTTAAAGAGGAAGGGCCTGTCCCTTCGGCGAAGGACCACGCTGTGCCAGCGGCTGCCGCAGGACTATACTGACAAGGTGCTCAGCTTTCAAAAATATGTAATCGGTCTGCGCCACGAGCACAACTACATATTGTCACAGATAGCGAACGCCGATCAGACCCCCGTGTGGTACGACTCTCCCGAGAACTGCACAGTTGACGTGAAAGGGACGAAGAGTGTCGTCGTGCGGACAACCGGCGCGGAGCGCCAACGGTGCACAGTTATGCTGTGCGTCACCGCGGACGGGCGAAAGCTGCCCCCTTATGTTGTGTTAAAAAGGAAAAGGGTTCCTAAAGACGCTTTCCCCAAGGGAGTAGTAGTTCGAGCCCAAGAAAAGGGCTGGATGGACGATGAGCTTGTGCTCGACTGGGTTAAAAGCGTATGGCAAAATCGCCCAGGCGCCATGTTGGCCAAACGGTCGCTCCTGGTCTTGGACAGCTTCCGCGGTCACTTGACGGATAGGGTTAAAGAACGCCTGCGCAGTATCGGCACAGACATGGCCGTGATTCCGGGTGGCCTCACCGGAATGCTGCAACCGCTGGATGTGAGCATTAATCGCCCTTTTAAGGTAGAATTCCGAAGACAGTACAGAGAGTGGATGGCAAGCGACGATCACGAAGAGACGCCGACCGGACGACTCAAAAGGGCACCGCTCGCAACTGTGCTTGGGTGGATTGTGTCCGCATGGAACTCAGTGTCTGCGGACATTGTATCCCGCAGTTTTAAGGTGACCGGAATATCCAACAGTTTAGATGGGACTGAAGACGATTTCTTGTGGAATGACCATGCATCAGAGCACAGCAACAGCTCGGAGTCGGAAGACTCCACGAGTGAAGATTGAGCCTAGAATAAATGCCGTACTGCTCGTTCCCTGATTGGTGTGTTTTTAGTAGAAAAAAAAAAATTTTTTTTCGTATATTCCGTGCAAGGGCCGCACCCCGAAAATTGGCCCTCGAGTCTGGAAAAAAAAGTGCGGCCCTTACACGCGTTTATACGGTATATACAAGTAACAACGACTTCACAGCTACAGAGACTGAACGTCACCTACTGTTCAGCTACGCAAGCTGGCGGGCTACGTATTACTTGAGATCACCGCTCCTTCTTTACGATTTCTTGAAGTGCCAGGGCCTGCCTACTTCCTGAAACGAAGCCTGACCAAGAACAGTCTTCTACAATGCAACTCTGTATCAAAGTTCCAGAAATCAGTGAAGCACTGAGCGAGGGACAGTAGCCCCCGCGTGTCACAGGAAGTTTCGCTCCCCCCCTCATTGTTCTAGATTTTGAAGTGAAAGCTTCACTACACTAGGTAAAAGTGGTCATTGCGCAAGCCTCAGTTTAGCCATCAAGTGACCTTGACAGATACTGCGGCTTTCCTTTCTTGTAAACCAATTTACAAATTTGTTTTGATTTTCAAGTGAACTGTGACCTAATTAAGTGTGGGTGTCCACAATTCCGTGGTGTCCACCCAAAAATATACTGCACTTTCCTTCCCCCAAACCTAACTTAAACACAAAGGCAGCCCTGTGTTGTGCTGTGCGATGTCAGCACACGTTAAAGGCCCCCGGGTGGCCTAAATGTGGAAAATGTGATAAGGGAGCCTTCAAATCTGACAGATACTGCGGCTTTCTTTCCTTATAAACTAATTTAAAGCTTACAAAAGAAAAAAGCATGACCTTCACCTGGTAAGGTGCATATGTCCACCATTTCCTACTGTACATCCAAAAGTATAAGGTGCCTTCCTTTCCCCAAAAGTTAACTTAATGAAATATTTTTTGTTTTTTTTTAAGGCGGATTGAAAAGGCAGTGTTTCAGAAGCTATCGCTTCAACGCTCACAGTATTCCCTCTGTCACTGGGTTCAAGCTATGCTTAAACCCCCACAATTTTGTCGTTAAGCCCCATCTGTCCACGCATTAACCCGTTAAAGTTGCAGACAAAGGGGGTGGCCAGGACCATGTGCTGGGATGCAGGAGTGGACGGCCGTGGCATCCCACCTATTCCAGAACCTTCTGTTCTTTTTATGCCCCGCACTAACCAAAGCAGCCTTACAGTCTTAAACTGGGAGATAGCGGGTCGACATAGGTCAGTACCCCACCCGTGTTCCTCATGGTCGCTTTAATCTTTTACCGTGCCATTCAGCGGCAGCGGTATTGCCAACCACAAGCTGTTTCCCGCTGCAAAATGAGACGGTGTCAGCTGCTCTTTTCTTTGTGGGTTCTCTGGGGCTAGGATACACCTCCATGCACTGCGAACTCCAGTTGTCAAATCATTTTCACAGGTTTAAATAGGGCGGCACGAAGAGATGTGGGCTAGACTGCTTGTTCTTCAGCAATGAATTGACCTTCCAGTGCTGAAGGTACACCAGACCAGGCTTACAGGGATGCAAGCAACTACATTCAAATCTCGATATAACGAATCCCGCGGGACCGCGAAAAATCATTCGTTATTTTGAAATATCGTTGTAATGAAAAATCTGCGATTATAAGCCAGTGGTCAAACCTAGGTATGAAAATGACGTACCTTGGCAGTAGGCACGTGTGTAGACAAGCAAAACCTCAAGTGAAAAGGTTGCACCAACTCCAAAGCTGATTTATTTGAAGAAATCCATTATTTTCTTCTGCCGCGTGCAGCAAACACGACTGCGCACTACATTACACCACTACAGCACACACACCTTCCGCTTTCCGGAACACCTCATCGCGTGCGTGATTGCACCGAGCAATGAAAGTACGGACTTTGTCCATGTGCAAAAAAAAAAAAAAACGGACTTTTTTATGACGCCATTTTCAATGCTCCCTGAGCTTTGAAAATCTTGTCTCGGTCTTTTATAATCGCGGCAGTCGATGGGGCAATGCTAGCTGTCTGTAGAGGCCGAAACGCTTTTTCCCTGCGTCGATTTCTTGCAGTGAAAGCAGCTGCGTTCACATCTTCTTGGCACTTCGCTGGCTAATATCATCGCCAACCTCGCACAAACTTCGCAATAAGATAATCAGCGGCAAAAAAAAAAAACCGTCCCGCATGCGCGAACGCACGAACGACCGAGTTGCGTACGGCACACAACACAGGAATAAAAAAAATGCAGGCAGCTAGGCCTGCTGGCTACTGCGTAATAAATCATAGCTTCATGGTGGCGCTAGGAGCTGGTCCTAGATGTCCTGATGATGACAGCTACAGCCCACGGACCATACACACAGAAACGGCGGTTTCTGTTTCATTTCACGTGAGAGTTGCAAGCTGCAGTGCTGTTAATTTTAGCCAAATTCGTAATACTGATGTTCCAAAATTATAGAACAAGAAATAAAATACGTTCGTTATTCTGAAATATACGCTATTTTGAAATTCGTAATTCTGAAATAACTTTACATTGAAAACATGGCAAATCTGCCGGGGATTCTTAAAAAATTCGTTAATTTGAAAAGTTCGTTAATGTGATGTTCATAGTAACGAGATTTCACTGTACACTGTTAAATCTTTGCCATTTGAAGGTGTGCCAAGAACACAAATTGCTGCCCATACAATTTCTTTGCATCATATATGTCGGCTAAGTTCTTTGTTTACTTTTTTATGGCTGTGCCCTTACATAGCTCATGGGCAACGTTTGGATGTTAAGCCGAAATTATTCCATGCCTTACAAATGTCGCTGATTATTTCCATCACACATAATTGCAGGACACATCTGTTTGCTGTTGCCAAACACATGTATGCACGCACACACACACACACAACTTAATTGAAACATGCCTTGTGTTGGGCAGGGAACTGGTTACACAGACAGCTTTGAAGGGCACCTTTCCCATTCTGGGATGTTGAGGGCGGGGCAAAACACTAAGGTGGCAGATATTTTTGCCATCCTTGGTGAGCAGCAGCACGAATTAGTGCTTGCACCATTGTTTGCACTTCTGCATATAGAGGGCGCAACGTGGTGTGACATTGGGTGCCTCAGTGGATCAGCGCCGGTGCACGGCACATAGTGCATTCAGCCCGCTTTCATTGAAACTCAAGTCTAAACTCTGCTTTGCCTCTTTCTCTCCCTCCCTCCCTCTCTGCCTGACCGAGCAGACGCTGCAGTCCTCCATGGCAGGCATGCGTATTGTCTGACCTCCGTCGGTCATCCTAGCCGACCGGGAACGCGGCCGATGCAAGCCACTGGCTTCTTTGTTCAACGTTGGCAAGGGACAAAAAGTGTGCGCGTAACCAACACTGAAAGAACAGAAGACGGTTGGCGACCACTCCCCACTGGTCCGTGTGATGTTCGGGCAGTGTCCTCCAAGTGGACGACTCAACGAGACAAATCAAGCTGAGCCGAGCAACTGCTCTCGCCAGTTGCTGCTGCCCAACACTCTAGCACCAAGGAAGGAGGGCGCTCTGTTGTTGTTGAAATCTTTTATCTTTAAAGTCGAGAACTGGATGTCTGATGGTGGACGTGTCTTCCCGACAGATCATTTGTCTCGGTGACTGTCGTCTGCAAGTCTTCTGGTTTTTCTTTCTTTTTCGCTGGCCTTGAGTATTTTCACTACTAGATTTTTTCAGTGCGTACTAATCAAGTTTATTTTATAATCCTTTTTTTCCCCATGCTCACGAACAGATAATTTATTGGACCTCTGGTGCGAAGCGCATTGCATTACAACAGTTCCGCATGGACTCTGCTCACAATTTTAACTTTCTGCTTTGTGAGCAGAAAGGCAGGAAATGGAGTGTCTGCATTTCGCACGCGCTTGTTTCACACGAGTTTTTAGGCATATAATGCCGTCACTTCTGATTGTCGCGTTCATGATGTTTCAACGAAAAAAAGTGCAGGGATACTGCCCCAGAATGCATCATGTTCAAAGGGGAAAGTACAGGGCTGTTATAAACTGAAGGGAATGATGTATGGATATGCTTTGCTTTAGAGCAGTCTTGATTGAGTATATACCTTTACAACAATTTGTTTAAACAATCTGCAGATGCAATTTGTAGATAGTCTGTCTATTGATGATTTTTTAGGTGAATGCTTTATCAAGGTGAGGTTTTCTTCGGCATGAAACATGGATGCTTCAAGGTCACTGTATGTGCGTGAAATAGGTGCTGGCATTGTTCAACGCATTTCTTCCACATTCAGCACTCGGTGACAGAAAAAGGTTGTGTGAGCATTCCCTGACACCAGCAGCATTTGTTTATTGTCATTACTGATGCCCAACTTGGCTTATGGCTATGGGCATCGAGAACGTCTCTTCATTTATGGGGGGCATTGAGTTGTTAATGACGATAATTATTGTTATGGGGGTGAATCGTATGTGCTTTTTATAACAGAGTTAATACACATCCTTGCTGTGAAAAAGTTAAATATTGATTATGATATGAGCACCACTTTCTTTCTTAATCATTTGTGTAATCGGAAAAATTTATTGTGTGCTGCTGCTTCTAAAGTTGCACACACATGTGCAGATGTTGAGCTCTTCAAGACTGTGCTGCTTCAATCTACTGAAGACTGGTACGGTTTGCTGCCAGTGTGGTGATGTATTGTCCCCTGTTCTGTTCGAAACGGTGCCGTTATGGTGTTTTTCATTCGGTGGCAGTGATTATTTCGGACATGTGGCTGCCAGTACAGAGATAGATGTGGCACGAAGTTTCATTCATGCCGAGATAGTCTGCAAATTGGTGTTTTAAGATTGGATATTGTGGGTATGGCAGGTGGTAGCCGACATAGCCGAGCACTGATGCTCCAGTTAATTGAGTGCATTGCTAGGATCCTCCACCAAATGTATAGAATATGATCAATTCAGAGCAGCGGTTGTACTGCATCGACCTGGCCTGTCTTCGCAGTGGCATGTTGATGCTCAATGTTGGGGGAAGAAGCACTTTTTAACATGGATGTGAATTGCGCTATCGTGTTGCACACTGGCACTAGTGTTCTTAGAAATTCACTTGTGCAGAACCCATTTTCGGCGTAGAAGCCGACATGCGTAGACTTGCACAAGTTCGTCGCATCTTGCAATCTGTGAAGTGTCAAATGGCACCTTTTTCTTTAGCAAATTGCCAAATTGACTGCATTTGGCTAAGTGTTTGTGACTTATATTTGCTGTTTTAGAAAATATGAGGAGCCAGCCTGTTTTTCTTTTTTAAACCTTTTTTGTCACATTTTGAATAGCACTAATTAAGTTGGTTGTATAGCATAGCTATGTTTCGATAGCACAGGGCATGTTGCTGATCTCTCCTGCTCATTAGAAAGGTTCGACCAGTGGTACAGTGTCAATCAAACATAGCGGGAACGCGGCTCTACATGGCTGTGCATTAGCGGAGCACTATTGCACCCAAGCCGGAACCAAACTGATGCAAAGTGGCACGCGACACGAAGCACCACATCGAGGTACCTCATCTCGTGCGCCACGGCACATTGATTCGTGACCGGGATAGATGCAGTGGTGCACCATCGGTGTCCGGCCACACGGAGCCGTGTTTCCACTAAGTGTGATTGACACTCTACACTGCTACCTGATGGCCATTCTGAAGGTGGCGACCGTGGTTTCTGCGTCTTTCTGCTGGTTCATGCAGTGTAAGAGGAGTATGCATGAATTTGACCAAGAGTGAAACAATTGTGCAATGTGTAGCAGTTGGCGTTAGCTGAGTGGTTCAAATGTAGCGTTTCCTCGCTATGCATTGCTTGCTGCTCTTGTACATAGAGGCTAAAGGCAGATAGACCTCTCCAGATGCTTTCTAAAGCCTTTTTTTCTTTTTCAACAGGTGGTTATATAAGATACAGGTTAGGACTAGCTTACTTGATAATTATAGGCATTCCAAATGCAGGCTCTCCACACATGCTATGAACTGGAATTGTGAGCTGTAAAAGGGGGAGGCTTGTGAAATGAAACATGCGGCCCATCCCTAAAGAAATTCAAATCATGTTGTTCCAACAGCATATGTCCTTGCAAAGCGGCATATTTGGGCAAGGTACAGTTTGAGTGAAACGATGCTGGAACAGAAGCGTGAATGAGTGAACATTTTACTTTTTGTAAATTTATGATGCTTAGCATGTTGCTGAGGCAGACAGTGATTTGTGGTTTCGAGGAGCTTTTTAATGTTGTGTAGCGCATTTAGTGTCGCTCATGCTTGGCGCTTGCGCCTCGAGACATCCGGCTGTAATAAAGGCCCAATTGCTTATTTATTCTATCCGGTGGCTTGCCTCTGTGATTGCAAAAGGAAAATTAATGCAGGCCTCCATGTGATGTTTGCTATTTAAAGCACCACATTTGAATCATTGCGGTCATGCCTCCAAGCAGGGAGCCCTGGTCTTCAGGTTGTAAGATAATGACAAATAAATGTCACACGCCTTTCTTTCGGTTGTGTTGAATGGAGTGCTACCTTGTCTCCAGCCATTGCATGCTAAAAGCCTTTAAATGTCGATGAGCTTGATGAAATGCAAAGAGTTTGAATATGAACCCATTGAAGACACCAGAGTGCAATTAGACTTTGTAGATGCCTCTTTTGCATGGCTGCCTGAAAATGCAGGAAATTTATGCTGACAGTTTTGTGAGCCAGCCATAAATTTGACTCATTTACCCTTAGATATCTTTTTAGGTACTTGCATAGGACTTGCTGGAACAGGGGTCTGGTAAGGGGCGCTTAACTACCGGAGGCCTCATTTGTTACCTATCCGTGTGGAAAGTTTGGGGGGGGTGTAACAGGTGGTCCAAATTGACAGCTGCTACATCAATTCGTTCCCATTGCATTGGAGAAATATGGGAGAGGCCTTCGCCCTACGGTGGGTATAGTCCGGCTGATGATGATTGAGCTGCTTCTCGGGTTACTCAAAGCCAGCCCTTGACCCGTTGCTGCAGGCTGATAGTTTTGATGGAATAGTGAGGTAGTGGACGAGGACAAAGGTGCCCTGTCATCGCACAGCTCACGGGCGCCTTTTGATGTTCGCCCTCATCGAAACGCGGCCTCCGTGGCCGTACTGTGGTACGCGTCGTCGTACGTAAACCGTACCGTGACGGAAGAAAGTGAGCGAGACTTGCGCGGCATAGCGTGAGCGTAGTCTTATTTTTATTCCGAGTTCACGGCCTTGTTCCAGCGGCAGCTAATTGTCTCAAAGGGGACTCCGGACTCCCTCGTTAGATTGAGAGGAGGACGCAAAATGTGCTGCCATCGCGGAGGGTGAGGAGGCGACGCGGCTGCTGCTGCCGTGAGACGCACATGTGCTCTTCATCATAGCCCGTCGTCGACGTTGACCTTGTGCATCCCCCTGAGCGGTGAGGGCGAAAGGAAAAGCCCTTCGCATCTAGGCGGGTTCCGGCCGCGCAGCAGGCAATCGCGTGCCGAGTGCGTTGCACTGACCGTCTGTTCAGTCCGCGCGTGGTTGCCGGTTTGGCGGCCACGGGACGATATTTCTCCATGTCTCTGTCCGCAAGGAAGAGAACTCCACAAACGGGTGCATTATTTGCGCTTCGTTAACTCGCTGGCAGTGCGATTAACACTTCACTAATGAATGCCGGCCTGCGCGGCCCCCGTTAGTGACTGTGGCGGCGTTTACATGGACCCGACAGGAGCGGGTTGCGTTGAGTTAGCGGGTCGAAAACTGGTTAACTACAGGGTTCATGTAAAAGCTGTCGGGTCAAGTCGAGTCAACTTCCGTTCATGGGGTGGGACCCGACCCGACCTCGCCGCCGAAAGCATGTAAACGCGGTCGGGGCACAGTGGGAGAGGTGAACAGTACCGAAAACGCTAGAGATGCGCGAAAAAAAAAAAAAAAAAGTCGGGTGCCGTCTGCTAGTTCTTCGCCTCGACGCGAGGCTCCTCCGTAGTCGCCGTTTGTGGGGTCAGGTTCATGTGAACCTGGTGAGGTCGATTCCACTAAACTCGATCCCCGCTGTCGGGTCGATGTAAACAGGGCTTGTCACATGCCCAATCCACCACCAAACACCCATTTAACGTGCAATATATGCTGAGTGCTTAAGACATCCATCCAAGAGTTCATTGCGTTATATCGAATATATATTTCCAACAAACCGCCTCTATACAGCATGCAGTGCAAAATTATCACCTGGAAGACATACCAACCATGTCTGCACAATGGGCCCTTGCAGAATCTAGTGGGACCCATGAAATTAAAGGTCCCTTGAAATTTCATTTCGGTGCCTCAAGTGCGGATAGAGGCGTAGGACGCCCCCATTGCCTTTCCGCTCCCCATTCAACGCGAGGGACATTATAAGGCAAAGATTTCTTCATTAATTATATTCCAATACCAGATGCGCCACTGAGGCATCGGAGCCAGAGGACACAAGACACTACAACGACGCCTTCGGCACGCAGCCAGCGCAACGCAGGAAGCAGCATGGCGGCTAATTGCTCTATGTGGCGTGCTTGTTCGTTTGTAAGCCTCGTAGCGGGTTTCTCGTCATGTACCGGTGCGAACAAAAGTAAATGGAGCACAATTCCCTTCTCAAAATTTTCGCGCATTACATGATGGCAACTGGCAGTCGTGGTATGCAGAGGTGGGCATTTGACCTCAAAAACCTCGACCTCACCTCAAACTCAAAAAATATTTGGCGACCTCACTCAACCTCAACCTCATCAATTGAGGTTGAGGTCCCCCAGGCGACCTCACCTCACTTTTCAGGTGACCATTGGCGACCTCACTCAACCTCACCTCAAACTCAAAATGTGAGGTTGAGGTCAGGCGCTCGACCTCAAAAAAAAAAAAAATAATAATCATTAAATTAAACCGTAACTTAAAGCAAATGTACATTTCTCGGTAATGCTGGGGTATATATAGGCTAGCCAGAATTTTGTCGTATGAAGGCTGTATTTTACTCCTTATTTTATACTACAATTAATATCCTGAATAAAAGCAGAGAAACTCTGGACACTACATGTCCAACTCTGCACTAAAGTGGCAATCCTCTCCTCCTCCTCGCCTACCCTTTTGTAGTCGGTTTCAATCTAAGGCCTACATGGGTACCACGTTACTACGCATAGGCCCATAATGCAATACAAAGAGTTTATCCCATCTGACCCACGTAAATAAGATTCGTATTAGAAATAAAACAAGCCAGTTCTTACTATAAACTGAAAAGACAAATGCTGTTGACCCTAGTGACGACGACAACAATGACGATATGCTCTTTTTCTTTTCTTGCCACATAACGCTAAACAGACAAGGACACAGCGAGACACACGGGACGGGCACTTTTTTTTTATCGCCCATCCCGTATGTCTGGCTGTGTCCCTGTCTGTTTAGCGCTATGAGGCAAGAAAACCGACACCAACGCGCCCAAGCTTTCATCCTTGCTCTTTTTCTTAATTCGAAAAAAAAAATTGGTGATTGCCGAGCTTTTTTTTAATACACTGTACATTGTTTTGCGACAGAATACATTAAATTAAGAAAAAATAGGAATACAGTCGTGCCTCGTTAGTATGAACGCTTTGGTGTCCGGCCAAAACTGTCCATAAAGCGAGTCATCCATAATAACGAGTCATGAATAAAAACGAAAAGTATATAATTGAGAAAAAATTTATAATTAATGGCTGCTGTTTTACTTAATTTCGGTATATAAACACCGCCGAGATGTCGATGCTACCCTCTTCTGCAAAAATCCGTCGACGCGAAACGTCATGTCTGTTCTTAAACCATGTCAGCCATCCTCTTGAGTAGCTGCAGTCAGTAACGCCTAGACAGAGCGTAGAATAATATTTCTCAGTAAACATCTCCCTGTTTTACTGAACAAAAATTCCGTAAGTCATCACAGGTAAAACCTATCAAGAAGGAGGAGAAGAAGCACCCATAATGTTGCCGAGGCAGCGAGCCTTCTCTTGAAGCATTTCGTCGCTCACGACAGCACCATTCGCGTGCACTTTCCCGAACCACATTAACAAGACTGACTCCATTTCTTCGAACTGTGCTGGGCGCTGTCGGACTGTGGCTTACGCTGTGATGCCGACGTTGAGCCATTTATCAGAGTCCGGTAGTATATATAGATGGTATACCGTCGACCTGACGAGGCTGAGGCCTATAGTTGAACTTGGGTCCAGTCTTTCACGGCTTGGATTGACTGAGATTGCTTTTGCCGCTTGTATTCACAGATTTCCCGCTTCGCGCCTAAGTTCGGCTCCATTCTTTTGCGTTTAGCTCCCACCATGCCAAATGTCAGACTAAAGTTGAGAGTTACAGGCTCCTGCTTCTTTGCACTCTTTTTCCCTAGTTAACCTTCCCGACTTTCCGTTCTTCTGATTCTCTTTCTTGCCTTGTACTGTTTTTGTAAGGAAGCGAGGGAGTCAAGTTGGCAGGCTACTATACAGAGGGCTATCGAACAGCCCTTTCCTGTGTCGTTTGTATGTGTTCCTATGAAACAAACACTGCAAGCTGAAGTACAGTTTAGAACGACGGCTAGCCGACTACGAAGAACTCAGACCTTGTGAAGGCCGCATCGTTGACTCAAGGCGAAGCCGACATGCGGATCGCTGTGGTGCAAAATGTGGTAGTTCGGCAGCGCAACAGTGACGAAAACCAGGAGCATGAGAAGGAAGGGCGTCCAGGACGGGACGCCCGGTCCTGGTTGCATGGTCGTCGCGTGTCTGTTGTCGCTCTACTTCGTGAGTGTGTCTTAACCCTGACCGAAAAGCGTTAACGGCTTCATGGAACACACTTTGTGTTTTGGGATAGAAAAACTTCAGTTCAGATATGTGGCGCAAACAAAGACAAACACAGGAGAAGATCCACAACACACGCGCACATGATGCACCAACTAGCCTCTCAAGCCGTTATTTTGAAAAACTTCAGTTCCCACCCCCAATTTTGGCGCTTGTCTTTCTTCTTATTGTTTCTTTCTTACGCTTTTACCGGCCTCTCTTCTGTTCTGCAACCACATGTTGCTGTTTTCCCGACTGCGGCCGCTAGTTGCGGCGCTGCCGCTGCACCCAGAAATCTCCCGGTTCCCTCCTTTTGGGGTCTTTCTTATACCCTCTTTACACGGCCGGCTTAACCACGGTTACGCTTAACCGAGGTTACTGAACTTAACCACGGTTAACCGCCAATCGCGGTTAGCTGTGCTTACACAGCTCGCCGCCGTTCTCGGTTACGGCCGCCATTGCCCATAAAGTACAACCGAAGCGACGCGGTGATCTGAGGAACGAAGCCGCATTTACAAACATTTTATTTATAATGTAGTTTCCGGAGTGCCGTCCGGCAAGGCGTCAACAACGCGGTGAAGCCCCGCACGATGGCAGCACCTCATCGACCATCGTAAACACCGCCGCGTTGGCCCCTCCTCCCGCAGACCGTACGCGAACGACACGGCGGTTCGCTAGCGCCGACGTCAGAAACAAAGCGTGCTAAATTTATTGGCACCTGGAATACTGAGCCGAATATCAGAATTAAATCACTCCTGATCAGTGACCAACGGCAAATTGCTAGCAAGACCGATAACCGCGATACTACCAAGTTTCTGTTCAAGACAGCTGCCGCCGGTACATTGCGGCTCACCGTTCTGCTTATACTAGCTCTGCGATTAATGTATCGCCAAAGTTTATCATATCATATCGTTATTTTACGATGTTTCATGAGTGCACCATTTCGACAGCGTTGATCAGTTCCAAAGCACCGAGCGCCGCGGCTTCGAAGAGAAATAATTGAGTCCTATCGACGACTAGGGGGTTACGCACCCCGCCGTAGTTCGCCGCGCTCGATCGCTTCAGTGCCACGGTAAGTGTAACGTACCTCAGCCTGCTCGCAGCATCCCGCACGGCAAGCGTTGCGAATTTGTGCACTTTCACTATAAAGCTAAGACCGCGCATTTTTTGACGTTCCGCGCTCAGCACCAAGCCGCACAAACGATACTGCAAACAGGACGGGGCTTCAGTGCGCAGACGCTTGGCTGTAGGCCGTAACCGCAAAGACGCCGGGCGGCACAGTAGACACCGGATATTCAATACGGGCAAACGAGTACACTGCTGAAGCAGACATGCTCGTACGCTTCGCGCACTCGAATGCCGACGAGCAGCCTCCGTCAACAGACGCCGCCATAACCTCGGTTAACGACGCAAACCGAGGTCGCCAAACTCGGTTTGCGATAACCACGGTTAGGGGTGTAACTGTGGTTTGGTCTGCCGTGTAAACGGGCTAACCACGGTTTCGCGTAACCGCAGTTACGCTAACCGTGGTTAACTCTGCCCGTGTAAAGAGGGTATTAGTTAGCTGACCCTCGGTTTGCTGTGTACGATCCCTGTCATCCACCCTCCTTTTCTCCTCCTCCTCCCCCCCCCCCCCCCCTCTTCCCTCCTAAAACGACGACACGCCCGCTTTGGTTCTTTCCAACTCCACAGGACTCGTTCAGGCATCCGACCGTATCGGCTGTCGCATAGGTTCCCGGCTTGCGCACCCTTCTTTAACTTGCGTTCGGACTCTTCTGCTTTTTTCAAACGATGTCCATATTAACGAGACACAAATACATAGGCCAAATAGGCTGTGTGCATTCATCCCATCTCCATTGTTCAGAGAGCGAGTTTCTATATTAACGAGACATAAATACATTGAAAAATCTTCGCCCATAGAAAAACTGTCCATAATTCGGGAACTCCATATTAACGGATGTCATATTAACGGGGCACAAATTTTCCGTAAAAGCCACTCATGAAACGACTTGTGAAGACTAAATCCCCAACAAAACAAACAAAAGAGGGAAAGACAGCAAAACACCAATTAATCATAAAACTCGGCCAACGCCGCATAAACCTTCAGAAAATTTCGAAGAGGAATGCTGTTTATCTTATGAGGTCCCAACCGGCCAATCCTGGGCGTTAGTTTATAATTCTGTGATCCCGTGGCGTCTTGCAAGAATTGGCGAAATTGCTTCTTCGAACACCACGCTTACATTAAAAAATTACAAGGGTCGGAACTGCTAGGAAAAAGGATAAACGTGAACCACTTTGCTGTCGCGAACATCGGCTCGCCCGTCAAATTTCGCCGGAGCAAAATGTCCTACTCCCACCCGCCTAAACACACACACACACACACACACACACACACACACACACACACACACACACACACACACACACACACACACACACACACACACACACACACACACACACACACACACACACACACACACACACACACACACACACACACACACACACACACACACACACACACACACACACACACACACACACACACACACACACACACACACACACACACACACACACACACACACACACACACACACACACACACACACACACACACACACACACACACACACACACACACACACACACACACACACACACACACGATATAAATACTTGTACGTCCGAACCGAATACTGGATGCCATTTCGCCAACAATTCTGAGACGAGCTTCTTTGTGGTATTCACTTGTTTTCCTTTGAAGAATGAACTAATAAATTGCACGGAGGTGTCTCTGAAGCTGCTTCGCCGCATGCACCGTAGGTGAATCTAGAGAAACCGTTTCCCCGTTACTGTCGTATAGTTACAGCACATAAACGTAAAATAAAGGCAAGAACAACAGAAAGGAGGCGAGCAAGCAGCCCGGAGGGACCGCGCCCCCCGCTGTGCACGCGCTCCTCCCTTCGCCGTCCGTCTGTAGCAGACATGACAATAATTGAATTACAGTAATGAAATTACTGTAATTGAATTACTTTTCTCGGCAATTTTTAATGTAATGAATTTCTTTCTCGGGTTGGTAATTTAGTAATGTAATGAATTACTTTTTGGCAGTAATTTCGCAGCAAAAGTAATTAATTCCTTTCGAAATTACTTTTACTAAAGTGCGCCACTACTCCTTCAATAGTCAACGAAAGAGTGCCGCGAAAGCAAGAACGACGTGCGGCAAGCGAAGCCAGCGTAACGGATCGGCAAAGGGGGACAGATTAAGCATAACAGTGCGTCTGAGACCTCGTGTGTAGCAGGGGCAACCATTCTCCAAGTAGCAGGATACAAGGCGTCAAGGGAATCCCGAAGGGAGAAATGGTGCAAAAAGGCTGGAGCTGAAAACTAGTTGCGAGCGCGGCGCAGCGGCACTCCCTGCTGCGTCGGCTAGTGCACAGTGGTGCCTGGTTACACTCAACACCACGGTGCGAGGGAGGATTGGGGCTGGGGGAGATAGACGGAAGGGTCCATGACGTGAGGCACCGTGGCTTGAGCATTACTGAGCAGTGAGCACATATGTGCCGACGTCGATTCTTGGGACTGCGGAAGCAATAAATAACCTAGCTTCTTCGGGCCCTTCAAATGGCGGAGACAGCTCCGTGCCAGCAAGACGCTGGGTTCGCCGGTCATTTCACGACTGTTCGACCACGTGTTTTTTTTTTTTAATAGCCCGTGCTGTAGGAGAGAGGGAAGGAATAGTTCTCTGGGACAGAATTTGGCGGGAAGACGAAAGAATGTGTGTCCTTCGCGTCCGAAGACCAAGCTTTTGTTTTGTTTATTAGCTTTGATTAGTTTTGCATGGATGGAAACTAGAAAGTAAGTAATTTAATTTCTCAGTAGAAGTAATCATAATGTAATTTCATTACTTTTTAGAGCAGTAATGAGTAATGTAATTTAATTCCTTTTCAAAAGTAATTTTGCCATGCATGGTCTGTAGGCATCTGGTTTTGCTCATGCGGTGAATGCCCAACTGTCACCAATACACACCAAACGGCAATGGCGTATGTGTGCCAGCTCCGCTTTCAGAGACTAGATCGCGCTTTCCAATACTTGCAAAAGAAAAAGAAAAAAAAACTAAATGACCGCGCGGGTAAGTGGAAAGGAGGGTTGGGCTATGGGCCTCTGAAATAGAGCGTAATGTGAGGGAAGAAGCCTGTTCTCTTATCGGCAGTGTACGGCAGTGTACGAAATTAATTGACATACAAGAAAATATATATAAATAAATACCATGTTGACGAAAGTAATAACAAATATCGCACACTAAAAACAGAAGAGAACTGCGCTTCCCAGAGCTTATAGAAGGTTTGAGACATCGACTTAATACGGCATTCCTCAGTGCTAGCATGTAATTGGCTTCACATCCCGTACGTTAAAATTGATTTTTAAAGAAAAATCAAATATCTGAAAAAATTATTCCGACATCTGGCCACAAAAATTTTCATCCGATTGATTTGTCCGTCTCGAGCAGACGGGAGCACAAAACAGACACGTTCAGTTCGCCACATCAATTCGTCCGTCTAGACACCAAAATGTCCAGCCGGAAACCATCTTAATACTTTCTAGCTCATAAAAACATGTAGGAGAACGCTGTTCTCTTTTTGTTTTTGTTTTTTCTGCGCCTGAATAAGAAATTTCAAGAAAAACCTGATATTATGAAGTCAAGAATCCCTTACTCTCCTCCTTCCTCCCGCATTGCTTGATTTCAATAGAATTTGAGAGAGAAATAAAGAGCCTTAGCGGAGCGAAATCATTTTTTTTTTCATTGCGCTTGACTGCATACAAGCCCCATATATTTTTTTTGTCTGTTCTATCTCGGCAAATGATTAACATGCGCATGCGTTTTCCTGTATACCAGTTGCGTCTTATAAGATGTGCCGTCCATTTCATCCCATTGCAGTTGTTCGGGGCCACCTGTGAATCTGTATAAGAAACAAGCAGCACAAAACTAAGAGAGGTTGTTCTGGAAAATACAAGAATATAAATTTACAGGACCGAAATATAGAACGATGACGTACAATTCGAAAGGGAGGACTTCGATAAAATGCCCAGATGGTATTGTGCCGGTTTTTCTGGTTTGTTCATGTTTTTTTTTTATCTGTCAGTATCACGTCCCCTAACAATTTCGCTGCACCATTTTCTGTTAAGTTTCCGTGTAATGTACAGCAAGGTCCTTTATCGAATGTAAGGCAGCAGCCGTTATAGCGCCTGGAAACGGGCATGCACAAGACACAGTTCTGCACCGCGCCGTCTGCGCAAAGACAATTTGCTTCGCTTTTTAGTTTGCTGCTTTTTTTGCGGCCTCCGACAAAAGCATCGCAGGTCAACGTGAGTTATGTGCTTTGCGCGCTCCTGGGTGTTTGAGCCTGCCGCAAGCATCGGCACAAACAAATCAGAGGAAACGGGGGTGGCTGGCGGGGGCATGAGGAGTTCGTAAAGTAAAAAAAAAATATATCTCCTTCCAAGTAGACCAGAGGGAAGCGGCATCGGGCTGCTGATATTACGGTGGAATGCCGAAAGCTGGGCAGGGGCTGCCACATCCGGTCGTCCGATTGGGGGGTAACCAAACACCGAGAGTCGGCGGGCACACCGCGGCAGTACGCTCGAGCTCCGCGTCAAAAGGGGCGCTCTTCGAAGAAAGCCGCGGCAACAGCAAAAAGCCTGGACCTCACAATTTCGACCTCACACAATGACGACCTCACTCAACCTCAAACTCACGCGTGAGGTTGAGGTCCAATTTCGTGACCTCACTCAAAAAATTTCGAGCTGTCACCGACCTCACCTCAACCTCACCTCACTCCGTGAGGTTGAGGTCATTTTGAGGTTGAGGTCGACCTCATGAGGTCGAAACCTCATGAGGTTGCCCACCTCTGGTGGTATGTGCGAACTGGTAGTAGACGCCAGTATACCCTTTCACTACGACAAATATTGTTTTTCTTTTTTATCTCCATTGCAAAAGGCGTGATTTTAATTAAACGGAAAAACGGCTCCATGTCACTAATAATCCAGCTACGCTTCACGCCATTGATCCCGAATCCTTTTCACCTCAGTGCAGATTTGCGGCAAACTTATACCATATAGCATGGCTTGCCAGCGAACAACAGTCTTGACATAAATCAGCCAACGTGGGAGGTCAGGGAGGCGGCCCTGTCCACCTCGGACCTCGAGGAACAACGAGCCCTCGTCGAAAGAGCACGGACGGCGGATTTCACCAACGGTGTCCCGGACTAGGGATCCGATCAGCCTTCCCTTAACCTAAGTCCAATTGCTGCACTCAGTGAACGTTTTCGTCATCATCATCCGTCCGCTCGCGCGAAAAAAAAAAAAAAAAAAAAAAGAAAATCTTCAAATTGCTACCCGAAGCAGAACTCAGTGCCACACTTCTGAGCTGCCGTTAAGGGGTGGTGGTGGTGACAAACATTTATTTATACTTTGCACAAGGAGGTGTTTGGACCGAGGCCCTGTTGGCCCAGGCCCTCACAAATCTATAGGTGGAGCTCCTATGCTCCTATTCCAGAGCCCCAGTGGCGTATAACGCCGCTCGCGCCCTTGCGACCAAGGCCCGCTGGGACTGTAGGTCATGTCAGCTGAGCAACGCCGCCTCCCAAGGCCTCCCTAGAAGGGTGGGTAATGAAGGGTTGGGAACGGTGGGGATTGGATGGACAGGCCCAGACCATGTGGAAAAAGTCCGAGAAGGTCGCTCCATACAGACTGCAGCCCCCATCAAAGTCTGTATTGAAGTGCTTCAAAACTGCCGGGCACAGCAGTGTTTGTAAACATTTTGAGAAGGAGCCTTTCGTCCGTTCTCCGGTATACCTTTACAAGGTTCCGGAAAGCGGCGGTGGCTGTCCTTATAATATGTAGTAAAGGCGGCGTAGCGTTAAAAAATCCACGTCGCATTTCTTCTGAAAAACTTGCGTCACACCGGCGTCGTCTTGAGAAATTCGTGTCATGCGTGGATGTCTGGAACGACAATAATTGAATATAGGAATGCTAGTGTAAATTAAGGTCGGCGCGTCTCTATATAATTGGTTCACAGGAAGGGAAAGGCGCAGTATCTGTCACACTTGCTATGTGGACACCTGAACCGCGCCGTAAGGGAAGGGATGAAGGTGGGAGTGAAAGTGGAAAGAGAAAAAGAGGAGCCGTAGTGGAGGGCTACGGAGTAATTTCGACCACCTGGGGATCTTTAACGTGCGCTGACATCGCACAGCACACGGACGCCACTTCGTTTCGCCTCCATCGAAACGCCTCTCAACAGATTTTTGTTTCATGTAAAAAACAAACAAAAAAGTTCTCGATGTCAGTTAGCCAAGGGTAGAGACTAGAGCCATGGGATTTGAGGTCGCGACGCCGAACTAGCGTTAATCCAGAATGATGCCACTGTTGTATCTGCAGCAGCAATGAATTGTGGAAACCAGGAATGGTGCCGTGGATATTGGTAGCGGGGCAGTGACTCTTTAATGCAGATGCTCATGTACTGAAGTAGTTAACAAAAAAAAAAAAATGAAATTTGGCAAAGCACTGGAGGCACTACGTCCGCAACCTGCCACCATTTATATTCCTCTCTCCTTGGCGCCGTTACTGCCAAAAAGCCTCCCTTGTAACGGCCGTACCCGTTAACAACGATCGCTCGCAGCTCATTGCAACATCCTCGGGTGAAATCGGCGTGTCCGGCGTGCGTCTCATTCCGCCCTCCGTGCAAGCATGACGGAAGAAACTTGCGTGCCCTGAAGCAATGCGTGATTCTTTGGAAATGAGCGCTACGCCACACACGCATACGGAGAGGATGACGCGCAGTGACGCTTCGTGATTACTATAGTAGTCGAGTTCTATACCGAAGAGCTTCGGTCGGCGCGCATCCTGCGATGCCAAGGCTTCGACAATAAACGACCAAACCTGCTGTGACTTCCAAAAGCTGAGCTCGAATAGCTACAGGTGGGAGAGTGACGCCACCGAAGAGTCAGTATAACGTTACTGTTACCATCGTATCGTTTACCCCACAGCACGAGTTTAACAAGGCTAGCATTTCTGGAAAACCGATCTTTGTAGCGGTGACCAACACACGTACTCTTCTTACCGCTCCTCATTGGCCAGCTGCGATAGGCTGTCACTTTGCGGCAGAAAAGATCGCCTAGCTATGCCTACCTTCATTTCTTTGTAGCAACAACCCGGCCGCCGCGGTGGCGCAGTGGCTAAGGTTTTCGACTACTGTACCCAAGGATGCGGGATCGAATCCCGGCCTCGGCGGCCACTTTTCTATGGAGGTGAAAAACAAAGCACCCGTGTGCTGTGCGATGTCAGTGCACGTTAAAGAACCCCAGGTGGTCGAAATTTCCAGAGCCCTCCACTCCGGCGTCTATAGGTCTCATAGTTCGAGTCGCTCTGGGACGTTACACCCCATAAACCAAACCATTATTTGTAGCAATAGTAGTGTTGCAACGGACCTTTTCAGCGGCTGCCTCCCACGCGACCTCCCGATAGTGCACGGCCTCGTCGACCGACGTTGTTTGCCTGTGACAGCAGTACCACCACCGCATGCGTTTACGAAGACCGTTAGTCATCGGCGTAGAGGTCAATGCGCTGCTCCGGCAGCTTTTAGCGTGCGCGTGGGAGATCCCGTGCCTGCAAGCGTGTTGACATCATCGGTGCAGGTATAAGTACACCGACCCTGAGAGCACTCCCAAGACGTGTAATTTGCGCGAACACGTGCCCGCTACTGGCGGCTGTGCCTTATCCCGTTCCGTGCGCTGTCCTTCAGGGATTCCTAAAGGGCTGACCATGACCTTGCATTATGTATAGGTTGCTGTATGGATTTATTACGGGCAATTTGTTCACGGACATTGTTCTGGGGGCGCGTGAAGGCGCAAGAATGCATGGCGAGCAGCATTTCCACGCAGGCCAAATTCAGTTTAGAAAAAAATAAGAAGAAAAAAATGAACAGCCCAGACTTGGCTGCAGCTGTACGAACGCCCTCCCACTATAGCTCCTGCTTCCAAATCATATAATCTGATTACATCCGTTGTGCAAATGTGACTAAGATGAGCAGTGCTGTCATTGGTGGCGATTATGTGACAAATTAGCTACTTTGGAAAGGGCGCTGGGATGCCTAAAAATATCCGTTGGCAGTTTGTTGGAATGGCTACTATTCGGTTTACGTACTGTTTGACTCAGGAGCAAAACGTTTTCACCAAAAGACAAGTACATTTGACTTTCGTAATCAGTATAAAATGTCCAGGTGCTACAACCTGGACTGTTGTAATGACCAAGTGAGCGTTTGTTTCGCATAAAAGCCGGCATTACAAACTGTATGTTGCGTAGCCATATATCCATCCCACTACTGAATGCACGCAAACTAGGACAATGTGGTACATTCTGAGGAGGAAACCCGCAAATGGAATAATTTGTTGCAAGGGAGTAATTAGTCATTTCTATGCACCCAAGGGCAGCCAGCAATACGCTGCAGAAGAAAGCTTATACAGCTTTCGCAATAACATCTCAGTCAAATAAAATTTGTGCTGTTTCCGGGGTTCGAATCCGGGACCAGCGCATCCCCATGGCAGTCGCCTGTAGGTTCAATGTGCGGCGCTGAACGTAAATGTCCATCGCGATAAAACTTTATGATAAAGTTCCCGGACAGTATTAAGCCCGGCAAGACAAAAATAGAAGTCGCGTTCCCACCATTCATTTCCTTCCACCCTTTAAGGAAATTCCGCCCCTTACGTAATACCCCAGAAAATGGTTAATAACAATGCTACATATGCGTTCAGATAATTTTTCTTTTTTCAGCAAATGATACTGCACAGCTGACGTCGATGTTGGGGAAGGCCATTTTTTAGCTGCACGTGAGAGGGAGGAGGCTGAAAGAGTATGCAGTTCGGGCACGTGCACGAAAAACTTGAAGCGTGGCTTGTGGCGGCGACTGATAATGGCAAGGAGTTTGCATTTGTTTGGGTTTTTGATTGTTCGATGTGGTTAGGGCCTGTTGGGGGGCTTTTTGATACGTGTAGTGTTAGTTACTCGGCGGTAGATTACGCATATGTATCAGCAAACTTTCGAATTTGGCAAGATACATGCGTGCAGCGGGAGAAACGAAACGACCTGCTGTTCGAAGCGCTGCTGTTTCCTGTTTTGTACTTTCGGTGCAGCAGTCGCCATAAGTGCGCATGCGCGAAACCAGGTTTCGGGACATATTTTCCCAACGCTCAACTCGAATCCATGTAACGAGGCTGTCCATCCCATAACTAACTTGTAGCATCTAGGTGCACGATAGCCGAATACCTGCATGGCGCCGTCCGCACGCGGCTATGCAGATATGGTTGCAAAGAGGTATGAATGGACGTTGCGCGGAACCAGGTTTCGGGACATATTTTCCCAACGCACAACTCGAATCTATGTAACGAGGCTGTCCATCCCATAACTAACTTGTAGCATCTATAGAAGACCTCTTCAGACAATCACGATAGCCGAATACCTGCATGGCGTCGTCTGCACGCGGCTATGCAGATATGGTTGAAAAGAGGTATAAATGGACGTTGCGCGGAACCAGGTTTCGGGACATATTTTCCCAACGCACAACTCGAATCTATGTAACGAGGCTGTCCATCCCATAACTAACTTGTAGCATCTATAGAAGACCTCTTCAGACAATCACGATAGCCGAATACCTGCATGGCGTCGTCTGAACGCGGCTATGGAGATATGGTTGAAAAGAGGTATAAATGGACGTTGTCTACGCACTAAACCCTCAAAACACATTCGGAAGTTTTAGAACGGCACTTTGCATGACGTTACGCTCTTTGCCACACCGCACATTTGCAAGCGATGATCTTTGATGCTGAGTATATGTGGTGGACCCCTTTTGGTCTTAGACGCTGGAGAGAACCGCCGCATGACGCTTTCTGTCGAGCAGCTAGCGAACAACAGAGGGACTTTAGCTGGGGTAAGATATTTCGCAGTAAGGGCTCCATGGGCGTCGCCATATTGCTTGCTGGACTGTTGCGTCTGGCGAGAGAGATGCCGACACGCCTCCTCTCTGGGCTGTCGCAAAACTCGCAAACAGGTTCCGCTTCCAGCGAGAGTCCAAGAGCCCTCTTTGCAAAGGTCTTACAATTGAGGCAGTGTCCACGCATTTGTTTATGGCTTCGTATAAAAATTAACCAGACAGATTCCACAACAGGGTTTCGCAATAGCTTATCTGGGGCATGAGATGGGCCAGTATCAGATCTGTTTACATTGCCATGCAATCGGGTGCCTTTCGCGCGATGTCACGGACACTGTAAAGGAACGCTGCTTCCTCGGCATTGATAGGGGGAATAGATAAATGCTTCGCATTGTTAAGCGATTCCGTCGCTCGCACATGGCATCCGTGATAAAACAACAGATAAAAAGTTCTATTGTGGATGGCAAGCAGTTCAGAAGCCGCATTTCGCAGTTCCCCAGTGGCGCAATTGGTTAGCGCACGGTACTTATACGACAGTGCTCGTGAGCTATGCCGGGGTTGTGAGTTCGAGCCTCACCTGGGGAATGTTTTTACTTTTTTCTTTTTGTGGTCACTACATGTCGTACATGGAATTCAATCATCATCATCATCAGCTTGATTATACCCACTGCAGGGCGAAGGCCTCTCCCATATTTCTCCACTTAACCTGGTTCTGTGCTAGCTGCATCCTCTAGACCCCTCCGAACTTCTTAACCTTATCCGCCCCTTTCTGCCGCCCCCTGCTACGCTTTCCTTTCCTTGGAATCCAGTTTGTTACCCTCAGCGACCATCGGTTATCCTCTCTTCGCACTACATGTCCTGCCCATGCCCATTTCTTCTTCTTAATTTCCACTAGAATGTCAGTAACTTGAGTTATTTCTCTGACCCACTCTGCACGCCTCCTATCTCTTAATGTTACCCCTACCATTTTTTGTTCTATAACCCTCTGGGTTGTCCTCAACTTAAGTAGAACTCTCTTGGTTAGCCTCCACGTTTCAGCCCCATAGGTGAGTACAAGTAAGATGCAACTGTTGTATACTTTCCTCTTGAGCGATACTGGTAAGCTCCTAGTTATAATCTGCGAGTGCTTACCAAATGCGCTCCATCCCAATCTTATTCTTCTTGTTATTTCCTTTTCATGGTCCGGATCTGCGGTTACTACCTGTCCTAAGTAGACATATTCGCCTACTACTTCCAGTGCTTCGCTACCTAACGTAAACTGCTGTTCCTTCCCGAAGCTGTTGAACATTACCTTATCTTCTGCATATTGATTTTTAAGCCTACTTTTCTACTTTTTTTGTCTAGGTCGTCAATCATTATTTGCAGTTCATCCCCCGAGTTGCTTAGCAGGGCAATGTCATCAGCAAATCGCAAATTACTGAGGTATTCTCCATCTACCCTTATTCCTAACTGCTCCCATTCCAAGTCTCCTTTATAGTAACTTGAAATGCAATTATTTACTTTGGTCATTAGGCAATGTAATGCGCTTGTGGCAGTAATTTCGCAGCAAATGTAATTAAATAATCAAAAAATTTCTAAATGCACCAGGGCTTGAAATGCAATTATTTACTTTGGTCATTAGGCAATGTAATGCGTTTGTGGCAGTAATTTCGCAGCAAATGTAATTAAATAATTAAAAATTTCTAAATGCACCAGGGCTTGAAATGCAATTATTTACTTCGGTCATTAGGCAATGTAATGCGTTTGTGGCAGTAATTTCGCAGCAAATGTAATTAAAAAATTTCTAAATGCACCAGGGCTTTTATGTTGGCAAAATGTGAGTGTCCCGTAGTCATGGTGACAAGCTTGCGACAGTAAAGAGATCGGTGAGCGCAGAAACAATTCAACTAGGCTGTACACCCGGACCGCCGGAGCCCCATGCAGCTGTGTTGTGGGGTTGCCATATGCGCCTACACGAGAGGTAGGCGCACGTGTTGATGATTCGGTTTACTAAGTTTCAACCATCACCCCCAAGAGTTGTTAGTGGGCCTATCAAGCCTCACTCGGCCGTCATGTCCATAGGATTTGTCACTGTATAACGACAAATTACGATGGGTTGCGGGATGACGGGAGTTACACATATGTATCATAGCGAACTCCGCACGCTTGGTTCGTGGCTTAACCCTGGTGAAAAAACCCTATGAGTAACAATAACCTCATACAGAGTTCTCATACTAAACTCGTACAGACCTCCTATAATCTCATATAAATATCACTCAGCATATGAGAAATCTATGAGCTTGTATGAGATTTGTACGAGTTTGGTACGAGAAATCTGTATCAGGTTATTGTGACTCATTCGGTTTTTTCGCTAGGGAAATGGATGACAGAGCAAAATATTGCATTATGCAGCACACACAGCATGATGCCTCTCGTCACCACGTGGCGCGATGGAACAGACAGTAATAAAGCCCATCTGGCAGTTATGCGCATGGCGGGAACACTCCGCCATGAGCCCTGTTTACATGCATGGACCCAACTGCGGGGGTTGAGTTGAGGGGTTGCGCCGACACCACCGGGTTTGCATGAACCTGACCCGGCGAGCGGCGATAGACCCTTTGCAAAACTTCGGAGGTCAGCTTCTCTGCACAGCAAACACCCCTTCACCATGGCGGCCAAACCTGTTTTGGGGGCAGAAGTTGGGTGCAGCGCAGAATACTTCTGTGTCAAGCCTGATGTCATGTATGAACCTGGGGAGCAGAACTTCCTTCGCTTTTGAGAACGCGGAGGAAGCATACGGGCGGGAGAGGCGATATGAATGGCACTTGCGAGGAACTGGCTTCCCCGATGGCCTCTTAATACCATAATTGCAGCAGCAACAACAGGCAGAGGGGTGCAGGAAATGGACGTGGCCATTATTGTCACAATAGACGTCTCCTGCACTGCACCCAACACGATTTTGCGGATACGTTCTGCGGACACGATCTGCGGACACGATCTGCGGACACGGTCTGTGGACAGAAATCTATGAACATAACGAAGTAATGCTGTCGCATTATAAGATGAGGAAGAGAAAGACGCGCGCCGCAACAGCCGTCGTCCGCCACCGCTTCGGTGGTGTAATACCGCAGAAAATGGTTATAACAATGCTACATGCGTTCAGATAATTTTTTTTTTTAGCAAATGATGTGATGCGATAACAACTTTATTTTTCCACCAGATAAGGGGCCCCTAATCCCTGCCCCCGGCACGCAGGCCTAAGGGACGGGAGCCGAGACCTCCGCGATCAGAAGCATGCAGGCCAAGAGGTCTTGGCTCTTCGCGGCTTCTTCCGCCAGGCGGATGGCTTGTTGCTGTGGAGCAGGGACCTCGCTGCGCCGCAGGGCTCATTCCCAGGCTTCTCTACAATTTATGTTTGTTTTAGCCCCTGGAGAGCTAGCACATTCTCAGATTATATGGTCGAGGGTCCCTCTCTCCCCACAGTACTTGCATTTATCGTTTTTTTCTATCATCCATCTGGACATAATATGCCCAGACCGGGTTTTCAAAGTTCCCAGCTTGCAGGCGCCGCCATGCGACTGCCTCCCTGTTGTTTACTGCACAGCTGATGTCAATGTTATAATTGGTTCACAGGAAGGGAAAGGCGCAATATCTGTCACACGTGTGTCTGTGGACACCTTAACCGCGCCGTAAGGGAAGGGAGGAAGGTGGGAGTTAAAGTGGAAAGAAAGAGGAGCTGTAGAGGAGGGCTACGGAGTAATTTCGACCACCTGGGGATCTTTAACGTGCGCTGACATCGTACAGCACACGGACGCCTCTTCGTTTCGCCTCCAATGTTGGGGAAGGCCGTTCTTTAGCGGCATGTGAGAGGGAGGTGCTGAAAGAGTATGCGGTTCAGGAACGTGCACGGGAAACTTTAAGCGTGACTTGTGGTTGTCGTCGTCCACCACCGAAGCGGTGGCGGGTGCAATGACAGCCTACAACAGCTAGAAATTCGGTGGGAAGCTAGCCCCCGCCGCAAGCGGTGGTGACCTACCTGTCCCAGCCCCATCAGGGCCAGGTAGATAGATAGATGGATTTATTGAAAGAAAAAGGCAGAGAGGTTGGCCTGAATAATTCAAGTCTGGCCTGCTACTCTGCACTGGGGAAGGGGAAGGAGAGAAGAAAGAAAGTCATGATGAGTGACGATGTGGGAGAAGGCATATGAAATACATATACAGACACAGTAGCTTGTTTTACAAGCGCGAATCAAGTCCGCTGGCGCACAAAAAACGGCAAAGAGCACGCACTGCCTGGACACCCTTCCCCTTTATGCTTCAGGCGGAAGGGTGGCTGTTCCCTGCCCTACGGGGCTGGGACGGTAGGTCAACGCCGCTTGCGGCGGGGTCTAGCCAGCCACCGAATTTTTTTATGTTGTAGGCCGTCATTGCACCCGCCACTGCTTCGGTGGTGAACGACGGCTGTTGCTGCGGCGCGTGTCTTTCTCTCCCTCTTCTTTTCCTTTCTTCTCTATCTTCTCTTCTGTCTGCACGAGGGAGCGGAGGTGGCTCAGCTACAGAGCCAGTAGCAGGCCCATGCAGTTTCTTTTCTTTCTTCCTACAGCCACAACAACCTCCCTCTGCCCTCATGTCAGCGCACGTTAAAGATCCCCAGGTGGTCGAAATTACTCCGCAGCCTTCCACTACGGCTCCCCTTTCTCTCATTCCACTTTCACTCCCGCCTTCCTCCCTTCCCTTACGGCGCGGTTCGGGTGTCCACAGAGCGACAGATACTGCGTCTTCCTTTCCTGTGAACCAGTTATAATAATAATAATAATTTAAACGGAGAGTCAGATCTGGATTGTGCGACATCACCTTAAACAACCTTGAAGGTCAAAGACAGATACTGCAACTTTTCTTTCTTGTAAACGAGTACAATATACAAAAAATTACAGCGTCTCATGTCTCAAGAGAATGGCGAAGGCCTACACTTCCTCTCTTATCACTTGCCTCTCATCTTTTGCCTTTTATCGGAGTTCGTTGCAGTGCTACACATAATTATAATTGGATTACAGGAAAGGAAAGGCGCAGTATTTGTCGCACTTCCTCTGGCAATTGTGTTTCGACGGTACACCATCGCGCCTGTCACGTGGGGTTCCTTGGTGCGCGTTCAAGTGGGTATTGCACGTCGGTGCAATGATTCATCCCGTGCCGCGCCGAACCACTCCGACAACCGCAACCAACGACAGTGACGTCACGCGTACACGCCAATCAGTAGGCGCACACCTGCGCCTAGCGACAGTGACGTCACGATACGGAGGGCACCAATCAGGAGGTCAGAAAGCTGGGACAGTTTCTGCTAATGTCAGATCACCTTGACAATGAGCCATAAAAGGCTTCCGCCTTAAAATATGTGAACATGATATTGACCTTGCAGGTGTAGGTGTCCACAATTCCGTGGCGTGCACTGAAAAGTATAATAAGGCTCCATGCTAATAATAATAATAATTGGTTCACAGGAAGGGAAAGGCGCAGTATCGGTCACACTTGCTATGTGGACACCTAAACCGCGCTGTAAGGGAAGGGAGAAAGGTGGGAGTGAAAGTGGATAGAGAGAAAGGGGGGCCGTAGTGGAGGGCTACGGGGTAATTTCGACCACCTGGATATCTTTAACGTGCGCTGACATTGCACAGCACACGGACGCCACTTCGTTTCGCCTCCATCGAAACGCAGCCGCCGTGGTCGGGTTCGAACCCGGGAGCTCCGGCAGTGGTCGAGCGTCTTACCACTGCACCACCCGGGCGGGGCACTCCATGCTATCCCCAAAACCTAATTTACGAGCCGTCAGTGTCACGGAGGTGTTCACCTTGAACAACCATGAAGGTCAAGGACAGATACTGCGCCTTTCCTTTCTTATAAACGTATGTACAATATACAAGTAAAATATGAAAACATATCTTTACCTGGTCAGATGTAAGTGTCCACAATCGGTGACGTCAATATCGAGTGCGCAGCCACGCCATTGGAGTACGCCAAGTCCAAACCAAGACGAACTTCTTTACGGATCACCGCAGTCTCTTCCTATTCATAACCAAAGAAAAACAAGAGCTTTACCATGTGTAACCATGCTTCGGTTTGGTTTGGTTTGGTTTGTGGGGTTTAACGTCCCAAAGCGACTCAGGCTATGAGAGACGCCGTAGTGGAGGACTCCGAAAATTTCTACCACCTGGGGTTCTTTTAACGCGCACTGACATCGCACAGCACACGGGCGCCTTGCTTTTCGCCTCCATCAAAAAGCGGCCGCCGAGGGATTCGATCCCGCGTCCTCGGGAGCAGTAGTCGAGCGCCCTAACCACTTGCGCCACCCCGGCGGAGCGCTTCAGTTGTCACTTCACACTAGGTTTAACCGTAGTTAAACCACAGCCAATTTTTTACCGGGGATGTTTTCTTTCTTCCTATAGCCATGCTTAAAATTCAGTGACCTGGCGGGCGATTACACGCGCTTTTTTTTTTAAAGGAAAGGTACAACTCAAACTGATTGATTGATTTATAGGAAGGGAAAGGCGCGGTAACTGTCTCACTTGTTTCCCGTGGACACCTCAACCGCGCCGTAAGGGAAGGGAGGAAGGTGGGAGTGAAAGTGGAAAGAGAGAAAGAGGAGCCGTTGTGGAGGGCTACGGAGTAATTTCGACCATCTGCATTCATACCTTGATGAAGAAAGCAAGGAGGTTTTCAAAAGATATGCTTTCTTACCAGAACTTCGTTTGCGTTTGTTTCTTTTGTATCGCGTAGTATGATTTCAGACCATGCACTAACTAACGGGTGCGGAATCACGACAGTTTTACATATTGTCACGTGGCGACAAGTGAGAAGACGGCACAACATGGCGACAGGGTGAAAGATGTTTTAATAGCTGGCCTAGAGCGAGGGCTTCTATCGCGCCACTGCCACTCTTCGCAACACTTCCAGGGCCACCGAGTGATCGCCCGATCGGTTCTTTGAAGTCGATGATGGCGTAACGTCGAGGAGTGTCGAAGGAAAGATAGAATATTGTAACGAAGTGTTTGTAAGTTTGACTTCCGGGACGGCACGACGGCTCCGTTGCATTGAAAGGGACCAGGCGATTCCGATTGATGGCATAAGTTAACTTAATAAAGATGAGCACAAACATTAATTAAAGCGAGCCAAGTGGTACCAATTAAACAACACTCAGATTAACAACACATCAGTCAGGCATACGCGACATCTTCTGAACTTAAACATGGACAACGTGTTTATGGCCACCAAACAAATAACGCAAGATAAAAAAATGAAGTGTTGGTCCCTCTCAAAAATCACACACGAAATAGGCCAGTAAGAGATTTAATCAGAGCTGGATGCCCCTGCTCACTCTACGGTCTTGAGGCTACGTCTGGACGCCCCTGCGGTGATCCGGTGCTTGAAGTGGGAGATGACGGCCATAGCTGCAGGCAGCGCCGATACACGGCGAGCTTAATATACGCGCCACCAGGACTAGCGAGCCGTATTCGTATTTTCAGGTCCCTCGGGAGACGCGGCTGGGTCGACCGGCTCTAGCGCGTCTCTCGTTCCTTTCTGTTCGACCGTCCATAGCCTCCTTTTTAGGCTATGGACCGTCCTTCTGCTGCTTTCCTTGTCACCTCGGGTCCTTTCTTCCTGTTCCCGGAACCCTCGCCATCCCCGCAACAGCGCACGCGTAGCCGTCGTCCCCGCATTCCAGCGTGTCGTTCAGCGACGCTTCTTCATATCCGGTTTTCGGACAAAAGGCGACACCAGCGGGCAAAATTGTGGAGAGGTCGGTGGTTCCTGGATCCCCGCGCAACCCGTATCCCAAGTTCGGGCACAGGAAGTTTAGCCATCACACTAAATGGCAAGCGCGCGAATGCACAACTAATAAACAGATTCTGTTTGAGAACCGTTCGCAGGTACGAAGAGTGCCTCAGCGCGAATGAACCACTTGCGGAACTTCTCTGCAAACGTTTTCCGACCGAGAGGTCGCGATCGTTCCCAGACGCCACTCTCGAATTATTCGAAGAAACGAGCAAAGGGAAGCTCTCTTTCTAAGTAAACTCAGGAATATGTTTCCGGTTGAAAAGATGACTCAGGGAGATGGTCTGAAAAGTACAATGTTTGAATACCACCTTTTTATATGTGAAATGGAGTTCAAATGGTGTGATGATTGTTCAGCGCCTAGCTCCTCGAGTCTGACTGGGTTCGGCCCATTCGTCGCGCTCCCTCACTGCGACACGTTCGCGACTCGTCATTGGGAATTTCCCGAAATGAGGTGACCGCTTATTTTCATTTCAACAAAGACTGCGAGTGTCCTGAGATCACGAGACTTCTTGATTGGAAAATAAGCCTTGTAGAGGAGCTGGCTTACAGAGTTCCGTAAAGTGCTTCACTTCGCACGTGTTGCCACTGGCCAGCCAGGATCTTTAATGTTCATGATGTCATATATTGTACAGATGTCTAAACTTTCTTATTCTCTCATCATTTATTGACATTTTCGGCGTCGTATCTACATGTGTTGCTCCTTTGTTCGCCAAAGCACTGCCCACGTGACCGGCGCGCGCGTTATTTGTGCCTTCATGTGTTTTCATGCTTTTCCAAATTGTATCTTCAGTCTATGTAATTTTATTTTTCTGTACGCGCTGTACACAATCGTTCTTAAGTTTTCATATCGTAAGCAACAAAGCTTGTAGGGACTGATCAGATTCTTATATTTCCATACTAGTTTGTCTCCTATTGTAACCGAGTTTGCGTTTGTAGCTTTAACCTCTTTTTGGGCAAATGTTTAAAGAATAAATAAAGGAAGAATCCGGTGCATGAGTAGTTAGTCCACCTGCTAGCCCCCTGTAATGTCAAGCTAACAGGCGCAATGGATTGGCCTCCTTTTTAGGAACATTTGCCCCCTCGTTCTTCAGTTTCAGGGACAAAGAACTTAAAAAAAAAAAAAAAGCCCACATTATAATATGTGCAAAACATTAAGTAATTCCGAAAGTTGGGCGAGTTGGTTAACATTCATGATGGAAAATAGCGCGAAAGTACACGAAGGACGGAAGGAAGTAAGACACGGACAAGCGCTTCCGTGTATTACTTCTTACTTCCTTCCGTCGTTCGTGTTCAATTCAGTTCAGTTCAGTCGTTCAGTCGTGTCCGACTCTTCGTGACCCTATGGACCATGTCACGCCACGCTTCCCGGTCTCTCACTATCTTCCTAACATCACATAACTTCATCTGCAGTGCCTCGAGGATGCCATCTAACCATCGCGTTCGCTGCCTACCCCTTCTCCGGCGACCCTCAACCTTTCCCAATATTGTCGACCATAAACCCTGACTGCTCATTGGAAGGTCAAATTCTAAAGTTAAAGCTCAGCTACTTTGGTCATCTGATGAGAAGAGAGGAGTCCTTCGTGTACTTTCGCGCTATTTTCCATCATGAATGTACAAAACATCGGCTAGTTTCCGTGCGGGAGCTTCTGATTTGTGCGAAGGTTAAACTTCACGCTACTTGAGAGTGCATTTTCGGGTACAGATAGGATTTAGCTCGAGTTTCTACAATTCTGGGTGTGAAATAATCTGGTGAAGCTGGCCTGGCGCTCGCGCCTTGCTTAGCCGTCGCCTTTCTCCACGCCTAATTTCTCTTCCGTGTCTCGTTAACGTTACGCTAGGTCTATGAATAGCCCTGTGCCTTCAGATATTTTTTAAATAAGAAGAAGAGGGACGAGTTAATGCCCTCGTCCTAAAAAGAAGGCGGGGGGGGGGGGGGGGGGGATGCGCGGATAACGGCCGCAACTCGAGCCGAACTCTCAAGTAGAGCCATCTGGTCCACCGCCTACTGTCAAGCTGAAGCGAAGCCGGCAGGAAGCCAACATGAGAAAGATGGACACCACTTTCCCTGCTCAGCGGAGAAAAAAAAAAGATATATAATCCTCGTATCGGGCCCAAGGAGGCCTAAGCCGCTTGAGAATCCGCGCAGGGTTTCCACAAGAACGACAGGTCTCGGCGCACGGTAAACAGAGCAGCAGCGCAGCTTCGCGGTGATGGTACAGGAACCGTGTGGTGCTTCGGCCGCGAGCCGCTAGCTGGAAAACACGTGGTTCTCCAGCTAGCAACTACGGGATGAGAGTGGGATCATCTGCTAGGCTGGTGGGACCGACGCCGGAACAGCTAAACATCCTAAAAATGTGAGCGAGGGAGCGAAATACGTACGAGGAAGGGAGGAGAGGATGGTAGGAAGAAGCCCCCCTGCTTTTTTCACCACGTCTCTCTTTCGCGCCCATGCCCAGCCGGCACCATCTCCCTTTCACTCGCTCCGCAAGTCGAGGGAGAGGTGATAAAAACGAGAAAAAAGAAAAAAAGAAGAAGGATCAGAGCGGGTGCATGGGCATACGACATCTTTCCTGCCCCTTGCCATTCATTATGTGACGCCCTCCCTGCCCATCTCGCTCCCTCCCTCAATGTGGCTGGTTCTTTGAACGCCTGCAAGGACCGCGTATAGTTCTCTCCCACGGGTCTGCCCTCACACAACAAGCTGGCAGGAAAGGAGGCACTTTTGCCCCACCAACAGGGCGCGCCCCCCATCCAAAGGCAGAATATGAAAAACACGACTGCCTGGGCTTTCCTCCTCTCCATTTTCTCTTCCTCCCTCCGATGGTTGCCCCCATCCAGTCCCCGGTCGCCGCGCTTGTGAAAAGCGATCGGACCCCGTTTCTACGAAAGGAACGGGGGGAGCACCATTATATTTTGTTTCTCTCGCAAAAGAAAGCTCCTTTCTGCTGCCTATGCTTTCTTGGCGGTGAACATCCCTTCACCTCTTGTCCATTCCTCCCCCTACAACTCCCGCCGCGCGACCTCCTCGCACCGACCGCTTCTCCTCTCGCATGCGAACCCCTGAACGGGCCGTCCCGCTCTGATGCGCCGCGCGCGAAGTGGTGCCTTCTCTGCTTGCTGCGGCTTCCCTGCGAAACGTGTTTGCTTGTGCCACAGTGACTGACTTGTTCCGTGCGCCGGCTGGAGCTGCCATCTTCCTGCGGGGTCTCGGATCTTTCTCTTCGTCACAGCACGCCGCACTGTGTGATTGTTGTGTTAAAGAGTGTTGTGCGATTATTCTGCGTGTGTACAACCGTGCTGCAAACCTGTGAACGTCGAATTCTGCGAGGAAGATCGCGATCGAAGAGAGAGTGCCCCTATTTGCCTGTTGGTGTACCGTCTGCGTGTGTCGGTGTCGTCTGCATGACAGCTGACTGGCAGGATAGTCCGAGATCGGAGAAAGCAACGCACCGGGATTGATCTCGTGCCAAAGTCACAGCGAAGGCAGTGAGTCCACTTTCTTGTTACCGCGCAGCTTTGAAATGCACGTACACAACAGCTTAATTCGTCATCGTGGCAACAAAGAGTCGCGACATCCAAGCGCGTTGGCTCTCAGACAAAGCGCCTGTCTGTCCACGCGGAGAGCGTTGTTCGTCTGCTAAAGAGCCCGAGAAGAAAAATTGCCTTGCAGCGCGTCTGTAGCCGTCAATCGAGGGAGCGACAGGCCTTTGTCGGAGACATTCATGTACCCGTGTCTTTACTCCTCCGTTCGCGAATAAAAAAAAATAGAAAGCAAGATTGGTTTCCCGCGAGACCGACGCGATTCTGTTGTGGGAGGGTCGCGAGCGAAGAGGTTCGGTGCACCACACCGGACGCGCAGAGGGCGCGCCTGTGCACAAAATTGAATGTTCTTTTTCTTTTAGCCGACTGTGCGACGCGTCTGGGTCGGAGAGTAAAAAAGAAAAGAAAAACAAAGAAACCGGTTGTCGTCTGCACGCAAGAAGACGCGCGAGCGCTCCGGGAGAAGCCACCGCGCGGAATTCGTTTCTCCAAGCGTACTGTAAAAAAACGGTCGCAGGCGACTCGCGTGAACCGTGTCTGATACAACTCCTTGAAGCAGCCTTTCTACCAAATCGCGGAGCCCCGAGAGAGGCGACCAGCGCAAAAACGGAAAGAAACGATAGTTCTAGAGCCGATGACACTTCAAAAAAGTTGCCGACAGACGCTTTCGATTTTAGCTCTGAAGTGCTTTGACAGCTTTCGCGTCCTGTGTCTCGCTGATACGAAGTCGATGCGCGTTTGACAAGCTTTTATCGTTTTCTTGTTTTACGCACAAAATTTACCATTACCTCATCCTTAGAACGCTTCCTATTTTCTTTCAGTCACCACAGTTATAACCCCGGGAACAAATATCGCCGTCGAGGAAAAAAGAAAAGAAAAAAAAAACATCAAGTGACCACGTGAGAGGGGCCAAAGGGAACGGGCTCCTTCGAACGAAGCAGCGACGCACGGCGCAGACTCGGAGCACCGACGAGGGGAAGCGCGTCGAAGCTAGGCCTAAAGGCGACGAGCACAACACCGCCGCGCGCTCTCCCTGGCAGCGCGGTTCGACGCGAGAGGCTAGGAGCAGCAGCAGCGAGACAGGCCGAAGCCAGCCACTAACCACGGCGAGCGATTCATGGCGACCACCCGCTTGCTGAACGGAGCACTCGTTCACGACATCGACGGCGTCAAGGAGAAGTCGTCGGCGGGTACCCAGGTTGACGGCGGCTACTACAACGGCGCTGTCTCCTACGAGGCGCTCGGCATCGACCCTAAGGTGAGTGAAGGCCCTTTCACTAAAGCGCTCGGCGAGCTATGCGGCGCGACGTTTGTCCCGCATCTCTGGTCCGCAAGCGCACTCCGAAACAGAAATCGGAATCCGTCGCTGCTCCTTACTTTTTATCAATCGCGCGCTATCACTGACCGCGTCTCCGGGCAACCGTGCGCGCATGCGACAAGCGCGCGGCCGCCGATGACTATTTTTTTCGCGGTGCTATCCGGGGAAGCCCCATTCTGCGACGCCAAGCAAGGCGCGCGCACTCGCTGGCGAATTGAATCGATCCTTCTTTGTCAACGAGACGCGATGCGTCGGTGTGGATTGAGAAAAAAACGCTTTGGCTTTTTTCTCATTGTGTCGATGATCCCCACTCTCGACGACACAGCAGTCATATCCGCATTCGCTAGGTGTTTATATTTTTAGCGCTGGCGGACAGTCGCGCGTCTTCAGCGTTCTTCGTCTGCTATGGAGCGGACGGGCTCGTGGATGACAGGCGCGCGCGTTTACTTGGCATCGGAGCTTAGGCCTAGCTGGCCTGTGTGATTAACCTCTCGGCTTTTGAGAGGCGGTCAAGTTCGCGGGCAGAAACTCCAGACACGCCTTCGTGGTGAAATCGCACTGAGCGTTCGGTCACTCGACGATCGAAAGCTAGAGGGCGGTCGCGTGAGTGTGGCGCGTGACTGAAATCCTCTTTGCGATAGTCGCGCCTCTATGCATTTTTTCACCTTTCTTCTAACGCAAGCGCGAAAGTCTCCTAGGCTAGAATCACTCTCTGATCGCACTTACACGCTGGAGAGCCTCCTTTCTATGTAGTGCAGCGCACGACGTTGATGCACAGTCGTGTGCTTTATATTTTTTTCTTACGTCACGATTTTCTTGTTTCTTCTGGGAAACGAACATCTGCGAAGCGAGAAGCAGACGACATTTGTTTTCTTGCTCTTTTCTTAGGAGCTCGCATCTGTCGCAGTTCGCGAGTCTTTTCTTGCAATACGCTTTCAGATGCCAGAGGCTGTCTCCGTTATATATGCGTGCGCGACAGGCGTGCCTACGGCGATTGCCAGCAGTGGGAAGGAGGGAAAGAAGAGAAGGGCGGAGTACTGGCGCTACGCTCTGTTTTCTCGCCGTAAAAATCGATCGCGGTCTTCGTGGCGGGGCCGGCCGCGGCGTCTGCGCGTTTGTTTTGGGGTGTCAGAATAAGAGGCCCCGACGCGTGCACATCCCCGTTACGTCACCGCAACGCTTCTTTCTGTTTTCTTTTTGTTGTTTTTCGCGAGGCCTACGCGATGGATTCGGTGTACTTAGGCGTGATCGGATTTCTGTCAAGTGGGTTCGAGACTAGAGTCCTTAGTGCGCTCCGCAGTCGTTGTAGCTTGCGCGCTACATATCGCCCAAGTCTGTATATCAAATAGGGTGCTTCACATAATTGAGATCGGCAACTTTAAGGCATGCGTGGTGTATTGATGTTGCCAGCTAGGAACGTCTTGTTTATAATGGGGACATTATGTGCATATTACTGCCGCCTATAGACAGGTCATCGGCTTAGTCATTAATCAGCTGTGCCGTAAAACCGCGTGGTTATTTCGTCAGCGAGCGCTGCTTGACAGGGTTCAAATACAGAACGTGATATAACGAGGCTTTCTAGTCTTCAGCACATGATTTTTAAATCAATAACACCAATTTCAGTGCGGACAATGATTTATTGATCAACACTATTAATGAGCTAGCATTTTTGAATTTCTGCTTTGTAATTTGATGCCCCAGTTTTACTTTCATCTGTGCGAGAAATCCTGCAGGCAGTTGTCCAAAACAGCGCGCTGGATGCCATCAAACTGCAGTATGATGGAGACAATCAATATGTGGACAGACAGTAATTAACTACTGGTTTCATCACACTCGTATATCATAACTGATATCGCAAATTTTTGCGACAGTGACGACTCTGAAACACACCGTTCCCAGGGTTTGTAAGCGACTTACAAACCCTTATTACATTATAACAGTGAGGTTCCGACGTTAGGATTGTGCTCCCGGAAAAAGAAAAATAACTATTCAGTGTTTTTCTTGCCCTTCGAATAAGTAGCGCAGAGGGGGGGGGGGGGGGGGGGCAGAATCACAGTCTCTACCGAGGAGCGTCCGCGCAGCTTGAGGGCTGGCGGGATACCGAGAATACGGGAGAGGTCAAGGGGTCGACCTCTGGTAGTGCAGACGACACGCGGAACCCCTTTCTTCCCGGATAAGATGTAACCCGTGTAGCGTCGGCATTTTCCAGTATCTGCAGCCTCGCTTCAGAAAGCGCTCCCAATGAGAGTGTGGCAGCGGGCGTGAAGAATGAACCCTCATGTTCGTCCGTGTACAGATGTACCCGTCTGTAGCGAGCGACGACGTCTCAGTAGATGGGCCTCGGACGTTGCCTTTCCTCGAAACGGTGTTTACGGATTAACTCTGAGGCTGGGAAAAGATGCACCCGTAGGGAAGCGAGTGATTGCCAAGTTTCTGGGAGAAGGGCAGAATCCTCTGATATTTCGATAGTGGAAAGTGTATACGCTTGTGCAGCATTATTTGAGATGCGTTGCCTTCTTTCCTTTGTCCTTCATTGGCAGTTGTCTACTTTCCCCAATTTGTGATTGGTAATGTTTCCCTTTCCCTAAGGATTTATTGGGTGACTGTTTGTGAATTTTCCCTATTGGTTGTTCCCACCGAGGGCACGGACATAGGGTTTAAAAGAAGATATTTTGGTGGAACCAAGGGCTGGTTTCGTCAGGTTAAACTACGAATCAGTCAATTGTAAATATGTTTCTCCTTGCTTGTATCTTTCTGTTTGATTTATTGATTGTTAATAAATAGTTAACCTTCCCGGAAGTGTCCTCGAGTTACGTGATTGAGCAACATCGAACCTACAAGACGTCAAGCATCCTAAAACCATATTCATCAACATATTTCCCTCTATAAGATCCAGAGGGAAAATCAACTATAACATTATGTTTAATTCTCATCAACAGTCTCGATGATAAAATCCTGGCCTATGGCGAATAATTAAACATGGTTTCAAATAGCCCTCGCTGGATAAGTTGGATTTTTAGCTTTATTTTTTTTAGCAACGCTTGCACTTAGCTTCTGACAACGCACATAATTCGTTACCTGTTAGTGGTTCATCTCGCCACTTGCAAGCGTCTGTGCGGCTGTGTTTTTCGTTGGCATTGGTATACACAGGTTGCTTACATTGTAACATCACCTTTGAAATCTGAACAATGTATGTGCGTCATATCATATGTAAAAACGTCGTCAGAATATACCCATGAGGTCGATACTTCTCTTGTTCTGTCTTGCTTGAGGTGACACACCTTGCGAATGAACGTTAAGTTTATTAAAGCTGCAGTTATCTATTTTGCTAATATCAGGTACCCTTCACTGTTCAATTATTACTACTTCGGTGATTTGTTATGTGCATAGGGTCTCCGAATTTGGCCATTTTGATGTTGTGTTCCGGTCGAAACGCATCAATATCGATCGTTTAATTGCACCCAAGAATAGAAAAATCTTTGGTATTTAAGTAGTACTTTGACTAATGCGCCAAGTAAAAAAAAAATATTATCAAAGTGTAAACCTTTAATCGTCGCGTCTGGAACCCTTGCAAACATTGTCGCATTCACCAATCAAGAACGTGTAAAAAGATGCCCGGTTTATGCCGTCGATGTCGTTATGATGTTTCATTCTCTTCGTTACAGTCGACTTCCCTATAAACTGTTACACTGAATTTCTATGCAGTGCCCCCTTACCGTGCTTCGAAAAGTAAAGTAAAACGTCACTTGAACGAACTGTAATGGTCCCTATGGAAAAGTTCGTTAAACTGAAAGTTCGCTGAACCGAAGTAAGTGCGTGGAAGCTTGTTTATTAGCTGCAAACAAACATCGGGTGTTTAAATCATGCCCCAACCCATTTATTTTTCATTGCGCTCATTATCAAGCAACGAATGCAGTGACCTTTTGCAACATATTTGAACTTATGACTTCAGTGGCCTTGAATTCAGTAGCTGTGTCTAAGCTCTCTTGAGCTTTTTCCGGCTTAACGGTCTGCTGGATAGCAAAGGCCTCCAGTTTCTCCATGCAGATCGTTGCTTCAGGTGGTCGGGGTTAATCAGCATGCTTATATACGCCTTTCTTGGAGCTAAAATGTCTAAGCTCTGGCTATGGCTGTGGGGCCGATGAAGCGTGCAATGCCAGCTATGGATTCGGCTGGCTCTGAGCTTATTTAGATAGTCAGATCAATTAAAAAATAAATGGTGGACACTTTTCGTCACGCGGTAATGAAGGGTGGTTCTCAACGTAAAAATATGCAACAAAAAGTGCGGGTTGTGTGGCCCCCTTCCCTTACGGCGCGGTTCAGGTGTCCACAGAGCAAGTGTGACAGATACTGTGCCTTTCCCTTAAAATGAAACTTGTCGTACTTATACACTGTTCAGACCGGGATTCGAACCCGCTGCAGCGCGAGCACATCAGCTTCGCTAGCAGTTGCTTCGAACCACCCGACCATCGCAGAAAAACACGAAGCACTCACGAAATCGGAGCCCAATTAAGTGCAAGAAAGCATTTTCCTCCGCTCCGATCGCATTCACCGCCTATATATGTTCTTTGTAACCTGCTAGCGCGCATTTTGTCTAGTATGATACAGTGTGCAGCACAAGCACAGGGAGCTGGCATCCATAAAAATCGGCGACTCACGCCGACACCAAGGAATCGTGCGACTAATAAATGTCTCCTCGCTTTCCATTCGTCGCTTTCCGAAAAAAAAAAAAAGATAAAGAAAATTAGTGATGGCGTGTCTCTTCTCTTCCCTTCCCACAGTGCACTTTGCAGTGACGCCAATTCGAGCAGCTTGAAAAAGTCAAGGAAACTCTAACAAGCTCGCAAAGAGAATAAGGGCTAGGTTTAGGAAGTGACCGGTAGTGCCCACGGGGCTATTTGGTTGCAGTGCGCGGTGCGCAGCAGTTCTAGTCATTCACACAGACGTCCACATTTTGATCATTTCGTCGTAAGCAAGCTATAGTCGTGATAAAATGTTCAAGGCTACCTCCACTACGTATTCTCAAAATCGTGAAAGTCTCGCGTTGACCTTATATGTAATGCTTTTCATCAGTCGATGCCTAGCTTTGTATGTGGCCCAGGTTTTGTGTTGAAGCCACGAATGTTTTGTCGAAGCAGGAATTAACAATGACGAACACAGGCTCGCATTCGTGGACACGCCCCTCTGACAGATCCTGCATGGCTTGAGGCTGGCGTGGATGGTGGCATCCGCCTGTGAAGTCGGCCGTTGGGCGACGTGCGTGTGGCCCACCTCTGTGCTCAGCGACACAGCCGGAAGCTGTTCCTTGTTTCCCCCCACGAGGTTACTACGAAATGGGAGAGTGCCCGCTGCTCGGCACTCGGGAAGACATCAGAAATGGGTCTTTTCTTTTCGATCCTCCGCTCGCCCAGTTCTTTTTGATACGGCTCAACGCGGTCATTGCAACCGGGTGATAAGCTCCTCCTCTCGTGTGGCCCGTGTCGGCTGATTCCAAGCGCATCTCACTGTCGTAGATATGTAGCGCCCTCACGACTGGTCGTAAGAATTTTTTTTTCTTTCCTTTAGAGATGAATGACCGTGATATCCATTAACCGTCGCTCCCCTTCAGTATCTCCCTCTAAAGCATCCTGAAGTGGAGCCCATATTGTTCTAGGGTATTTGTAGGCAGAAGCTAGCACGAGCCACTTTTATTTCCCGCAAAAATTAGGACGGTATGGTCTGGGAACGAGGCGTTCTGGTTGGTTTTTATGTATTTTATTATTATTATTATTATTTGCTTTTAAGTTTTACCGCGGTTTTTATTGTTTGTTTGGTTATTTCTGTTATCTTCCGGCTCCTGCCCGCAAGGGACGAAATTTTCTGAACGCGGCCGCCATAGCTTGATGAGTTTAAAGCCCACTGGTTCACAGGTTCTGTCACACGTACTAGGTGTCCTTCCTCCGTGCTCTACACAGCCTGATACTAAAGCTCAGTTTTGCGCGCGCATAGTAGTGCTGGCCACGTCACAGTGACGTGTGCTCTGTTTACACAAAGCGATGACGTTGTAGCTGAACAGCAGTATTGCTGGGCCGACAGGCAGGCGGACAACTGACAATATGCAGCGAGACAGTCGTGTACCTGTGTACCAGCGAAGAATTGTCTGGTTTGTTTGTTTTGTTCATTAGATCACTTCCTTTTATTGCGTAAGCAATACTACGCCAGGTTTCAGCCCGTCGCGTAAACCCGGCCGGTAGCCACGTTTGACCTTTGACCTTTAGAGAAGAAGAAGAGAAAGAAGGAGGAGGAGGAAAAGAAGGTGAAGCAGAGAAGAAGAAGAAAAGGAAATGGATAAGAGGAAGAAAAAGAAAAAGGAAAAGAAGAAGCAGAAGAAGAAAAAGAAAACAGAAAGGGAAACTACGTCGGCTTTACTTAAGCAACCTGCCGGCTTTAACTAAAGCTAAACCCCAGGTAATTTTTTGCAGTGTTCGAACTTGGCAAAGTTTCTGATAGTAACCTTTGTTTCGGCTAGCAGTATGTACTAATTTTGGCTCGTTTACTGTGAAGTGCGCTGAGAACTCGCATAATAATAATAATAATAAATATTCAGTCATAATTAAAAAAAAAAAAAAGTCGACGAGCAAGCTCTAGCTACGGCATGTCGCGTAACGGGTAGGAAAGTAGACCAGTGTGATGTTTGAAATTCTGGGACACCGTTTAATTGTGAGCCAGCCGTGGGATATTGCTAGATACTGTTATGCACGTATTGTTGATAAGGGTCTAAGTTTCCGTCGCGTGGAAAATATTTGCTGGTAAAGTTTATTCATCGCGCTCGACGAGTGGTTGAAATTGCCAGGCGGCAAGTCATCGGCCCAACATTGGTACCACGCTGGTAACTTACTGGCCTACGTTGGGCCGGGGATTACCAACACAGTACCATTATTGAGCCAATGGTTCGTGCTCCTGGGACGAATAAGCTGCGTTTCTGAAAATAATTGAGGGAAACGTGGAATATTGTAAGACACTTTTTATGAACATATTGCTTATAGGCGGTCTATGTTTCAGAAGCGTGGGAAATTCTGTTTCTGAATTTGCACTGCACTGGAAACAAACAAGCCAGACTGCCATTGCAAGCGAATGGGGCGCGTTTTTGAAAATTAAGAGCAAAAAAAAAAAAATACAGGAGCCTGTCGAGGAAAGATCTGCGACTGTATTGTTACACAATATGTGAAAAAAGAAAGTTACCTTAAAAATTTCTTTCCTAGAAAATGTCGAAAATTGCTGGGTATGCATTTAAGATATTTACACCTATTGAAAACGCTGCAAAGGCTAAGCGATAAATAAGCACTCATTTCCGCGTGGGAACGACTGTCAAAGCCAACAGCGCACAGACGATATCTTTCCATATAGTTATACTTCCGTGGTTTCAACTTTTGTCTGGTCGCGCAATGAACCGAATGACTTTTGACAACTATCGAGGCACGCGTACCTAGTGCACGGGAAAAGGATGATTTTCTATCTGGCTTTCCCCTGTCTTCATGTCTATCTCTTTCACGTGAAAAGAATTTAACGCAACCATTTCATCCGTTAATTGTCGGTTTATTTTTTTATGCGCCACTGTATAATGAAGATGCATCTATGCGGTCTGATATTTTGCGGCCTATCCGCCAGTTGCTTCACTCGCGCGTTGCATCAGGGGGCGTCAACAGTAAGGCAACGGGGCTACCGCAGCCGGTCAGTTAATGTTGTACACATTTAATGAACGCGCGCGCGAAGACAGGATGCGGCAAACACGAACGCTGACTAGCAAATAACGACAACATGTAGTACGCGGCAAGGTCGTTCGCCATTGCAAGTGACGGTTGTCTGTACTGCGCGCAGCCTTCTCAGCGACGGAGGAGGACTACCGCGCGTGTGTCGCCCCTCCGAGCGACCGCGGCCGCGTGCTGGGCAACGCCAACTTGCGCAACAACCCCTTCCCTCGCGTCGCTACTCGAGCTTTTGTTCGGTTTCCTTTTTACACCGGCAATTCCGAGAAACCGGCGGCACGAGAGACAATAAAGTCTGCCCGCGGGTCGGACTGGTCGGACACCAGAAGGAAAGGGCGGAGGGATAATTCGCGGATGCGAACGCACAGTCGGCATAGGGCGCTTCGCAAGCGACGAGGCCACGCCTTCCGGTGGAGCCGTCGATCGCCGACTCTCTCCGTGCCTTCTTCCGAGGCGCCAGCACTCTCCATTGTGCACTCTCCTCTCTCCGCGTTCATTTAGACGTCATTGTTCCTCGTCCATTCTCTAAGCGACTTGGCCTCCCTCTCCACTCGTTGTCAGTGCTTCCGTTTGGGACGGTTTTGCAACTCGCCGTCATATCTTTGCGCGTACACAAAGGAGCTTCCTACTTGAGTATATCTACAACCCCTCTCCCTCTTTATTTTTTAAATTTTTGCCTGGCAGGCGGTACAGTACACGTTAGAGTGCTTCCCGTGTGTGCATCACAATGCCGATCAGCTGATCCGTCTTCATTTCACGCACTGAGACATGTGTTTTACTCTCAGCAGGCAAACAGAGCAGCGAATAAGAAAAAGGGCGAATGGAAACAACACAGGCACCGAAGCTGCATCTATCTATCTTTAGTGCTATGCGAGCAACAGTGCAGGGAAGCTGCGCAATCATACTAACAAAACGCGAGGAAGGCCAGACTACACGCAAAGAACCAAGCTTTACGAAGACAGATTCTCCAGAATAGGAAAACGGTGGAGCTTTCCGTTATCGTGTTGAATGATTCATAAACTTGACGCGCGCTATGTTCGAACTTCTAAGCAATGCTGCTTCAGGTAACTTCACTATTCCGTGGCCGTTATCATGTCATACAGGTTAGATATTAATCGCCTTACAGCGACGCAGTTGCAGGTGCCTGCAGCTTCCATAAGCACCGAACTGTTCACCTTATTTGGATATATCAGTACTTTCCATCGATCATCACTTGCCTCTCCCCCGGGGGCACGGGATCCGTGTTTATACGGTATGATGATGTGTAGAGAAATCGAAGGTGCTGTGATTGTCCCATCACTTGAGGCAGCGGAATGTACGTGGGTACAACTGCAGAGCACAACTGCAGTAATTCGAGGCTGCACACAGGCTGCCCTTGCTCCTGCTAGCCTCTGAAGCTTAGCTTTCGAACCAGGGTTCCGCGAGCGGTAAGAGCGAAAAAATCTACATACTGCACAGCAGCAGAGCGCGTATCATCAACGTGTATGCGGTGCCAGAGGAGTTCCTGCTCAATTATTTAATGACAAGGTGTGTATCGCAGCTTCCGGCCGTGAATGAGATTTAGCTTACCGTGATCCGCCACCGTGCTTTCCACTGCGCATGCCCAGATCCCCTTGACGCCGATAGATGGCGCCACATACTTGATGTCGGCACATAGACCTGCCGCGTCGGAACCAATCAGCTTGTGCGCCCCGCTCACGTGCGGTAGAGGGCCACGGTGGCGGATCGCGGATCACGGTAAGCTAATTCTCTCTAATGTCTCTACCTCCGCACTCCGGTATATGGTCTCAGACGAAGCCAACGCAAACGACAGTCGATATTAGTTGCAGGCACTCTTTTTGCCCGTGCTCATTAGTGGTACGTTGAACTTCGCTACAACAAAAATGACGGGTTACGTAAAAAAAGTTCGTTCAAGCGAAAATTTCGTTATGGTGGAATCAGCCAAAAACACTGTCAGATTGGACTACACAGTCGAACAACGTCACTTATTTATGCCATGAGCGCCGTGGAGCGATTTTCATACCAAATGAGCTATCGTGTGATCATCGTGGGCACCGATTAAATTGTGGATCACACCAAATGTGTCCCTCGCGGTAGTGGTGCTATATTATATGGGTTGATGACGGCTTTTGCTCAGGAGAAACGCGGCACTCGTATGAAAAAAACAAAAACACGGCTATTTAGACACAGCGCAGAAAATTTCGGGTGGTGTTCTGACCCCCCCCCCCCCCCCCAGCTTAAGTTACAAAACTTATAGTTAAAGAACAAAAAGAGGCTCGTGCCACACATCTATTGTATATCTCATTGGCTCTTCAGTTGCAGCAACTAGCACAAACACCGTGCCCTCCCCCCGTGAAAGTTCCCGCCATGATTAGCTGTCGCCATCAGAACACCGATGGTCACGTAGAGGTGAACAGCAGCAGTGCCCCTCGGCTAATTCCCTTGTGCCGTGGCGCGAAAGGAGCCCGTCCTTGTCACATTCGACGCGGGGCGCTTCCCCAAGCCAGTCAGGCAGCCGTCTCGAGTGTGTCAACGCCATGACCATCGACGAAGATTTGGCGGGGAGACAGCGGTGACAAACAGGCCGGCGGTCGCCGAACCACCGCGTACTCAGACGTCGGCGGAGGAGACGATCGGCGAGAGACGGCGTGCTCGCTTGGCTTCTCCCCCGACACATTTCATGCGTGTCCGCGCATTCTAACTTCGGTGCAGTGCACGCGAGGAAAGGCTCAGCGAGGTGTTGTCGCTCTGGACATTTTGGCCACAAGGGTTTGTCGCTTGTGCGCATGCGCGTGAGATGTGTGCGATCACGGTCACTAAGCCGGTGTGTCCGTATCGCATCGTGACTGCTGTCGGACGTCCCTCTGCGCATTGTCTGCGAATCGAAAACACCCGTGTCACGCAGGAGCGTACGAGGGAGAAATATGGCGCCCTTAATTTGGCGCGAAATGAGCGGTGCTGCGTGTTCAGGACAGCCCGCGCTTGGATGTTGGGGCGTGTCCGAGTCTGCGGCTGCAGTGAACTTGTGAGTGGCGCTGCCGAGCAATCTATGAGCGACACCGTTGGCATTGCAGGGCTGGTGTCACCAGCACGAATTGAAGCACGCAGCTTCTGCACGGGCCAGCTTACCGCGCCACGTCTTCGGTATTGTGGATAGAGTGTGCGCTGAAGAAGACCGCACAGGCTTGCAGGGCGACAAAAAGCGCTCCTGCTTCTCGAGCAGCGAAATCTCTCGGCTATACTCTGAGAGGCGCCGAAATCAATCAATCAATCAATCAATCAATCAGCAAACACATTGTACACGGACAGCTACAATATGAAAAGAAACACATAATCTGCATTCAATTAATGATGTAATCCGTGACTAAGGATGACGAGTACACTTTTTTCTGTTTTCTAAAGCTTCCCTCCTGGCCTTTATATCATACACAAAGGCCATTACCGAATTCAGTGCTGAAATAAGCACGGAAATGTGACTCTGTGCAAACTCGTGGTGTTCCCCTGTAGAACAGAAGATAATTTTGATGCATCTTGTATGTTCGCAGTTATGCCGTGCTGCAGGGTCATGGGGCGAAAGTGGAGCGTACAGTCGGCCCGAAAGACATTGATGTCAGTGCCGCGAAGTTTTAGCACGAAGAAACCGTGAGAGCAAAGTCTGCATGACGTTCGAAAGGTCCAAATCTCTGAGTGCGATAAATGCAGGTTAACATCCGGAAGAAGACCTCGAAGGCTTTCGCGGTGTGCGATGGCGACATTTGGCATGTTTGGTTTGGTTTGTGGGATTTAACGTCCCAAAGCGACTAAGGCTATGAGAGACGCCGTAGTGGAGGACTCCGGAAATTTCGACCACCTGGGGGTTCTTAACGTGCACATCGCACAGTGCACAGACGTCCTGCTTTTCTCATCTGTCGAATAGCGGCCGGAATTTGATCCTTGCATCCTTGGGCACCGCAATCGAGAGCCTTAACCACTGCACCACCGCGGCAGTAGATGTGGCATATTACGCGATAGCGTACACCGTTTGTTCCGCCGAAAAGCCGCTGCCGCCGCCGTAGATGGCCGTCAGAAAAATGTAGCGTGGACACTTAAGTCTAAGATGCATGGGACAGCGTCAATGGCTCCCGTTTTCCGGTTTCCCTTTCGGTTTCTCGTTCGCACGAGCACGTGTCTTTAAAATAGGGTGGACGCCAAATTTTAACTGCGAGGTGTAAGCTAGATCATTATTTCGAGAAAGGAGAATAAATCGAACACTTCAGTAAGCAGCTAAATAAGTTCATGCTGCACAGAACGCGATAATCCACGTAAGTCTGTTCTGTTAACAGTATACGTATATACCGTACGTACACTTTACCTGCACTTCCCGTTTCGACGCACGGCTTGTCTGAGTCCTTTTTAAACTACAATTAAGAGTAAAAGCGCGTCACAGTGCTGCCTAAACGGTAACACACCCGGCATGCGCGAACTTAACTGTGATGCTAAACTGCTGGTGTTAAAAAGCAAGACGATTAGGATTGCTGTATTTCTCATCGCCAAAGGCAGCGTTGCTAGGTTGCGCTACAGAGCCGATGCGGATGTCCACTTGTAATTGTGGCCACCGTTCAGGCTCCATTTACGGGACGCTTCCGAGCCGAAGTCTACAGTGCCAGGAGCAGCGGGAGTAGAAACAGGAAGTTGGGGCACTGTACCGTTGGGAGCACCCACAAATGACAGACCCGACAAGATGCTTTGGACGCTCAGTTTGAGTACAGCTGAAGCAAAATTTGCGTCACGGAGCCCTGCGAGTGTTGTGCCTTTTCTTGCAGTTTTCGGCGCAACAGTGCGTGTATAGACTAGACATCCCTCTGGGCTGCAGAGCTACGCTCACGGGCGCGCGATGCGATGGGCGCCGGCTCTTCCGGCTGCTTCTCGGAGTTATTTTACTTGGCACGTGCTGGGAGTCACACTAAACGTTTGCCAACCGAAATAAGAAGACCACGTACGTGTTTCCCCTCCGCAGTTCCCCTTGGCGAGTTTGAGTTCATCACAAAGAGAAGCCGATCACTGAAACGAGGAATAAGGCGAGAAGAAATAAACAGGACTGTCGAACCATGCTGGATTATAGGATGGATTGAATGGATGGATAGAATATAGGAGCTTCCCCTTTGAAACGGGGTGGTAGCAGTAGCTATCATGCTCATTTTTCTCCCTATATCTTAATTATTGATTTAGAATGGTCAACTAAACCATCATTCTATTTATTAATTTTTTGTTCCTACATTACTAACATTGTCACTTCTCTGCTTTTAAGCCACCAATCTTCCAGTCGTTTTTTGCTAGTTTCCACCGCCGGTATATTCACCCGGCCACTGTTATCTCTAAACCCCAGAGCTTCAGGAACAGTGATTGCGCCTGCATCAACTTCCGGATGGATACCATTACATTCGAGTATAATAAGGTCAATTGTTTCACTGGAGTTAACACATACAACACATGCGTCATCTCCATTGTTAAATTTCTTTTTGTAGCTGCGTGTTCTAAGGCACCCTGATCTAGCTTCAAAAAGTAGGGCACTGCCTCTTGAGTTATCAAAGAAATCTTCCTTCCTGATCTGCATTTTACACTTTCGGTATAATTCCACACTCTGTTTCTTTTCCATCGAATTTATCCAATTTTTACCTTCTGTGTTTTTCACCTGTTGCTTAATGCTCTTTATTTCTCCGTCCTTGTTACTAGCATACTCACCAGTTAGTTTCCTAGTTCTTTTCCTTCATTGTGAGTCAACGCTTTTTAAGTACAGGTATTTAAATACTTTGAACCGTGAACTTAAATAGTGAACTGTACGCGGGCGCCACCTGACGAATACTTCTGGCGCTGGGGACCGGGACCAGCGAAATCGGTGGCAGGAATTTTTTGCCTATTGATACGTGCTTTCGGGCGCCACGAAATGGACGCTTTGTCAATGCGTCGTGTAGTCTAAGTTAAACAAACACCGCGGTTATAATAATAATTGGTTCACAGGAAGGGAAATGCGCAGTGTCTGTCACACTTGTTTCTGTGGACACCTGAACCGCGCCGTAAGGAAAGGGAGGAAGGTGGGAGTGAAAGTGGAAAGAGAGAAAGAGGAGCCGTAGTGGAGGGCTTCGGAGTAATTTCGACCACCTGGGGATCTTGGAGGAAGGTGGGAGTGAATGTGGAAAGAGAGAAAGAGGAGCCGTAGTGGAGGGCTTCGGAGTTTCGACCACCTGGGGATCTCGGAGGAAGGTGGGAGTGAAATTGGAAAGAGAGAAAGAGGAGGGCTTCGGAGTAATTTCGACCACCTGGAGATCTTGGAGGAAGGTGGGAGTGAAATTGGAAAGAGAGAAAGAGGAGCTAGTGGAGGGCTTCGGAGTAATTTCGACCACCTGGGGATCTTGGAGGAAGGTGGGAGTGAAAGTGGAATGAGAGAAAGGGGCGCCGTAGTGGAGGGCTTCGGAGTAGTTTCGACCACCTGGGGATCTTGGAGGAAGGTGGGAGTGAAAGTGGAAAGAGAGAAAGAGGAGCCGTAGTGGAGGGCTTCGGAGTAATTCCGACTACCTGGGGATCTTTAACTTCGAACCCGACCACGTGCTCCATGTGGCGTCCATGTGCTGTGCGATGTCAGCGCACGTTAAAGATCTCCAGGTGGTCGAAATTACTCCGCAGCCCTCCACTACGGCTCCCCTTTCTCTATTTCCACTTTCACTCCCACCTTCATCCCTTCCCTTACGGCGCGGTTCAGGTGTCCACAGAGCAAGTGTGACAGATACTGCGCCTTTCCCTTCCTGTCAACCAATTATTATTATTATTATTATTATTATTATCTTTAACGTGCGCGCCGCTCACATCGCACAGCGCACGGACGCCTGTTCGTTTCGCCTCCATCGAAACGCAGCCGCCGCGGTCGGGATCGAACCCAGGTACTCGATCCGCACAGTAGTCGGTCGTCTTACCACTGCACCGCCGCGGCGGGGCATTGATTCTTCATTTGCATAGATTGTTAAACCGCCAGACCGCGTCATTCGCTCACAGGTGCACACCTGTCGGGGTGCTCCCTTGCGCGCGCGCTGTATACCTTTGGCGGGATGGCGCGGCCTCCTATGTTTAGCTTGGCCGCCGCCTTCCGAAGGAGAGCGGCATCTTCGATCTTCCTCTTTGCGTCACTGTCGACCTTTGTTCAACCTTCGGCGGCCCGGGATGCGGCGGTGTTTCCCGCCGCGCGCCGAAGCCCCGATCGATCAATCAATGACGCCAATTAAAGATACGTGCGCTTTCGCACAGTCTACGGACCGACCCCGCATGCACGCGCGTTGTGTACAGCACGCTCCATTGTCCTACGGCTTCATCCTCCCTGCTAGTAATAGCGAAGCTCGTCAAATAGTTTTGGTCGCGGTCGAGATGTTGCTGGGAGTTCTCGCTTGCCCGTTCATTACTACCTTTCTAATAATTCCGGTATACTAGAGGGACTGTTATTGACGAAATTTACATTTTCTATCTCCTAAGAGTATGCATATATGTACGTTTGCTTTTCCTGAGGTAAAGGAGCTTTGGCTTGTATGTAGTGTGGTATGTGCATGTGCCCCAGTCTTGCGTGCAAAGGTGCATCCGTAGGCTCCCAGAGATGCTTCGCTGGAGCAGCGCCTGGATTAATTTCAATGATCCCATCGAAATGCGGCCGCCGTGGCCGGGGTTCGACCCGGCGTCCTTGGGCTGAGCAATCGAACGAACAGTGAGCCACGGCGCGTCGGGCTGCGTTCTGTATTTTGCTGCTCATCGTAATGTTATACGGAATAAACCTGAGTGGCGTAGCACTCCCTACGTCAGAGGTTTAGAGAGCGCAAATGACCGAGCTGTAGTTGTGCAGTTTATTAATGCGAAATCGGGAAACTCAGTGGCGTCACCAGTAACTCAGTGGCGTCACCAGTACTTATTATAATGATTGTCAAACGGTAATAATTATTAATAACTAATTATAGTGCGCATTAATGGAATGGTGAAAGGCCTCACTAAATAATGACGAGGCTCGTTAATGACAATCATAAAGGCCTTTAGGTGAAGGCCTTCAGAATGATATAGGAAGAAGGTTATTAATGATAGTGATACAGATCTTTAGTTTTGAAGACCTTCAGATGATAGAGGACCTTACTAAGTAATGATGAGCGCCCCTTTAGGTTGAATACACTAAAGACCTTCGACGAAAATGCCGTCGAATGGCCTATAGGGAGCTTGCATAAAGCGATGCATGCTGGGTAATCCGTCATGATGATGTCGCTGGCAGCAGACGACGCAGCACGTCACTTACGCTAGCCTCGTCTAAATGGTCGCGTAGTGCGCGCAGATGTGATCAGACAGGTCGACTGCGGGTTCTTCACAATTCCAAAAATACGTATACGCACGAGTGCATGGAAGGCAAAGGATCCCTCTAGCGTTGCCGACGCGAATGGCTCGCACGGGCCAACACACGGAGATCGACGCCCAATCCGGGAAAGTATCAAACTACTCGCCAGAACTAGAAGTCATGAATGTTGGCGATGCCGGCGATGTCGACGGGCGGCCAGAGTGAACAGGTCCGCGCCTCACTGCTTTGCCTTTCTTCATAGCGCGCCCGATTTTTCGGACACAGCGTCGACGCGTACGTTCCTCACCGATATCTTGCAAGATCTTGCACGCACGTAAGGACAGCGCACGAAAAGCCGCTAGTTTGCTCGGTGGACCGTCGAAAATGACAAGGCACTCAGCTCCATTCAGCCTGGCTGCGCTTCCCGCAGTCTGCTGCCAGCGACACCATCATGGCGGATTACCCAGCATGCATCGCTTCATGCAAGCTCCCTATAGGATGAATGCGTTCGCATTCACAGCACGTAAATAATCTTTCTTGCCCTTTGTAACTTCTTGCGAGCACAGATTTGGTTCTGCGACGCTTGGGCTGAGCACAGCCATTTAAACTAAGCTGTTTTAGTTCGAGTCGAGTCAGCACCCTCTTTAAGTATTGAGAGGGTGTTGGTCGAATCTACTCATGTAACAGCGGCCGAAAAGACTACGTTGCTGAGCTCTGCTGTTAGTTACGCTCGCGGGCCCTGTCGGCAGTTGCTCACTGCGCATTTCCTTGCAGATAGGCGCGGTCAAGTCTGTCGATGAGCAGAACCGAGGCAGTAAACCATTACAGACAGGGAAGACCATCCGTGGGGCGTGCATTTCCGTATGCCATCGCAATCTGGAGCGTGGCGCAACGTGCCGCCCAATACCGTCCGCATTTCGGAGATGAACTCGAGCAAAGCACAGGCGGTAGCCGCAGCTGCGCGATCAGGGAACCGCTACGCGCTTCACGCGATTAACATCGGGGCCGCCGACAGACGTCAGCTGACGGAGTGATACAAGCGCGGTGCGGGGCGGGGGCAACAGGGATGACGGGCGAAGAAAAAGATGAACCAACTGTGAGGAAAGAAGTGAACCCAGTCGGTCAGGCGACGCACGCTCGCCCAAGGACGAGGCGATGCGTGAAAGCGTACGGGCGGGGTCATGCGCCCATCATGTGCCCGCTGCTGCTGCTTCGGTCGGACGGAGCTAAAACATGCGGACAGGAATCTTCACTGGCACGAAAAATGCAAGGTGGAGATAAAGAAGTGCGACGTGTATGATGTAGGGGTGTAGAGTCCAGACCACTTCAGGAAGGAAGGGGCACGCGGGTGGCTTTTGCCCCGCTCCGATGCTTCGATTCGACTAATCTGCGCGACACACCTCTGCGGCTGCTCTACTTTTTTTGTTTTCCGGTCTGCTTGTGCATGTGCGCGCGAAAACGATTAGAGCTGGCGCACTGTGGCGTCAGTGAAATGCTTCGTTGGGCTTATGCGTCTGCGGGGTCTGCATTTCCTCCCAGCGCTGCTGTGAAATTCTCCGTTCGCGATGGCTTGTGCTCATCGTTTAGGAGAGCGGTCGTATTTACCCACGGTTCTAAAAATCTTAAGGTAAGGAAATTTGAGTCGTTTAATATGCTGGCAACTGCATGAGCTTCGCATGTTTTGAAGTGAGAATCTGGATCCGTCGCTAACCGTAAGTTATCCGCATTTTTAGTGGTGACAATCCAATTCCATTCCAGGTGTTGGGCAACATACCCTTCTTCTGATACTCCCTTCTTACTCCCTTATACGGCTGTTTGTGTTCCACTATCAACAGCTGGCGACACTTCAGAGTAGATGCTACTCCCTTATATAATTATCTGTGTTTGCGTTCCGCCATCTATAGCTGGCGACACTTCACCTACTGCAATTTAGTGAGAGATTTGTGGGCAGGGGAATACGTTAGACATTGTTCCCGGTAGTGCAGAGTGATCGCGGCAAGAATGTCGAAACAAGTACCTAGACATGCGCCAGTTTCACCGAAGAGCGCCCGCAAGCGGCCATTTTTTCCGTCACTGACGCCTGGTAGGAAGTCGATTCACCGCAAGAGCACGTGGACGAGAGGGACCGGCGATGAGCATTAAAACTTTATTGCATCCAAAGAGGGGCTCTAACCTGAAAGACATCAGAAGTCGGAGACAAAGGTGACAAAGTGATATGCGCGCAGCCGTTGTTGTGACCGGGACGACTCCCTTGGCTTTCAACAAGGGAGTCGCCATGACGGGAAGGAGGGTGGTGGTGGTGGTGGTGAAAAACATTTATTAGATAATACCGCGATGCGCACGGACAAGACGCCGCGGCGAGGAAAAGAGGGAGCAAGAAGAATTATGTTTCCGGTGGCCGAGCGGGGATGACCGCCCGCTGGGCTGCGCGTTCTCCGCGGTCCCTTTGAAGTCTTCGGCGGGACCGCTCTGTTTCCTGTGAACTGCTCTGTGCCTGTGTCGGCGTTACGGTGACAGTTCGCCGAAAGACAAACGGCGACTACGTCGGACCTTTGGAAGCAGCCGTGCCTATGCGTTTTGTACTTCTTTGTTACTCTATTTCACACTCTCTCTCTAAACGGGCTACGCGCCCTCATTATTGTACAGTTGGCTAGAGCAGTCTCTCTCCAGAAATAAACGGAGATGGTCGAGCATTGAGTCTCTTCCTCGAGGCCCCGGGCAGCGAACGGAAGGCCTAGCTCCTCGCAACTTCGATCCCGAACCACTGCTCGGGCACAACATCGTGCGCACCCGTCTCAGTGTCACTGTTGCCACCAAGACGCCCCACACAGCTAACCCCGCCGACGCGTATCCAGGCCGAAGGAACGGATCAAGAGGCCGCGGCCATATGCGCGGTCTCATCACCGTCAAGGCTGGCCTTTGTGAGCGCGTAAGCACGCACGCACAGCTTGTATTCGCATATTTGAGTGTTTCCGCGCTGCGAACCTATAAGCCTGACGTGCATCATTAATCCGGTTTAAATTATTAATGGTTCAGCCGTGCTTGTAAGGGGGGTGGTCGAGCTTCACTTATGCTCTCCTCTGGCGCACCCGATGATAATTAAGGCAAAATAACTAAGCGAAAGATGAAAAATTTGAATTGAAGCCGCCAAACAAAAGCGAAGATTGTTTTAAATCATGCATGAAGCTGCAATGTTTCTATTGCCGGGCTTGTAGCACGGTATCATTTCGCTTCAAGCTGCAATGTTTCTATTGCCGGGCTTGTAGCACGGTATCATTTCGCTTCACATTTTTAGCCTCAATCTGCTAGTCAGTTTGGAGGCTAGTTTGTTATAGGGATTCGAACCGACGAAATATGTATCGCTAATTGTATGCCGTTAATTGGGAAAGAAATGTACACCGAGAAACAGACAATGCGCCTTTCCTCTCCTCAAAAACCAGTTTTCATTTCAGGTAAGGCACGCTTTGCCAAACTCCGTGCAAGTCTCTCAATACCAAACTTCCAAGCAACACGTGCTGCCAAACAGTGTTTTCGCGCGTCTTTATCGGTTTAAACGGATTTGAAGCCCTGCTATCTTCATTTATTTTTCTTTTCTTGGGTTGGGGTATCCTGCTTGCAATACTAGCGCTTGTCCCTGGTTTCCGTCGTACGCGGGGACATCATTCCAGCGGATTTCATAGGGAATTTCTTCCTCGAAGAAACAGCAGCAATCGCAGGGGCCTTGCAGTCGATGTAATCGTTTCGATGCCACGCGGTCGCCCTCAGCCCTCGTCGTGTGGCGTAGTTTTCAGAGAAGCAAGCTGATAACGTGATTACAGATGTCCTCCTCGATAGAGTCAAGTGCGGTTCGCAGAGCGACGTTGCCGTCCGCGCGCACGCTCGGTCGCGCCCCGCTGGCCATCAATCTTTTCCTCGCGCCTAGCGTTGCGGGCCGCTTCCGCCCTTCTCCCGTCTCCGAGATCACATCCCGTTCACCGTTGCGTGAAGACGACGACGTCGTCCGCGTTCCTCTCGCTTTACTTTCGTGGCGCTCCTCCTCAGCCTGGCGCCAAGCTCGCTCGCGCCCGTACATGCAAAGCGACCAGCGGATACCCGATGCTGCTTCACTCTGGCGTAGCGTATACAACCTTCCCGACTGAAGGCTGCTGGGGGGAAAGAGAGAGGGGGGTGCGCAAAGTGGGCTATACGCTCTGCCCCTCATCAGGTTGCGCCGTCAGGACGCCCAAGGATGCTGCCAGCTTGTACGATGGCGTCGTTTTAACGCAAATACTGTGTTGCGACGTTAATATAATCGTAAATAATTATGTGCTTAATCGTAAATAATGCGTTAAGCTTAGTGATAAATATAAAACGACTCGTCCGGGAGAGGGCAAGTGGCCCTTTAACACCAGGAGGTGATGATGAAATCATCATCATCAGCCTGACTATACCCACTGCAGGGCGAAGGCCTCTCCCATATTTCTCCACTTAACCCGGTTCTGTGCTAGCTGCATCCACTTGACCCCTGCGAACTTCTTAACCTCATCCGCCCACCTAACTTTCTGCCGCCCCCTACTACGCTTTCCTTCCCTTGGAATCCACTTTGTTATCCTCTCTTCGCATTACATGTCCTGCCCATGTCCATTTCTTCTTCTTATTTTCCACTAGAATGTCAGTAACTTGAGTTATTTCTCTGACCCACTCTGCACGCTTCCTATCTCTTAATGTTACCCCTACCATTTTTCGTTCCATAGCCCTCTGGGTTGTCATCAACTTATGATGATGAAATATTGAGGAACAAACATGTGGCCACGCGCACAGTTGTGGGCTCGCGGTATGTGGCTCTGCACAGGGATGGATTTATGGGTGTCCCTTGGAGGAGGTGATTGGGGATAGCGGTCCTATTTGTGTAATGCTACCGTGATTCTCCTAGCCCCCTAACAACAAAAAAGGAAAAGTGGGAGTTTTTTAACGTACTTAAGCCGAGTAGACGTGCGAATTTATGGGTTTAGCTTTGTCGGCTTGCGGTGTTGTTTTTGTTTAGAAGTTGGTGAATGAATCTTCAATGCACAGCTCCGTAGCTGGACACGCGGCTGCCACGATAGCTACGATGTTCCGTACTCTCCTCCCACGATGAATTCCCGAGTTTCAATCCGCTTTATTCCGACGGCTTTTCTTTTGTTTTGATATTGCTTTGCCTCTCGGATATACAAGCGTTAGACGATTTAGCTATAGGCTGTGAACCTCCAGATTAGTTCGCATAATTGAGGCGGTTTCGCATGGCTTAATTCTCCACAGAAAACACCTCCCTTGTGTTGTGTGTTTGTTTATTTGTTTGGAGGAGGGGGGAGGGGGGGAGGGGGAGGAGTGATTTGCCATCGGCTGTGCTGTGGCGGCCTGCCAACACTCTGCGTATAACGCCCGAGTGTTGTGCAAGTAAATCATAATATTTCGAAGTCCCTTATAGCCGACGTAAAGCTCTGGAACGATATAAGCACCACACAACTCAGCACAGCACATAAAGCACGACGTAGCATAACGCCCAGCACGCCCTCTAAGGGTTTGACCCGCATTTATGACCGCCGCAACAAGCATTGTAAAGGGAGTCTTTATTTCTGCATTTGTTGTTACCTTGTGGTACGTATGCTTCGCGCTCACCTCGTATATCTGGTATATCGGCTGAAGGTATTCTCATGTTCACCATCTCGACTACACAAAGCTGACGATCCGAGTGAATGTTCTCTCTACGAGCCTTTTACGTAAGGGGGACCTTTATGAGCACCGTAATCTTTCATCCGGTAGGTAATAAATTATGCAACGCGCACGCGTCGTGAGCCACTCCTTTCGTAGCCGCGTCTGCTTTAGAAGCCGTATTCTTGAAGTTGGAGATCTTTAGCATGGCTATCATGGTCCGTTATGGCGATCCGCTTCCGGGAGGTCCCAGCTGCATCTCCGCAGTGGCAGGCTTGAATCCTTTTGCGGCACTCCACGCATGCGCAGATGGCGCCTCGGGGAGCCGGTTCGCGATAGCGGGATTTAGCATAGCTCGATCCACTTCCTGCCCGAGAAAGCAGACACCAGGCATTTTGAAGAATAGGAAGAAGCAACCCGTACCGGGTCTCATCTTTTCTTATTCTTGAATTTGGCGAAGGACTGTTTTCTCATGTCGTTCAACAAGGGCGAAATCCTCCCCAGACTACATCGTGTACGCTTGAGCAACAAATTGAGTCAATGCGGCGACAATTTGTTTAACTGGCACGAGAGGAGGCGGCGTGCTATTAAAATAGAGCAGCCAACGGAGAGACAGTGGAGTACAGTCGACGGGAAAGGAAGCAGACCCAGAGGAACGCGGTAGCAGACGACGAGACCTCCTCGCAGAATAGACGAGACACACAGGAAGCGGCCAATCGCCACTAATGGCTCGAGGTCGAGTGACGCAGGCGGCGCTGTGGAGCCACCCGCGTTGCCCCGCTCGTCGTCTGCAGAAGGCGTCCGCGCAGACGACTCGTCTTGTTTTGTTTCGCTTTGCGCGGCGTCCGCTCACCCCCCATGGGGGTGTCGTCGCGGCCTGCCTCGAACAGACAATGCTGCCACCATCAGCGAGCGGCTTCGCTGGTGCAGATGGATCTGCATTTTAATCATCTATACTAAGCGTACAACAACTACAAAACGGGGCAGACACAGAGGCCACGAGTGTGGCTGTTTATTGGCACAAATGACGGGTGACAATTCGCAGGCGAGCAGCAATTCGAGTACGAGCCGACCGGGCGGCTCTTTGATCGCACCACTTGCGGCTCAGCCCTCACGCTACGCCTTGTGTCGCAAAAACCGTGCAGCCCTGGCTCGCAAATGGCTGCGAGCCGCGTGTAAGCTTACCGCAAACCCTTCGCGTTCGATTTTTTTTTTTTTTTTTTTATCCACGTTAGCGATTGAGGTCTGAATAATTCCGAGGATATCACGTGTTGGAGAGGCTCTGACCCTTTGGGGTTCACACGAAAAAAAAGCCGTATACTGGCTATTTATTGCAACCATTACACGTTCTTGACTAAAGATAAAGCGCACAGGAAGACACACTGAAGAGAAAACACAGAACACGCGCTTCTTGTTGTTGTTGTTGTCCAAATAACTTATGGCACATACCCACAGAGGGGGATCGGCCAAGAATTGGGTAGCAAAGAAAATTTTTGAACTATACTTGCATATAAAAAAAAAAGTGATTTGAGGGGTAGAGGAGATGAAACAAAACGGGAAATAAGTGAAATATAAGACGAAAAGTGATAACGCACGCGGGAGATTGACACTGCAATTGTAGAACAATTAAGTGATGTTTAAATATTTAGCAAGGCAAACGATTTGATTGCAGTAAAAAATTTTGCATGGCGGTGAAAACAGACCTGTGACTGTGCCCAAGGATGGTGGCGCCAAATGATAACAATGTCGGGCTGCTTAAACTGAGGCCAAGCTGTTGCAATGGCCTTTCTGTCTTCTTCTCTTGAGTGTGTCTTCCTGTGCGCTTTATCTTTAGCCAAGTTGCAATGCACCATCTAGCCCATCGTCAAGTTTTGTTAAATTACACGTTCTGGCACTGTAGACGGCGCTGCCCTGGAAATATCGACCTGGACATTATATTCCGAGGCTAAGGGGGTGGGATCAGAAATGTGGCAAAGCATCACACTGAGCAGTCGATGTACACATCCGAGTGTTCTCTACAGCCGTTACAGTCGTTTTTGAGAACTATCACGGATATATTGTCTCTCGCTGCCTTGAAAAGCGGATGGTTCCGAACGCCGTTTCATTCATTCTTCCCAGGTATTAGGTTATATCTACAGTTCAGACTGTATTACCATTTTTATTTGTCCTCTCAGACAAACGAAGAAACAAGAAAATAAAAATGGGTCCAGACCAGCAGAAGCGTTATTGGGCTTGAAGGTAATCAAAAAGAAAGAAAATGAGCAAAATGTAAAAAAAAAAAAAGAAATTTGAAAGGGAAATTGATGAAGGAAAAAGAAAGTCCGACTCTGAGACTGCATTACCTTACCTGGTCGATCACGGCAGTGCAAAGAGTAGATTTCACCGACCCAAGGCATGAATGTTGGGCCAAACAACCCGCGACGCGTAAGACCCGTGACGGGAGAAAATTAAAAAATTAGGGGGGCGCTTTGCTTCGCCTTGAAAGTTAACGCGACAGCACATTTAGCACCGCCTTCTAATTCCGCGAAGTAAAAAAAAAAAAAAAAAAAAAAAAAAACTAATTTCTGGTTTTAATGAGTAAGGTTCTTTTTAAATTATTATTACTGCAACATCATGCCGATACGCGTCACAACGCGTGCCCCTCTAACATGCTTAGTACCAAAAACCATGGTACCACGGTCTATGCAATAAAGAAAGAAAAAAAAAACTGTGTGGCCTAGGTGTTGCGTGCTTGCCTTCATGGAAGCAGAGGGCGTCGATTCGAACTCTAGTGGCGACTGATTTATTCTACCGAATTACTTTTATTTTCCGAAATATCCTATTTAAAGGAACCCCCTTGCCTATTTTGCTTTCATTTAGACACTCCTCGAATGAGCCCTAGTTAGCTTCGTTTGAGTGTAGTGTGTTCGAAATTTTCTCTCGAGGTCACGTGATTGTGTCGTCATGACCCTGTCGACCAATCAGAGTCGTTTCCTAGCGCCGTCTACGGCGGCGGCAGCAACTTTTTGGCGGGACGAACTGTACACGCTTACCGCGTAATATGCACATCAAATAAATCTACACTACACGAGGTTCTCCGATCCTCGTCTTGCTGGAGGCCATGCTGGTACGATAGTGGCGTCATTTCAGCCTAGCGAGTCAAGGGCGTAAAAAGAGTCACGCAGATGAAGTATCTGACGACTGATCGAACAAGACCGGACACAGGCAGTACGAGCTTGCGAGCACGTTGCTACTTAGACGTTGCTCTGTGAGCGCTACGCAGCGGGCGCAAAAAAAAGAAGAGCGCAAGAATTAAAGAGTGGCATATGTCTCTCGCAATAGACGGGCGGTTCGCAGTAATGAGCCGAGTGGCGAACCAGTGACGCGGTCAAGAGCAATTGGACACGCGATCGTTGGGAGCGGCGGCAGCGAAGGCCAATCCCCACTAGTCCGAAAATCAGCAGCGACGTGTCGACCGCGAACCAAAAAGAAGACACGCACTAATCGATGAGCGCTAAGTCCAGCACGAATGACGAGAACGAAGCGAGGAGAAGCGAGAAGTCGAGGGAAATCCAACTTGCTGTAGCCGAGCGGCAAGACTTTGGCGATACTCCGGGACTTCCCGTTAGAGGGAAAAAGAGGCGAGATGGGAAATGGGTAAGGATAAAAGAGCGGCAAATACCCGGAGCTGCACTGCGCGACCGGCTATATTCGGGAGCGTGCTTCTGGACTTTCTTCCAAGCGGAGGAAATGTAAAAAATAAAAAAAAAAGAAAAAAAAACGAAAGGAGGGAAGGAAACGCTATAGGGGGAAGAAGTTGGTAAATACACCGAGAACTATACGTCGTGGACCAGCGGGCCGTATTCTGGGCGGCATGTCCGGAGATTGGAACTGTGCCCGCGTCTCTGGAGCGGCTAATCTAATCGCGCACTGCAGGACGGCACACGCACCCTACCGCCAATTCGATCTGGCTAGGGAGGAAAGGGGAGAAAAGGAGCGAACGAGGATGAAGAGAAAGTTGCGACGATCACTTCCTCGAGGAGCGGCCCTCTGCTTCGGTCGCGTGCGTTTGCCAGCTGCTTCCATTCATCTGCTGTTCCCTGGCACACCCTGGCAACGCGAGAAGGGCGCATTGGGAAATTGGGGAGCCTTTTCTGATGCTTATTCGGCTTCGGTTTTTACCAACTTTGAGCCGCACTTTCGTCTTAGCTCTTTTCCGCCATATGGGGAAGAAAGGAAACTGCAGTGTCCCGAGTTTACAGCAGTGCTGGGTACAAGGGGAGCATACGGATACATGTTTCTCAACTTCCCTGAAGGGAATCAATAAGTTTTGCGTGTGGGAAGGTGAAGTTAAGCAGCTTCGGCAGCTTTGTTTAGGATGCGGATGGATGCGTAGCGTGTGCAAAACGCACGAGGACGCAGTGAAACGCGAGCGACCGCTCTCTCTCTCTCTATCTCTCTCTCTCTCTCAGAACGCAGTAGTAGAAGACGAAGACAGTGGCTTGTGGTATTTCACAAACACGGGGTTTGCCTGTCTTCGGTGGTCGTTGTCTCGTAAATTTATTGTAAAGGTAGACGTCCTGAACGGAGAAGAAATATTTGAACAGCAAAGCGCACTTTTTTGTTGCTGTACCCAAGCATAGATGCGCAAGTCCTGAACGGAGAAGAAAGATTTGAACAGCAAAGCGCACTTTTTTGTTGCTGTACCCAAGCATAGATGCGCCAATCTATGCTTGGGTACAGCAACAAAAAAGTGCGCTTTGCTGTTCAAATCTTTCTTCTCCGTTCAGGACGTCTACCTTTACAATAAATTTACCGTTCGCTGTAATAATCGTACGAGAAGATAGTTTTGTCTTAAATTGTGCAGTTTTCTTTCAAACGAAAAAGTGAAATACACGACACTGCAGTCTTTGCAGATGGATTGTGTAGCATGACGGACATTATATCCGTGGTTTTATCTATATAACGATACTTTATGAACTATTCGAGATGATGCTTCGTGTCGTGTCGTAAATAACTTTATACCAGTTTGCTGCCAGCTTGGTTCAATCGTGCTCCGCATATGCGCAAGCACGCGGAGCCGTGTTCCCGTTGAGTGTGATTGAGCCTGTACTCTCCGCACCACTCAGCGTTTCTCGTCTCGGCGATTGTTGCTGTATAGTATGTGTAGTTTAGCTCACTTCAAGTGATAGGGCTGGATCTGCATGGCGGAGAGGTGGTGCAGGCAATCAGCGGCCTCTTCGCCACGCAAAACTGGGGTACAGAGGGACGATAAGGTGTGGAAAGGGAGGCAACAAAGGAATAGTTCGCATACGCCCACGCTGTCCGCAGCTTGGTTCCACGGAAACGGCTCGACGGCCTCGCGAATATATTTAGCTCTTCATCAGTCCGTGCGTCGCTCTTTCTATATATGTGCACATTTTGTCTATTCTCTTTGTATCGATGCGTTGAGAGTTTTTGCCCATTTATGGTGGCGGCCTCCCTGCGTTGTCGGCGGATGGCGGGCACAAGCGTAGCTATGACGGGTCTCCTTTCTGTGCTTCTGCAGTGTGGGCCGTGACAGTGCCCGTCGCGGAAGTTAATAACGGGGCCTCCTCCCTATTATTGACAGGAAAGAGGGGAATAGCGAGGCCCAAGTCAGGGTGATCTCCGGCAGACGCTTTCAGAGTGAACCGGATGATGGCATACACGCTGCTGGATTATTCTGTGCAGCTTTTCAGAGCGAAACCGCGAACAGTATCGGCGAACGAAAATTGGCACGTGTGATAGTGCTTTCGGACACAGAGGCCTTTTCTAGGTTCAATTTCAAAATATTTCTCTCTCTATGGGGACCAGCACAATCCTTGTATTCCAAAATGACGCCTTCCGACCGGGCATTTGAAGTCCCCACCCTGCGTAGTGTATAGGGCGACTCAAAGTACACGCCATGAAACTGGAGTAATGCAGCGCCGCCAAGTTTCATCCACGTAATTCGACCAGCTTCTACCTTTGACTGTGCTGCACGGTACTGTGAGGCAATATGAGCATCATGCCTTCGCTATGTCATGGCAACGGGCCCAGAACCGCGCGGTTCTTTCTCCCTTCTTCCCGTTTGCTCCTCACCATCCCCGATGCCCGGTCACGGACCTTTGCGCTACGCTGCGCGTGACGCCCTGCTCTTCAATAATCTGCCCGGGTTGGTTGCCGTTTCGCGCGGCGTGTAGTCTGTGGCGTTCGTTGGAAGATGCACTTTGCGCTGTGCACGCGTTACGTAACGACGAACGGCAGTCCACGGACAAAGCTCGTCGTCGTACGCGGATTGACGACTGCAAAGCTCGGCACCAACGCTACCCACCAGGACGAGGGCTCTTCCTCTCGCCATCGGTCTGCATGCCGCCTCCATCTCGGCTATGCGTCCTCATCGTTTTCGCCTATGGCAGAGAACAAAGGTATGCGGAGTGAAGGAGAACGAGCGGAGCACCAACTTCCCAACCTTCCCTTCTCGCTTCTTTTTCGCCACCACACAGGGAAGAAAAGGGAGTCCTGGAGCGAATCGCCGAAAGGTTCGACGATGATCACACGATGGCGCTTCTGGCATCCCCAGCAATAAACCAACCGCTCGATACAGGCCGGGAAGCGAGATTTCTTTCGCGCACTGGTTCGGGCTGAAGACCAGTAACATAGCGTGATGCTTGTTTCTTCTTTTATGTCACCGACGCATTTCCTTTTGTTCGTGGAACTCTCCGTGCCGGTTTGTATGCGTCTCCGATGTAAAATAGGAATTCAAATATATTTAGGGGTTGGAATCTTCGGTTTTTACATTCAGAGAATTCGGCGGACTTTTTTCGGTGTTTATTTGCAAACACAACTTCCGGTATTTTTCGGTTAATATTATTTTCTGCTGAAGAAATATTGTTTTTTTTTTCAATGAAATAAGAAACATCCGTTTACAGTCAAAAGTGACGCAGTGTTCGTTTTGGCTTTTCTTTTTCTTGCGTGTTGTTTTATACTTTTATCTAATGCACAATTGGTCATATATATAGCTAAACTCCTAGAAGAAAATGATATGCATCGATGAAAATTATCTTTGTGACAAAATGCATTTTCAAAACATAAATTCACATGTTAGACAAAGGAATAACTGAAATATTTATTACGATCAAATTTTTGCATACATAAACCAAATCACTTAAAACATATACGCTTCTCACGTCTTGTCTCCTTTCCTGTCGGTCGCATGTGACGCTGTAACGCATATTGTTGCATTAAGTTTATCGGCTATTTTCTTCTTTCCTTCCAATTATGACTAATATTATGCGCATAGCAGGCTTGCGAAGTTTGCAAGAGCATCGCGCTGGCTGAGATGGGAGTTTGCAGTTTGCCCGTGTTCGGATCACTGACGTCACAACTGCGGCTGGCGGCACCTATGTTTCGTCTTGCGAGCTGAGCACCAGCACAGCGTCAGAAGTTCGGAAGCGCGCCGCTAGCTGGCGCCAAATCCCCGGCCAGCGTAAAGTAGTCGCGGGAAGCCCTTCACTCTCTCTCTTCCCCCCCCCCCTTCCCTCTCGCCTGCGCTCAATAAAGAAAGGCAAGCTTTAGTTCAGGTTCTCTTGCCGCTGTGCACTTCGTGAGTGAATCAGTGATTCCCTTTTATTCCTGTTGACCACCTTATATTGCAGGTGTGGCCGCAGTTTATTCCACCCGGGGAAGAGCGAATGCTCTGACATTTTAATCTATCTGTACCACGTATGGTAATTCTAGCACCGTGTTTCTACCTTTTAGAAAGCCCAGGTCTGCAGACAGTTTTTCACCGCAAAATGAGCAAAAGACACGACCGCGACTTAAGTTGTCTGTTTCAGCAAGCAAGTAAAGATCTCCTGGGTCTACTTAATTCTTGTAGAATTTTAAATGTCGTAACCTAAATTCAAAATTCCCGCGCCAGAGTAAGCTGTCATATTTTAGAGTGGACGCTCAAAAAGAAATAAAACATGTTTTTTTAACACTTTGGGTAGACAAACTCAACTTGTCTTATCATACGTTTCTTTTTGTTAGTGTACGCTGATGAATTAAATGGTCACACAAAACGCGGGCGCATGACACACTGGCCCGAGAAACTACTATGACTCATGTGTGGCCCACTCATCAGTCACAGTAGTTTCTCGGCTCTGCCTATTACAGCCAGTTTCAGTGCTATAAGACATCTATTAGGACATTATAATGACATATAGGAAACATCAAAACGCAAAGGGCTTCTAGCATCTTCCGGAGTGCCCGGTACTTTTATGTTACAACGCCACCCGTTGGATACTAACTTCGCAAAACTACCGTCAAGTACACATTGACGCACACTATTTGTTCCTGTGTAGGTTCACAGCGCCTCAGTTTCCAAGCAAATGTAGGACCCGCTGACGTGCAGCCGCCTGGCATAGCCTGGCCAAGCTATCGATTTTTAGACGCTTGTCTCCACAATTATTCGGCAGGTGGCGCAACCAGTCCACATAGCTAGGCCCCGGACGGCTTTGCGGAGTCGGGGAATCGAGTACACGCGACATATGTCAAAGGTTCACTGTCGCTGTGCTGAACTCGGATTTTACGAATGGCTCATTTCAGAGCCGACGTACCGAGACACTTTTTGTGTGCTTTTAGTTTCGAACCGCCCAACGTTATGGCGTCTCCACAATACAGGGTTGCCACAACTGCCACCCGCTAAACCTGATAGTGAATAGGGTCTATAGCTTGAGATATGGCAGGCCCACTAGCTAATCAGCTAGAATGCGGCGGTCAAGTGAGCCACAGGGCACCTCATCCTTCCTAGCGCAGCGTTTTCCATTGACGCGCGTCGTTTGGGTTTCCTGCTTTAAAATGAACCGTACTCCACCCATCAATCAGCCTGGTACGCGTCTCAGCATGTGACAGCGATGAACGGCATCCTGTTGTATGCCGTTCATCGTAAGCGTTCATATTAATCATGAGCGTGAAGTGTGTAAATATAACGTGCAATAAAAATGCGATCGCGTCTACTTTGCTCCTACCCTCGTTCGATTTTCCGCAGAATCACCAGTACAGAGCGGCCGGTGACAAACAGTTAGCCTAAGTTCTTTGGAGATCTTGAGACACGTGCACCGAAGCCCTGCGACCGAATAGTGACGGGAGACTGTTCGCTGCTCCGAGAATGCGGTCATGTGGGCAATGGTTCCAGTTTAATTGATTAGTCATCCGAAGAAAGTTTTTCACATCCTATCTGGACGTGTGGTGGAGATAGGGTTGACGGTTTCATCGACACTCACTGTGAAGTTCGTGTAGGAGAGCTGCGTGTGACGCTCGCCATGTCCACCCTCGAGCGGCACAGGTCCGCTTCTGGACGTTTCGAGGCTGACCTTTCACGCTCAAGGAAGCACGTCCCCTCGGCATCCTCGCTTCGTAAGACAGAGCAGGGGCGGCTGCTCAACTCGCGAGCCCTCACAATAGCCTTGTATACATGAGCCCGACGCAAGCGGGTCGGGTAGGGGGGAGCCGGTTGTCGAGCTTAGCCAGCCCGACCCGTCCGGGTTTACATGAGCTCGTTTCTGTCGGGCATAGTCGGGCAAAGATCGCTGCTACACCGTGCGTCGAGCAAGAGAACCAGGCGCAGGCAGGAGAGGAGGAAAAGGAGAAATGCTCAGACGAACAGCTCACGGTCCCGTCCCCGACCAGCAAGGAGGCAAGAGAGGAGGCGCCTGCCCGACGCGTCAGAGTATACATGCCCCTCGCCCATGGGGTAGGGTCGAGCCAACCCACCCCCTGCAGTCGGGCTGGCGGGACCCGACCCGACGGTCCTTTAGCTCGACCCCCTAGCGTATACATGAGCCCGATAGCCGGTTTTTAGCCCGACAGGCCTCCCCGACCCGACTTTGTCGGTCTCATGTAAACCCCCTGAATGTTTCGCGGTGGGCCAACGGCGGTCCGTTTGTTTTCACAGCTCTTCCGGCTTTTCGGCGCCCCGGCGATCGCGTATGCTGGAACCCGAGAATAGAAGCGCGCTCCACTCGGCATCTGCGCTGTCTCTCGATTATTTGTCCCGCCCCCCACCACGCCTTGTTCTCCTCGGGCGACTGGTTGTTGTCTTCCCCGACTGGCCCTTTGTCGTCCCTCTAGTCGCGGACGACAGGAAAAGCCTTCCACTGGGTGGGGAGTGAGAGAGAGAGAAGACCGCTTTATTTTGGCAACCCATTTCGGTGTCGCGCCTGCGACGTATGCGGCGTGCCTTGTTCCAAAGGATGCCGGTGGTCCAAATCCCATTCCGAGACGTCATGCGTGTGATCAGCTTTGTTCCTCTGGAGGAGGGGCGGCCTAGCTCCGCCTCACGGGAGGGGCCTGTGGGGTGAGGATAGAATTAGGTAATTGGGTGCGCAATGGCAGAAAATTATCCGCAGGTCTGAAAATGCGGATACATCGGACGTTTGTTTTAGTACCCGCCCCGTGATTACACGAACTGCTGTCGTTCGCTCATTCATTCATTCATTCATTCATTCATTCATTCATTCATTCATTCATTCATTCATTCATTCATTCATTCGTTCATTCATAAACCTTTATTCGTGAGGATGACCTGAGGCGGGTTCAACGGCACGGAAGTTACTTCCGTGGTCAGAAGATTGAGCACTATACCGAAGCTGTGATTAGTGCAGAGGCGACATTCTGACGTTGCGGAATGTAGTGCCAGTATAAAATATGAGGGATAATGAGCTTCGAAGTGCGCCACCGCAAAGGGCTATTTCAAATCGAGCCTTATCTACGCTACGCACGCCATTTCCCGATTTTAGCGTGCGTGATTTTTGCGTGCACTGAAATACAGTTGCCAAGATGGCGGCGCGCTTCGAAGCAAGCGTGTCTCTCTTCGGAGTGAACTCATCGTTGTTGCGATGTTTTTCAGCACGTTCACTGGTCATAAATGGTACATCGTGCTTTCGTTTGACCTCATCTCACCTACAGCAGCATCCACGAGCGAAACACTCCCTTTTATTTTCATTTCGATTCTGCCGCTCCGAGGCCTAAAGTCTGTTTGTTAAAAAAAAAATGTATACGGTTTCCCGCTTAAAAACAACATGGTTCTACTTTCACCACGTCCTTTCTCTCTCTCTCTCACTTTTTTTTTTTTTTGTACACTGAAGTAAATGTACAGATGTGACGAACAGAGCAGCGTCGCATAAAATGCTGCCCTAAAGCTTGCAAATTTCCTTTCAGCATTCGGTACCTAGAGAGCGTCCATTTAAACACATTTGCAACCATATCTGGACACGCTGCGAGGGGACAACGAGGCGCTTAACGCAACTCTCCTGAATGGCTCAACAGGGCTGGTAGCTTCCAAAATACTGGAAGGAACTGATGGGTTGGAGCATAATTTCGAACCGAGCGGGCATCCTTTAGCTATCCACACTTTAGCGACGGCAACACACGCGGCACTGTCGCAGGCTTGGAGGAAGGAAACAACTTCCTCCATGGTCGCAGACGCTGCCGGGAATGCGTATGAGCCGTTCGGGCAGCAGCACAGAGCGTAGACGCCTGTACGCTCACCAAGAGTATGCCAAGAGGAAAACGTCTGTTGACGCATGCGCTGTAGCAGCTGCAGCGCAGCATGTAGGCACCAGATGGTGATCCATGAAAGTTAGTTTATGTTCGTCTTCGAGTTCTGATTTCGATTCGCCTTAGAATTTAGTATATGCCACCAAGCGTCCATGGATGGTACCCGCGAAGTCGTCATATACATGTCTGGAGAGTTTGGCGCCGCTTCGGGATCGAGATCAAACAGAGCAGTTGCATGCACGGCGGTTAGCTCGCGCGTGCTCGCTACCTGGCGCCATACTTGCTTGTCTTTTTGTTCTTGATGCATGTAGCAATAACCACGGCGTCTGCTTCCTGAGCTATATCGAGACGCGGCGACGAAGGGGTGCTCCGGCAAGCGAAGGGCTGCCCTCGCTGTTTGAGGCCACCGTCTGTTGTTCGTCCGTCAACGCCCACTCGTGCCTCGGTTGAAAACAAATATAGCATCGCGGCTGTTTTGCTTATCGGAGGCCCAGACGCACCTTCCATCCCGCCGTGTGATTCCGTTCCCTCAACGGTAGGGTCCTCTGAGCAGCGTCACCTGGCGACAGATCCTGTAATAGCAACTTTTTATTTTTTGTTTAGCGCAACATTACAATAAGCTACCAAGCTCATTCCTGAGAGTGTTCCCCTTTATGCTACAATATGTAGTCTTTTTATTTCTTAATAGCCGCAAAACCAGCCTTGAACAGAGCCACGAGGTGATGGCATGACAGTGGTAACACTCATCAATTACCTTCACCGTAATCATTTCCTGCCTTCAGTGAGTGTATGTTACCTTTAGGTTACGTTAAGAGACACCTTTCGGTAACTATCGCCGTTTAACCAGATGAGAGGTAACCAGTGAGGAGAAAGAAGTTGCGGGAACCAACCGTTGAGGAGACGGAATTACGCTCCACCGCCAGTGCCTGACGTCCGCTTCCACAGGGAATTGACTGGGCCGAAGGAAGAAAACTCCGTGGTTCACCGGCAGTACGACGGGCTGTCCTTGGAGACGAACTTCGTCCGCGATTCTCCCGAGTCACGAGGGCTTATCCGGCGGAAGAGGAATTTTCAGATGTGATCTGATACATACCAGTATAGCAAGGAAACAAAACAAAGTCCCATCGAACCTTCTTTTGGGCGAACATAAGATTCGCCGGAATCGGTAAATACAGTTGCTATCCTTGCTGGTCAAGCGGACGACGGGCGCACCTTACGTCCAAGCATCTTCCACCTCCCGTCTGACAGATACCACATAACGCCGTAGCCTTTATTTGCTGAAATGCTGCCTTCTATGTATGGCGGATTTCTCCCTTCTCATCTCCCGTGAGATAACCTCTGCATCAGTAATGTCAGGGCGGCAAGCAAATAGTTACCCTCTTAAAAAAGAAAAAGAAAAAGCCGTAGCCGTAATGACGTTACCGGGGAATCGAACTTAATCCTAACAGTTACGAAACTCTTTCTCTAAATGCCTGAATGCTCTACCTGTTTTTTTTCTTTATTACCAGTTTTTTTTTAAACACACAGCATACACTCTGAATACACAGCAACAAAGCAAAACAAGGAATGCTAAAAGCACTAGACACGTTCTGCCTAAAGCGCTAGATTTAAAAGGGCTTTACTGAAGCCAGCTGGTCCAGTACAGGTAGCCGCTCCGGAGAATTATCTTGTGCACGCAGAATTTCTCTCAGGTATACCACGCTCTCGATGAAGTAGTGTCGAGCGGGGTGTACAACGGTTCGCTCATGCCTGACATCCATACGCGTTTTCCATACGCTATTCCTACTGTATACATAATAGCATCAGCATGTCATTCGGCACTCCTTCAGAGTCGGCGCATGGCAGATATCGGATACCGAATAAATAGTAGATTGAGTGAATGCATACCGGTGCTATATTCTGTTCGACAAGGGTGTCCATTGTCACCCCTTCTCTTTGCCTTATACTTGGAACCTTTCTGTTTAAGGCTTCTCTCCAGCCAAGCTATTACAGGGTACACATTTTTCAATGTTGCAGTTAAGGTCCTAGCCTACGCTGACGACATTGCAGTGTTTTGTGCGGACCAAGACAGCGTAAAGGAAGTTACCAAAGAAGCTGTGGAGTACTGTAAGGCTACTGGCAGTGCAATTAACTGGACTAAGTGTTTAGGTTTCTGGTATGGAGACTGGGAACACACACCGGAATACTTTTGTAACATCAGATGGACGATAACACCGGGCAAATACGCGGGTGTACCACTTGATCAGCACAAGAACACGAAAGAATACTGGGAGGAAGAAACGCAGCGAGTTAAAAATCAAACGAACAAGTGGGGAGGACACAACTTTTCTGTTTTCTAGAGCTGCTGTGTGGTGTGTAACGTATTTTTGGTTGCCAAGATATTTTATGTTCTTCAAGCTCTATCGATGACAAGAGCGTCTGTACAGAAACTTCACCGTGTATTTGCAACGTTTATATGGGCATCCACATGGGAACGCACGAACCGGGGCAATCTGTTTCACGCAGTTCAGAATGGGGGCCTTGGGTTGACGCATCTATTTCTCAAGCAAATTGTGACTAGATTTTCTTTTCTGCGTGAGCAAAGTGACACCTTTCTAAGGACCGTAATCCAAGTGAGATTACATGAGTCACTGCCTGATTACGTCGTATCTGCTTTTTCAAAATCGGTGGCATTAAGCCCCTTTTTGCCTGAATGCTCTACCCAGCTCAAATGATGCTAGCCTGGAAGTGCCACTTAGTATTTAAGCCATCGGCAACGCCCTGCGAACTGGTGCAGACCTCGACATTTGATTTTCACAGCCGTATCAGAGCTTTGGACCAAAGAGCGTGCCAAACATTTTGCAAATTTACTAGGATGAAAGAGCTCCCGTTCACATGCCTGGCGGGCTGCGCGACGGCCCGCCGACTCTCTCTCTTGGCGCGCGCGTGTGTGCACTGTGGACACTTTTCCTTCGGCCGGATGCCACAGCGGCGTTACTAATGGTTCCAAGCGAGCGGCGCGTTGTCGGCGGGTGCCCAAAAAGGCAACTGCAGCCCGTCCCGTGGTTCGGCGCGACCCGAGGCCTATTTTAGACCAGCACGCCGCTGTCGCTTTGCTTCTATTTTCTGCTTCACTGTCCCTCGCATTTTTTTTTTGTTTTCTTTTCCTGCGCCGTCTTCTCCTGCCGAAGATATGCGGGGAGGGCGTCGGGAGAAAAAAGGTTGGTGACCGAAGGCGGCTAGGGCAGCGATGCAAGCCACTTTTGCCCTGGGACGCTGATCGGGGCGCGCTGCACGTCGTGCGTATTCGTGCACGCACCTGACCCCCCCCCCCCCCCCCCCCTTTCCTAGCGGAACGAAGAATTAAACGCTTGATACGGTGTAATTATTTGCAGCTTAAAGTCCCGAAGCTTCCCGTGGGTGACGAGTCACCACAGCGGAGGGCTCTCGCAACGGGCGCTGGCATCGCACCACTCACGGCTTTTCTGCATTTCGCCTACACCGATATGTGGTGCCCCGGCTGAGATTGGACGCTGCGTCTTGGGGCTGCACAGCCGAGTATATAGCGTAACCAGGGGCCATAGCGTAGCTACTATAGAGGGTAATGGAGATGGATAAAAAAAAACAACAACAAAAGAAAACACCATTGGTCTGCCTCTGCCGCAGCGCCGTTTTCATCGCTTTTATAGCTTCAGAATAATCTTTTGTGAGGCGACAGTGGGACATCGTAAGATACTGTTATGCACATGTTGATGGGTATGGTCGATGGGAATGATTTTTTTTCCTACACTAGAGGCAAGAAGTTAAACTGCCATTAAAAAACAAACAAAAGTCAGTGGACAGATCTTTTGAGAACAGTTGTCCGAAAATTAATAAAAAAAAATAGACGCCTGCTGACGGAATATCTACGGATGTATTGACTGTTATCGCGATTTCGAACGATATGCGAAAACAAATTACGTTCATTTACTCTTATAAATAAATAAATAAATCAGTGAGCTAGTGAAAGAGACAAGACGAAGCAGGGGAATCTCAGACAATCGCTGTTTCCACGATAAGATTCATGCGTCCATGCACAATAAATCCCTATCCCGTTGGCACGCAACGAGAACATGTATCCAGGGCGAGTCATTAAAACGAATTTCCGCTTATAACAAAAAGTTATCAGCTTCAAATGAAAAGCAGTTTCGCCTCTGTACCATCGATCAGCGCCTGTTTCCCGGTAATGTGTTTCCGCAGGCATTACTGTTTAGGCCCCGAGATTTGACGAGAGAGCTTGACGTCGTATGAATACTAGTAATCAACTGTATAGTATAGTAATCAACTGTAGTTACCGCCAGGCCTGTTTGGTTACCCAGGACAGCGATATAGCGAGCGCGAGTTAATCCAAAGTTGCATTTCTTCACGAAGGCGGGACAGCGCTTCCTGATGACGCCACGCGAGGAAAAGCGGAAGGAAAATGCTACTGCTAATTACCGACAAGAGGAGAACGAGGGTCCATCTGAGGATGTCTCTTTTCTTCCCGAAATGAGCCGAACACAGAAAGCGATAATAAGAGAAATCGATAAGTTGACCTACAGATCTTTCCTATTTGAAAAAGCTATTCAAAAGATTACGGGCCAAATAACTATAGCCTTTCTAAGGCACACCAAGTGGCAACTTGCGATGCCCTTCGGTGGTTGGGGACAACAAACTTTCGTATTCTTCTCGGTTTCTAGAAGGTGCACGGCTCGCAAGTCGTAAAACGTTTGCAAGCAAAATAAAAAAAAGAAAGGAAATGTGGAGAAATGAGAGAGAGAAAAAAACAAAACAGGTCACGTAGTTCAGAAGTGAAGAAGGCGCGCACAGCGAAACAGGAGCATGCACAGCACAGCGATCGCCTTTCTCGTGGATACGAAGAAAACGAACACGCCGCAGAGCCGCCGCTTATTTTATTATTTTGTGTCAGCAAGCACGGCGGAACAAGAGCGCAAATAGGGAGGCAGGGTTCTCCAGGCAGCGCGCACAGAAACGGAGCTCTGCGAGGCGGCGGGGCACAACAAGAACCGCGCCGTGCGGAAGCGGCTTCTGCGGTGCGTTCGACCAGCCGTAAAATGTGTGCGAGGTCCAACGAAACAAGCCGCGTTCCACAAAAAGATGAATGCAGGCAAGATCAAATAAACGAGCAGGAAAGAAAGCTGCAAAAAAGCGAGCAGACGCAGAAAACGGCTAGCAGACGATAAAGGCCAATAGGAAGGGAGGATGCCAGCAGACGACACTTGTACAAAACAAAAGCACGAAGACCACTAAAGAAAACTAACTCTGCTAGAGGTGGGCGGCAGGGCTGCAATGGCAAGAAGCCGCTAAAGCGCCGGATCTTATGTGCGTATTGGTGAGCGCGTTCGTAATGCCCCCCCCCCCCCCCCCCCCTTTTCTTGCTCATCGTCAACAATGGTAAGGCGCGGATGGGACGCGGGTCCGTGCAGACGACGTGGCGCTGGAGCTGAACGCAAGAAAGAAAAGTGACAGCGACTTGAATTTCGTTCGTTCACGCCGAAGGCGTCTCCGTGCGTGTGTCTGCGAAGAGAAGGCTTGTCTGCAGAGTTTCACGTATAAGCCATCCTGGCAGGGGAACCGGCACGCCCGGCTGAGCGGAAAGCAGACGCTGGCCAGGGATGACCAATAAAAGGAAACAAACAAAAAAACGTGGAAGATCCGGGCCATTTCTGGACGCATGCTGGTCCCTTTCACCCGCACCGTCGAGAACGTGTAATGGGAAAAAAGGGAGCGCAATGTGCGTTGTGTGCGGACGCGTGCAGACGACTAAGAAGGCGAGTCAACGAGCGTGAGCAAATCTCGTGCGACAGGTCGTCTGAAGCGCGCCCAGGAAACGTCGTCGCGTTTGCATTGTCTTCCCCGTGTGCGCCTTTTTTTCTCTTTCTTGTCACTGCTTCTTGCTTGCTTGCTTTCCCCGGCAGACGTGTGAGCTTTATTCGCGTGAGCGGACGGTACACGGAGCGCTGGTTTGTGTATACGCGCTTCGCTGCTTTTGGAAAATGAAGCAAAAATGGCGCCGCGCGGAGCCATTTATTTACAAACGCGAGCAGAACGAATGATCGCCGAAACGCACGGCGCGGAGACACAAATGCCACGATAAACTTAATGTGCTCTTGGTAGGGAAAAGTGTATGGATTTGGATGGCCGCGAGTGCGACGTCGCGCGTTTAGTTACAACACTTTCCGAAATATTTGTTTGAAACGCTGAAAATGGTTCAAGAAGGGCGACGGGCCGCGCAATCCGGTTTCACATTGCCAATCCTGGCAGCGGCGAACCATTTAGTGGAGGCGAAATGCAAAAAAAAAAAAAAAAGCCAGCTTTCTAAGCTTGGTTATACAAATCGAAAGCATGTGGCTTAATTGCCGACGACCTTGCAAGGTCGTTTGCGTAAAGTTCAGAGATGGCCCAGCTTAACTCGGATCCATGACGATCGCGCGCTGCCTAGGCCACTTGGCGAGCGGTCGCGGTCTGAGAGCGGGAGAGCGCATGCGCGGTGGCTCCAGCTGCGGCGGAAGCGTGCGTGCCGGCGGCGGAGCCACCGTGGCGAGTGACGTGGCAAGTTACATGGTTTAATTCTAGTACCACGGCGTGATTGAGGTGTCCACCGACAGCCGAGACCGTTACTGCAGCTTTGCCTTCTAAAAACAAATAATGACCAACAAACAAAAATCAGGACAATGATATCGCTGGGAATTGATATAAAAATGTTAGAACAATCGGACCTTCAAAAGCAGTGAACATATAACGTTTTCGTGAGCCTAAACCATTCCTACCTTACCATGGTGGCCGCGAGTCAGGCAAAACACCTGTGCACTTGCCCACCGTAACTTAACTTTTAAGCCTGTCTAGTTTAGTTTTTTGCTAGCGAAAAAAAAAAGCGCGAAATGAGAAAAGTGATATGAAAATGAGAAAAGTGACACGAAAATGAGAAAAGTGAAACAGGAAGGAAGAGACGAAAGAGCGGATCCAAATGTTTTTAACAACGTATCTTCTACGTGGTCTTTTCTTTTTTTCGTTTTCTGGTAGGGCTGCGAAAAAATGTATATAAAACCATGTTATTGCGCTCTTGCGATAACGGCTGGGGATCGTAGCACTGAAAAATGCGTTTTGAATGAACGAAATGCCGGTGCTGTGTCGAAGTGAGCGGCCGAGGCCGCTGTCAACATGGCCATAAAAGAAATTTTCGGAAAAATTATAGGACTTGAGCGTAATTTATTCACACACTTTATAGCTGCATCATAACGGCCAATATATCGATGGGTCCTCTCTCTACAATATAGTGTTTTTCTTCGCTATTGATTTTCAAAAACGCACTTCTGCCGCACATCTAATTACTTGTAGTGATGAGTGCAGAGCAATACCTCAGAAACAAAATCTTTGAACGCATTGTACTTATCAATATGTTCATAAATAGATCTTTTAGTGGTTACTGATGCGGTGCTTTCATATTTTGCAAGCTTTCTTTAAACGCTGAAAAAAAAAAAAAAAAAGGACCGCACAATGTGTAGGTTGGTGGAAATAATTATATCAGTTGTTTCTCTGCCACCTTTTGCTAGAACTTGACGAAAAGCACTGGGGTTTAAATTGCACATTAAAAATGTACACAATATTAACAGGCTAATTAAGCGGAATATATATATATATATATATATATATATATATATATATATATATATATATATATATATATATATATATATATATATATATATATATATATATATATATATATATAAAAACATACTCAGTACGTTACAGAAGTGCCACATGGCGGCAAACAAAGCGTTGCTGGTTTTCCTCAGATGTGTTTTTCCGCATTTCATTTCTTGGTTCAGGACGAGGAACGCTCTGTACATTTAGTGAGCGTGATTCCAGGACTTGTAGCAAATAATTCAGCAATATTTGTTTGCGGATACTTGTGAACATTAAAAAAGAAAGGGCCCCGGTTTGCAAATATAATATACGGCTTACTTCCTTTATTCCGAGTTTGCGTCGTTATCGATCTGATTGGTGGAAAGGCCGGAACCAGAAGTGGTAGCCATTTCCGGTTCCGGCGTTTCCAGCAATCATATGACTCGAGCTCAGGGAGATAGCGACACTTTCGAGAACGACGCAAACTCGGAATACCGACCACCTCTGTCAAAATTTTGCTGGTTTTTTAGCAGTGTGCGTGAACTGACGTCAACAAAGCTGCTTTACCTCTTGCTAAGAATTTGCAGGAAAAAAAAAAAAAAACTAAAACCACAAGCGTCCGTGTTCGTGGTTGTTGTAGGAGTGAGTATACGAAAGCGATATTAGCAGGGGCTACTTAAACCGCGATTAAAACATGCGAAAACAGTGTTTGACTTTGTTTTGCATGGTTTGGCGAAGTGTTAAACATATATAGTTGGTTTGGTTTTTGGGGAAACGAAATACGCAGCATCTGTCTCTCTTCTTGATGCACACATACACTTACAATTAACGACATACAATTGGGGGTACAGTCGGGAGCAAAAGTGGTATGCAGCGCGCAGCGGGCGGCGGCGCTCGGCAAATCTAGTTACTATATTGGCCTTGCCAGAGTTCAGCGTTTCTTTTCTTTCGCCGCCAAGCAACCGTGTACCACAGTGAAGCCAACAAGACAGGCACTCCAGCTGCATTGCATCATCCGCAGTGGGGACGGCGTGCCGCGCTTTGTGCGAGCTGTATAGCGATAGTGACTTATTTCAATTAGGACAGCCAAAGTAATCACTTCTCGATTGCCCTTCCAGTCTCGCTGTTCGACTCCTGCAAAGACGACGTATGGCTTCGCTGCACAACATGGTTGCTTATGCGGCACCTTCGCGCAACTCTGGCAAAGCCTATATAGTAACTCTAGGGAAATCTAGTGTTCCTGTATAGACAGTATATACATGAACACTAGGGAAATCTGCAGCTAAACGTCATGGTCTGCGACACATGTATTGGGATAAAATGGGGTACTGCCGCAATTGTCTCGATCCCAGATAGCTGTTGCTAGATGGCGTTGCAATGAAGTTTCCCCTTTCCCCTAGGAAGCCTAAGTGTTGCGCCGCGGCGCAACATGTAGGCTCCCTAGTTTTTCCTAGCTCCGCCACCGGCTGCGTGTTGTAGCACTTTTGCTCGCGACTGTATATATATGTCTGTTGAATCTTTCGCAAACTAGTTTCTATCTTTACTAGCAGATGTACACTAAATCAGAGGCGAAACGGTACATGGCACCACCCTAAACGCTGCATGAGAAACGGTTGCATAACAATTTTATATACGAAATGACGCTATATTTTTGTTGCCACCTCCTGGTCACACTTCCTGTCCATGCTACTCATGAGGCAAGTGCGACGCTCGCCTTAATACATCGGAGAGTGGACGACAGAAACGACATAATATGGGCAAATGATATTAAAAAGGCAGAAAGTATAGTGGGGTTATCTCACGTTCAAACTTTAGAGTGCTCCCGGTAAGGGGCCATATAGCAGCTACAAGTCCTTCAAGTGCGTTCTGACAAGTGCTGCGATGACAGATGGCGATACTTTTGCGCGATGCCGCAAGAGTCGTTCGCCTTTGCTGCGCCGTGACAGCGCCTTCGGAGCGCGGATTTCGACAGTGAACTCAAGGCCGAACCGTGCCCGTTGCCACATTTATTTCCCAGCGCTTTTTCGAAGGGGCGACGTCCGCTCTCCATTAGAGACCAGCCATTTGCGCTAGTCATGAAATATCGAAGGAGCCGCTCAGCGCTCGTTTCGATTTCCCCGAATTCCCTGAAACTTCTCACTAGTGTCGCGTTTTATTTTTTTTTGAGATCAGAGCAAACTAAGGGTTAGAAAGTTTTCTGAACTTCTACATTATGAACACCAATAGAGAATGACACTACGGGAGTTACAACAAGAGACAGGGTAGCTTGAGGTGGGATGCAAGAAAAAGGGGACGAATATCCCCGATCCCTATTCTATACCGGGCACTGATTTCCCGACACACGTTGTATGTCTGTATTGAAGCAAGATACCAACGCACGAGCGTCGCGCGGGGGCACACACACACATACTGGGACAATCCACAATGCGGTCGATCAACCATCGCCGCTGCTTCCTTGTTTCCCTAGCGTTTTCCCTTTTCTCTTTCCAGCTGTCCTTTAGCAGTTCGCCCTGCTCCCCATTTTCTTGCTTCGCTCTGCTGTCATTCACGAAAAAAAAAAAAGATATCTGGCTCCTTACTTCCTCGAAGAAGTCCATAAACCCGATTCTGCCCCCCAGCTTTCGGGATTCGCTGCCACTGTCTTACCATTCTTTTCCGACTCGCTTCCTCTCTTGTTCGCTTTTGTTTCTGCACGTATTCTCCCGCAGGGCACGCACTGTTTGCTGCCGTCCATTTTATTTTCGTACAGAGGAAGTTATAAGCACACGACCAGCAGAGGGCGCAGTTTTTCTCGCTCCCCTTGTACTTTCTCTGAACGGTCCTCTGTATATCTGACGACGGTGCAGCTGAAGAAAATTTTAACTTTTGGTTTCGCTTCTTATCTGTGCTAGTACAACGCACAGACATTGCTATAAGTAAGAGACCGAAGGGTTTGCTTCTGACAGTGCTCCCTGGAAACATCTGATGTATGAGGGCGTGTTCCTCTCGCCCCTGGAGATACGTGGAAAGCTGGCGGCGATGCAAAGCAAGAAAGATTCAATTTGCTGGCCCTGTCATTGCACGTCCGCGGGAGGGGTCCGCAAACCGGTATACGTCTACGTCAGTACGATCTCCGGCAAGCTAAATCCCTGTTGGAGAGATTAATCCGCCAATTTATTTTCCGAAAAACGTACCAAAATCGCCATTTTTTTAAGTGACCATAGTTTTCATCATGTAATTATGGCTCTTAAAATATATTACTTTGATGATTTGTGGTTAAAATTAGCACTAAAAGTTAAAAAAAAACTTCACAAGGATGGCTTTCGCACAGTGCATGCAATAGTAACGGGTAGAACGCACCGAAATACGACGTATTTATTTCATAATCGCCAATTTTTTTAAAGGCTGTTACGACCAAGCATCCGCAATTGCGCGCTCTATTGTTCGCCTGTGGGCATGGATAAGTTTTGTGAATATGTGGTGATGGTCCAATGGCTCTAAGTGAGCCTGTTTCCAGGAATCCTGTTTTGTAAGCATGTTTTGCTTTGTGGACAACCTGCAAATGCCAAATTGACCCTGTCAAGAGAACGTCTGGAAAAACACAAAGAAACGTCCCCCTGAGGGAAATAGCAGGAAGTGCTTTCTTTCTTTTGTTCACCCTTCCAGTCGAGAAGTGCTATCCTCCAGTGATGAATGCCTCCTATCCAAAGGAGACGACAGAGTGACATGTCCGCTGACGTGCAGGACAAGAAAGGAGCATGACTCATACGGCCATTAAGTGATTTCCCGGGAATGCAGGAAAGATTTGCAATTGTCGAAAAGGGACCATGTTGGGAGCCCTATGCGGCGCCACGTGCACTCGGGTTTCTGAGAAGTAAAACCCCTTGTCAGAACCAGCCTGTGGTTTCTTTGCTGAAGAATAGAAATGTACCTCCTCTCCTCGCCGTTCCCAAGCTTTTCCCGCCAACAAGTGATCACGCCCAACGAATGAATGCCGGACCAGTCAGTGCTTCAGACCATCAGTGCAGTGATGTGTTCGATTGGATGCCGATACCTGAGGGGCGTGCCCTGGATTTGGTTGGTCAACATCTTCAGAGAGGGGCTGGACATAGGGGGGTTTTAAGGACGCTGCAGAGCACGAAATGTCGCTCTGGGCCCTGGGTAAACGGCTCATCCAGTCGCTTCTCGCTATGAACCCTTAACGCTTGCCATTTTGCTGATGTACCCTTCTTTTTCGTGTAAATAATCTTGTAAATAAGTTTTCTCAAAGTGCCATTAAACCTGCTTGTACATATTTCACCAACTTCGAAGATTCAATCCTACTTCAACCCCGAGTCTCTGCACGCTACCAAGTGAAGGCCGGGTCGACGTAGCCCCAGCGTCACGACAACTGGTGATCAGCGGTGGGATCTGAATCTACAAGCACAACGACTGGTGACCAGCGTTGGGATCTGAATCTACAAGCCACAACATCTGGTGATTGGAGGTGGATCTGAATCTACAAGCCACAACATCTGATGACTGGAGGTGGGATCTGAATCTACAAGCCACAACATCTGGTGATTGGAGGTGGATCAGAATCTGCAAGCCACAACATCTAGTGATCGGAGGTGGCATCTCAAGCAACAAGCAGGAGCAACAATCGGCCAACATGAAAGCAGCTCGGAACATCGATCGCATGTGTGGGTGAGTGCTTGGCTTTTCTTCTGATGTGGACCAGGTTCTAGAACAGGGTTAGATTTTAGAACTGGTGAAAAGTGTTGAAACGCCTTTAGGTTTGGTAGTTTGCACTGTTGTTTTGGAAGTAGCCGACACTCGGAGCGATCATGGACCTACAAAAGCTGCAGAAACCGGAACTGTTGCAATTGTGTGAGGAATTGGGAATTGATACAAGTGGTTTGGCACGAAAACCCTTGATTATAAAGGCAATCACTGATCTGGGAACCGATGATGAGGAGCTCAGTGAAGCATGGAACCTCATCGGTCAAAAAAAGGAGCAGCTCAGACAGCAGAAAGAGCGGGAAAAAGAGGAAAAGAGGCGTGAGCGTGAACTTGAGAGGGAAAAAGAGGAAAGGGAGCGCGAACGTGAGTGGGAAAAAGAGGAAAAGAAGCGTGAAAGAGAAGCAAGAAAGCTGGACCAAGAAATTGAGCTCCGGAAATTAGAACTAGAGTTGAGCAAGAGGTCGGGCAATTGTCCCCAGCTAGCGGTACCTCTTCTCAACAAGGAGGCAGATTTCAAGATGTCAAAGTACATGCAGCCATATGTGATAACAGGGGATATCGGTCTGTATCTGGCTAACTTTGAGCGAACCTGCGAAAAACTGTCCTTCCAGCGAGACACTTGGTCTCAGAGATTATTGACGGTTCTGCCCTGCGAGGCAGCGGAGGTTGTCGCGCGGCTAAGCAAGGAGGACGCGGACAACTACGAGAAGGTCAAAGCTCGCCTTCTGAGAAAGTATAGGCTTAGCGCCGAGGCGTTCAGACAACGTTTTCGGAACGCTACTAAGTCCAGGGACGAGAGTTACCCTGAATTCCTGTACAATTTAAGAGTTAACTTGGGCGAGTGGCTAAAGAGCACTGATTCCTACAGTGATAGGGACGCTGTAGTCGAGCGAATTCTTTTGGAGCAGTTTTATAGCTGCCTCCCAGAAAAAGAAAGAAATTGGTTACAGGACCGAGGCGACATTAAGTCGGCAACTGAAGCTGCCGAACTCATTGAGGAGTACGCTTCGCGCCGGCAATTCAGCAACCCAGCAGTGGATAGGCCCCGCAATCCCAAGTTGAGGGTGAATAACCGTCAGAAAAGGCACTTTGCTAGATTTGCAAACGAAGAAAGGAAGGCTTCTTCAGGCAAACGCCCTAGAAAGGACGGCAGTGAGAAAAGTGGGGAAGTGACCAATGCGCAGAACACAAAGAACAAGCTTGGGGCTAGGAAGCCGCTCACATGCTTTAGGTGTAATGAGCAGGGTCACATTGCCGTCAACTGCCGGAAAGAAAAGATTGCTTTCTCGTATGTCAGGGACTGCGATGAAAATATGCAGCTTTTAGAACCCTACCTGCATGACCTAGTAGTCAACGGGAAGCCTTGCAAGGTACTGCGCGATTCGGCCGCAACGATGGATGTTGTCCATCCGGCGTATGTATCGCCTTCCGACTATACAGGACAGTGTGCATGGATCCGACAGGTAGTTGAGGAACAGAGTGTGTGCTTGCCGATCGCGAACGTGGTCATCGAGGGCCCTTTCGGCGAATTAACAACCGAGGCTGCCGTTTCAGGAAAGCTTCCTAAGTGCTATCCGTATTTGTTCTCCAACAAATCGGACATGCTGCTGCGAAAGAGGGGCATCCTTTTCGGAGACAGAGTTGTGCAAGCCTTAACACGTTCAAAGGCGCCAGAACTAGCTACACTGCTCATTCCAGAAAAATCCACAGCGGAGGAAACGGCAGTTAAAACAGTGGTAAATGCGGAAGATAGCAGGTCAGAAAACTTTGAGAGCGAGGCATCTCAAATAGGTCAACTTGAAAGTGAGCTTGATGAGACGCGGAATGAGGACGTTCTTGAGAATAACCTCTTGCCGCCAGTGTCTAATAATCTCACGAGACTTTTAAGTGGAACCCAAGAGGACTTAGCTATGAAGCCTTATGTGCAGAGGGAAGCCGTGGTAAATCTAACGTTAAACCTTCCCGAGAAGATGGGGGACAACTTGATTTGCCTCAGCGGAAAAGGAAGCAACGCTCAGGAGCTTCTCAAAAAGACGGAGCAGAGAGGAGAACTAAAGAAATCCCAGCTGTCCGATCTGGGCGAAATAATAACAGAGTTTGAGGCCTGCTTCGTGGACAGGCCAGGCAGGACTGATTTGACTGAGCACGATATTGAGCTGACTTCAGACGTGCCAGTGCGATCAAGGTGCTACCGATTCTCTCCAAGGCAAAGAGAAATTCTGGATAGGGAAGTAAATCGCATGCTGGAATTGGGAGTAATAAAACCCTCGGAAAGCGATTATGCTTCGCCTATGATCTTAGTAGAAGCTCCAGGTAAAGACCCTAGGCCTGTGGTAGACTACCGAAAGCTAAATTCTCTCACCAGGGATCAAGTGTATCCTATTCCGAATATTGAGGAGAGAGTAGAACAGGTCAGTAGAGCGGCATATGTGACTACGCTGGACCTTACTCGAGGATACTGGCAAGTACCGCTCACTGAACGCGCCAGCAGATACGCGGCTTTCGTCACTCCGACGGGCAGCTACCAGCCAACAATGATGAGTTTCGGGCTCAAAAATGCTCCATTTTGTTTTTCCCGACTCATGGATAGGGTTTTAAAGGGGTGTGAAACATTCGCGGTGCCTTATTTAGACGACATTGCGGTGTTTTCCGACTCATGGGCGGACCATATGGTACATCTAAGAGCTGTACTGAGCCTTTTGCGTCAAGCTGGACTAACCGTAAAGGCCGAGAAATGTTGCCTGGCAAGGGCGACCGTGGACTACTTGGGTCACAATGTAGGTCAAGGTTTCAGGAAACCCAGCGAGATTAAGATTTCTGCGGTAGCAGACTATCCGCGGCCGAGCACGAAGACGGAAATTCGAGCATTCCTAGGTCTGACTGGGTACTACAATCACTACATCCCTAACTATTCAGCTTTGGCTAGCCCTCTGACCGACGCTCTCCGCAAGACAGAACCGACAAATGTAGTCTGGGACGAACAAAAGGAAGCCTCCTTCGTAAACCTGAAGGCTGTGCTGATTAGTCGTCCGGTATTGCGAGCTCCAGACTATGACCGAGAATTCACTGTCCAGTGTGATGCCAGTGATCGAGGGCTAGGTGCTGTTCTCTCCCAGAGAGATGACGACGGTAATGAGCACCCCGTGCTCTACCTGAGCAGAAAACTGAGTTCTAGAGAGAGGGCTTATTGCGCGTCAGAGAAAGAATGCGCTTGCATTGTATGGGCCATTCAAAAATTGCAGTGCTATCTTGGAGGGGCCAAATTCACCGTAGAGACGGACCATTGTCCCCTGGCTTGGCTGCAAACTGCGACATCGAAGAACAGTCGCCTTCTTAGGTGGAGCTTGATTTTACAGCAGTACAATTTTGAAATAAGATACAAAAAGGGGAAGTTAAATGGGAATGCGGACGCGCTTAGCCGCTCTTTCTAAGCGGTCCGAGATGTTCCTCACCATGTATCCAAATTGATAATCAGGTTTTTTTTTTTTTTTTCGTGCGCTTGTATATGTGTGGCTATGTAAAGCAGCACGTTTGGTTTTCTAGGAATACGTGGGTCCTGAACGTCTTGAGAGTGGGCTTTTCTCGAACAACAATGGCAGTTTTCTTTTAACCTGGTCTCTTCAGACGGGAGCCGAGTGCTTGCTTCGACATGTGGTTGAGTTTCAGACAGCTCGAGCAATTTGGCCTACAACAATCAAGACAACGCGACAAGCAACAGCGAGCTTCAAGCGTTCACGTGCAGGCCATTAAGTCGTCTCTTCATGCAGCAGCTGGGACTGCTGCCCTCCGAGACTCTTCTGGCGGGGGAGGAGGCTGTTACGACCAAGCATCCGCAATTGCGCGCTCTATTGTTCGCCTGTGGGCATGGATAAGTTTTGTGAATATGTGGTGATGGTCCAATGGCTCTAAGTGAGCCTGTTTCCAGGAATCCTGTTTTGTAAGCATGTTTTGCTTTGTGGACAACCTGCAAATGCCAAATTGACCCTGTCAAGAGAACGTCTGGAAAAACACAAAGAAACGTCCCCCTGAGGGAAATAGCAGGAAGTGCTTTCTTTCTTTTGTTCACCCTTCCAGTCGAGAAGTGCTATCCTCCAGTGATGAATGCCTCCTATCCAAAGGAGACGACAGAGTGACACGTCCGCTGACGTGCAGGACAAGAAAGGAGCATGACTCATACGGCCATTAAGTGATTTCCCGGGAATGCAGGAAAGATTTGCAATTGTCGAAAAGGGACCATGTTGGGAGCCCTATGCGGCGCCACGTGCACTCGGGTTTCTGAGAAGTAAAACCCCTTGTCAGAACCAGCCTGTGGTTTCTTTGCTGAAGAATAGAAATGTACCTCCTCTCCTCGCCGTTCCCAAGCTTTTCCCGCCAACAAGTGATCACGCCCAACGAATGAATGCCGGACCAGTCAGTGCTTCAGACCATCAGTGCAGTGATGTGTTCGATTGGATGCCGATACCTGAGGGGCGTGCCCTGGATTTGGTTGGTCAACATCTTCAGAGAGGGGCTGGACATAGGGGGGTTTTAAGGACGCTGCAGAGCACGAAATGTCGCTCTGGGCCCTGGGTAAACGGCTCATCCAGTCGCTTCTCGCTATGAACCCTTAACGCTTGCCATTTTGCTGATGTACCCTTCTTTTTCGTGTAAATAATCTTGTAAATAAGTTTTCTCAAAGTGCCATTAAACCTGCTTGTACATATTTCACCAACTTCGAAGATTCAATCCTACTTCAACCCCGAGTCTCTGCACGCTACCAAGTGAAGGCCGGGTCGACGTAGCCCCAGCGTCACGACAGTGACCATACTTTTCTCCATGTCATTATGGTTCTGAAAATATATTACTTCGATGGTTTGTGGTTAAAATGAACACTAAAAGATAAAAGCAAAAAAATTTGTTTTCGAGGGTGGCTTTCCCACAGTGCATGCGCATTGTGAAATGACTCTTTTGAGCCTTCAAATTAGGCGCCAAAGGCGCAAAATGTGTGTTTTTTTATGGTTGACTAACTCCCTTTAGTGTTCAAAATTGCAACCAATGCAATTGACGACCGTAACTCGTCTTTCGAGATGGCACCACCGCAATATCGGACCGGACGAGTGTAACTCGTCATTGGCGATTTTGGTACGATCTGCCATGACGAGTACAGCTAGGGGTTGGCGGTTAAAGGGTTAGAGAGATTACTTAGACTAATACTAAAGCTATGCTAAAGGGTTCCTAGTCGGGACACATGAAGAGTCCCAGTCGGTACCCTTTTAGACGGGAAGTGTAAAAAACAGGAAGAGAAGGGCTAGTCGCGCGTTTCCTCGACCTACATTCTGTCGAGTTCGCGCGTACAAGGCTATACAGACACGGTTCATGGGTCAAGCCATCAGGCTCCGTACTTTAGACAAAGGCTTCCCGCGACGGCCGCGTTTTGCGATGGAGGCTAGAGGCACCCGTGCGCTGTGCGATGTACCGCAGGTGGTTGCAATGAATCGTAACATCTCGTACACTGAGAGCGTAGTCCATGTGTCGTTTTGCGACGTTGAACCCTATAAATTGCGATCTTCTACGATCTCTGTCTTTTGGTGGACGCACGGTGCGCCTAGTAGTTTTTCCGAATCCAATCCTTCCAGACAAATAGGGTCTATGATTATGTTTTTTTTTTTCATAAATGTGTTTCATCATGCCTACCGTGTCTATGTGCAGTGTGTTTCCTCGGCGCCTAAGTTGGTCGTATCATTCCTGCTCATACTTACTGCGGCCATTTTGTTGAGCTCGGTTGAAGCGAGGAGCCTTTGATTGCAGTCTTTCCTCGCTTTCATATTTTTTCTCCCTCCCTTTCCGCATTGTTCGTGGAGAGGGCAGCAAAGCACTCCTCCCGGCATTCTTCCTTTATCCGCCGCCACCCGCCGCGGCGCGAAGCCACGCGCCAGTCGTCGAGTCCGCTATGTGTCGGCAATTTCGCGAAGCCCCTCCGGCGCGCGTTCTTCCCATACCCATTCCGCTCAAAACCGTGCAGCCTCTGGGACGCTTCGCTAAACGCGCTGCCAGGATGCCTCTCGACGTTGCTTCTCCGTTTTATATAAAAACAACAGTATTCTTCTGTAGCTGCCGAATTGTTAGACGCTCCGTTAGATGGCGCTACATTTCGTCTTATTAGGCCAGTGATCGTGATCAGTGTTATGGTGCATTATCGGAGGAGTTGAATCCTAATTGTTCTTGTTAGGGCGTTTCGTCCCGCGCGCATGTCCGTTCTCCGCGTCTACGCTGTCCGACGTCGAGGCAATGTAGCGCAAGTATTGCGTTACGCGAACTGCATAAGGTGCCATTTCGAGCGGGAAGATCAAAGGACACAAGTACGCAATCTATACGCAGCGTGAGAACGTTCCGTTGGATTTGCGGTACTGCCACCTAGCTCACATGAACAGTACACATTCTGCACTGCACGGTTTTTGAATATCCCAACTACGATCGACAGAAGCCTTCTTCCTCTCGCCATCTCCTCTTGGTACTCCAGGGTTCTAGGTTCCATCAAGAAAAAAAGAAGAGCGAGCGAGTCGCGAGAAAGCAGAGAGGAATGCGCAGGGAAAAAAAAAATATTATAAAGCGCCTTCCGCACGCGGTTAGGCTTTGCGTTTTCCTTTGGGGGCCCTTCTGTTTCGGGCAGCCGGATGTAAGGAAAAGGGAAGCGCCTCGGGGAGTTGCTTTCACTCGAGCTTCCTTTTCCCTACTGCTTCTCTCCCTGGGATTCCGACGGCTGTACTATCATAGCTGCCCCGTCGTCGTCTCTCTCCTTTTCCAGCTTTCACCCCTACTTCGTTCTAATGTGGAGTGACTGGAAGAATCGTCCACTGGAGACGCAGGGAGAAGAAGAACCGTGGATCAAAGTGAAGAAAGAACAAGAAACGAAACACACTACCGCCGGGTATAATGGGAATAGGCTCTGGGCACAACAGGGAAAAGAGGTAGCGAATTCTGCCGCCGTTTCCTCGGGAAGTCCCGGAGAGAGCGCGTTTCTTCTTCCACGACGGCTGTTGCTATTCGCCGAGCCATACACGTTGTCGCAACTGCGATTTCGGCGTGAACATTCACCGAACTTGAGCGACTTGCTGCTGCATAAAGTGTCATGGTGAGAACCGCGGTTTGCACAACGTGTCTGCTTGCATGACTCATTTCGTCGTCGAAAAACCCTGCACTCGCGCTACTCCGCGTAAGCCTCGAACTACAGATAGAGCAGGCATACACCTTTTCTCTCTCTTCTTTTTAAAACTCCAACCTTTCCCTTACTTTATGGCGCAGTCGAACTGAACTGTTCCCACTGCCTCTTCTTTCAACTGCTTAACATCGCTACACGTACGAGAATAAGCGATCCTAGAAGCGCTCCGAAGCGTTCCACTTGAGGACGACGAATGCTGCATAGTGCGCACGGCGCGGTTGGGCTCCTGACACCTCCCGACGTTGTGGTAGCGCTACGCGCGGTCGCCGGGGAAATCAACGGTGAAAACACAAGAACGAGGACAGGAACAAGTTTTTTTTTTTTTTTAATCGAAATCTTTGGGAACGTTGAGAAATTACCCGAAAACAATGATACGTGCACGACTTATTGTCTGGTACGTACGCCAAAATTGGAGAACAAAAATATATCTACAATTTGTTTGTTGCTCACATACGTTCAGTATTCCGTCTTCTAGAGAGTAATAAACTTGTGGCTGCGTTGTGAACTATAGCTGTCTACGCTGTAGTGGAAACTGACGAATACAGACAAAGAGGAGGACATACATATGAAGAGATTTCTGAAGTTTTGGATGGTTGGTTGTTTTATAGGGTTTAACGTTCCGAAGCGACTCAGGCTATGTGGGGTGTCGTAGCCGGAAATTTCGACCACCTCACATCACACGGACGGAGAGTTTGATGCGTAAGTTACAGGAATTCTGACCAACACCCGAAATGTGTTATTTTCAATGCCGGCTGGAGTAATTCTGACGGAATCCTCTTCGTTTCCCATCTATATCACTACTGTGTCCAAAATTTAAGTGTGGAGATATAGCGGCACAATTTAAGGATGAATGGTTTCGGCACAGCTAGGTCCGAGTCAGAGACCCTAGACCGAGCAAGCACGTTCGTATGTACGCTTGGTAGTTACGGCAACGAATTTTTTTAAAAGAAAAGCAGAAGTGCCCTAATGTCTCAAGAGACAGGAATACGCGTTCTTTTTCTCGAGAAAGCCAATTTTATGCACATATAAGTGGCACGCGGAGGAAGGGCGACTGGCTTTTATATTTGCACCGACAAGAAGAACCACGCGGCACTTCTGATGTAGTAGTATTCGCTCCAGCTTGGTTAGGGCACAACTAAATGCCCAGATGAAATACAGCAAGCCGGACAGAATTTCATGCCGCAGTCGTCAAGCTCCTTTGATGAATTAACCTTTAAGCACGATGTCATCGCTGAATCCCAAAATATTTGAAAATGCATACGATCAACTCAACTACGCGCGCTGTATTTTTTTTTCCTGCACAGCCAACCACCATCGCACTTTCAGTGGTGGCCGAATGATTATACATGTTTAAGACATCGTTTAGTTTAAGAGGCTGGTCATATGGTAGCGGGCAGACTTTCACATAGGAAAAGATCTCCCTATAAAATGCGAGTCAGTGCAGTTTTCTCATAACTACTCCTTCCTCGTGACAATGTGCCCCCGATCCACGCTTACGAGGCTTGTGGCCTTCCATTCTTCCGAGCTCCCGCCTTTCGGCTTCACTGAGCGGGTACTATGCAGGTGGCGCTAGCAGTAACGTCGCGTCGCGGTGCCTACACCCTAGCGGTGCTTCGATGTGCGCGCACTCCCCCGTCGCTCCGTCGAAGACGCGCGCATCGAAGAACCTCATATCGAGCCAGGAGAGATGGTGCGGTTAGTGCGATGAAGCAATTTAGAAGTCAGCGACTTCTTACTATCACCGGCGTTGCTGCACTGTTGTGGCTAGAGACTCGCGATGCAGCTGCAAAGGGTTGCAACGTCGCACACCGGAGTTGCAACATTCGCGCAGCCGTGACCACGTGGTCATGACTGTCTTGGACGAGGAGGAGGTACTCGAATAAGAACCCACTTTCCACGCCGAACTATCGCAGCTGCTGCGTTTGTCCACGTCCGGCCGGGGGCTTAATAAAATGCGAGCAGAGGTCGCAGTGTGCTTTAAACGCCCCAAGCAGCCACCTTTTCAACGCGCTGATCTTCCGAGGAAAAACAACGAGTTAGCGTTCTTCAGCGAGCAGACCTGCGGGGGTTAGGTATACTGGCGCGGGATGCGTCCGCCATGAGTCAGGGAAAGTTATGCATGCCAACAATTCTGGGACGAGAAAAAGACCCCTCCCTCTTTTCCTGCCCCAGCCCGGCATACGCGAGCCAGCACCGTTGGCCACCGTGAAGCTGGTAACGCGCTGGCGTCATCTGGCGGCTGAAGCGCGCTTGCCTCCTCCAATGTGGCGGTTCTACACAGCACAATGGCGCCGCATGGCTTGCGACGTACCGGAGGGAACTGCCCGTGCTGGGCTCTTCGCGTAAATTGTCCTTATGTGGCGCTTTCTCATCGCCCGTCTTTCGTCAGCTTCCTTCCTCTGGGCTCGGCCGAAGTTTCTAGCCGCCGTAGCGGGGGCATCCACCATCATGCTTACGGACTCTCTCATGCGATCCTCCTCCCCTTCTCTGAACCCCTCCGAAGCGACTCACTCCGGGGTTCCGAATATAGAAACCCCGGAGGGCACGGGGGGTCCTCCTCTCCATTTCTCCTACGCGCAGCCCGCTGGCACAACATAGCCGGCCTATGACGCGAGCCCCGAACCGAACGGTTTCTTTCGGCGAGGGGCAGAGCCGCGGCCAAGCCAGTGTTACGCGGGGAAAGGAGAAGTCTCGCAAGACGCTGCTGGTTCTTTTTTTTTTTTTCGCTCTCTTTCTCTCCTACTTTTTTCCTGCTTGTCCTCGGGGCTCGTTTCCTTCCTCTCGGAACACTCGCGGCGGCCCCCACCTAGGGGATTGCGTAGTGACGTTAGCCTACCGCCACCACGCGAGCTACTGCGAGCAGTTCTCGGTGCCCGTCCTCGTGCTCGGATTAAGGGACATCGCCGCCGCTAGGCCTTGTGGATCCGGTTTTGTGTGCTCACGGGGTTCTCTGACGTCTAATCAGGCTCGGATGAACGTCAGGCAGACAGCACGGTAGAAAGGACCGGAACCCGGACGGTTGCCGCTGCTGCTGCGTCGTTGTCATCGTTCTTCTTTCGGGACTCCCAAGCCGCGTGCTACTGCTTGGAGGATCGCTTCGCTGGCCGTCTGTGCTGGGCTAGGAGGTGTAGGAGCTTTGTTCTGTTCTCCACGCGCTCATCACCAGAAGCCCTCCCTGAACAATCGAGGGGATTTACGCTGTTTGCTGTCGGTCCTCTTGCAAAAGACATCAGCTCTGAGCAGCGACATCGAAGGTACATTTTCTCCAGTGCTGTGCTGTTACGTAGGCTTTGGTGAACTGCTTGTGCTGCACTCGTCAGCAACTGGAAACAGTGGGTCTGCGGCCTGCACATCGAGCTTTGAAGTTGCATTCTCACAGCCAGTTGATACCAAGGCAAGGGTGGTGGTGAATTGTGCTGGTGAGAAAGACGTCCTGGTGCGTGAAGTGTTAGAGCTGGAAGCATATGTCGGTGGGGCCCTGCTTCCAGACAGTGAATATCGCAGTAGGCAAAGACAACCAGCTCACTTCGTATATCTGTGCGCCACAATTACCATATTTTTTAGACTTCTGAGAATCAGTCTGAGCTACATGCACTGATACTACTTTTGTGGTTTAAGCTGTTAATCAACCTTGTGCATCACATCACTTCTAAGACAAAGGTGCAACAGCTTTTGCCGTGAAGTCTTTTCGTGCAGTGCAGTGACATCATCCTACAGGAACAAACCAGCACAGCATCATATTTGCGTCTGGTACAAGACTGAAGTGCTGTGCATGGGTAACACTGCCTAAGCTAGCTGTTCGCAGCAGAGAAAAAAGGGAATACGTGCTTTGGACATTTATTGACTGTTTTGATTTTCCTGCACTACTTTTAGCACAGATGGATGACAATGGAAGCAGGCTTTGCTCTTTTGTTTGGAATGCACAAAATGTCCTGTGTATAGACGAAATTGTGCAGGAACTTATTAATGTTTGGCAAGCCCCATGCTAATTTGGTGCAGCCCTGCAAATGATTCATTTCTAGGCTGAAACAACTGTTCAACAAATTGCACACTTTAGAAGACAGACTGTGACGGATCACACAGTCTACTTTACTGCAACTGTTGTTTTTCTTGTTCCACATTTTTGTGCTCAACTCGGTTTTTCAAGTGTGTGTGTGCCTTTTTTGAATCAGTACAGTTCCAACCAACTCAGAAAAGCGGCAAGAAAACTGCAAACAAATGCAAATGTGCCCAGAAGTATTCTGTTACATACGTCCTGGATGACTTGAACGTCACAGCTATTGAACAACAGCTGGTGCTGGGACTCGGCAGATTGATAAGCGATTGTCTCCAACAAGGCAGCTGTGCAAAAGGGAGTGTGTGAGAAGGAGGAGCTTGTAGTGTTGAAAACTGAAAAGCAAGGTGCCATTTGGTTTTGAGACCACCGTGTCTGTCTAATGTGTACAAGTTGTCGACTGCACTCACTACGAAGTCTCCGACCAACGGGCCATGAGAAATTTTATATTCTCCCGAGCTCACCCATTTTTCACGAGCACATTTTCTGGCTGGAGAGCTGAGCTAGGCCTGCCCAAACAGCTGTGAAGAGGGTCACTGCACTTATTTCCAGACTAAGTGTGCACACAGTTTTTGCGACCGAGAGAATCGCGCACTGCATCTGTCAAGAGTTGTTGAACCAGTGTGCACTGAAGGAGTTTACCGCAGGGAATAAAGCTCTAATAGAAAGTGTGAGGCATTGACGGTGCCATCATACCATTTCCGTCAGTTGTGGAGGGTGAAGTGGCAGCAAATACGGACTACAACATGGCATCAACTACCACCGATGGAACGCTTACTGGAGCACACATGGCTGCAGCTGCAGCAGCGGCAGCTGCAACACCAGGTACCAACCCTGCTGCGCTGCAGTTGGCTTTGGATCCGACACTACAGATGTTCCCACGGCTAATTGACCGACAGGCAATGAACCTCTTTGGATTCCCAGCCATCATGCAACAGGTAACAGTGAGACATGTGACCAGTGTTAACATTTGTGACTACATAACTTTACAAGAACCTGGAAACGAATATAAGGAAATTGAGGGCTTCATCATGATAAATACAAATGGAGCCAGCAGCCACTGAGACCAAAGAAAACGTAGGGGACATTTTTTTGGTGCTGATCAATGTGAAATAGTAATCACTGAGATAACTGATTGGAAAGTGGGAGAAAAAACAACCAAAGCTGTAGTGGGTTCTGAACCCATCATTGCAAATTTCAGTCTACCACTGAGCTGCAATGATGACTTGCCAATCATCTGTTTTGAGAGGTGTTTATGTCGCCTATGGGTTCGAATCCTACCAGCGGCATGTGGTTGTTTTGTTTTTCTTTCCAGTCAGTTATCTCAATGATTACTTCAATCTTTTACATTCATTGTCACCATCAGCAGAATATACCCACTGCTGGGCGAAGGCCTCTCCCATATTCCTCCAATTAACCCGGTCCTGCGCAAGCTGCACGCATATGACCCCTGCAAACGTCTTAACCTCACCCGCACACCTAATTTTCTGCTGCCCCTGCTATGCTTTCCGTCCCTTGAAATCCAATTGGTTACTCTCGGAGACCATCGGTTAGCCTGTCTTCGCACTAAATGTCCTTGCCATGCCCATTTCTTCTCTATTTCAATTAGAATGTCAGTAACTCAAGTTATTTTTATGACCTACTCTGCGCGCTTCCTATCTCAACGTTACACCTACCGTTTTTGGTTCCATAGCCCTGTGTGCATTGTTCTCAACCCAAGTAGAACCCTTTTCATTAGCCTTCATGTTTCAGCCCCATAAGTGAGTACCCACTAATAAACACTTTCCTCTTGAGTGATACTGGTAAGCTGCTAGTCATAATGCACCTATCCCAATGTTGTTCTCCTAGTTATTTCGCTTTTGTGGTCCAGATCTGCAGTTACTACCTGTCCTAAGTAGACATATTTGCTTACTGCTTCCAGCACTTTGCTACTTATTTTAACTGCTGCTTTTTTCCCAGGCTGTACAACATTACCTTAATCCTCCGCATATTACATTTTAGGTCTACCTTTCTGCTTCTCCTGTCTAGGTCATTAATCATTAGTTGCAGTTGGCCCCCTGAGTTACTTAACAAGGCAATGTCATCAGTGAATCGCAGATTATTACGATATTCTCCATCGACCCTGATGCCTAACTGCTCCCATTCTATGCTCTTGAATACACCCTCTAAGCAAGCTATAGATAGCACTGGGAAGATTGCTTCTCCTTGCCTAACACCTTTCTTAATTGGAATTTTATCATTTTCTTTAAGGAGAACTATGGTTGCAGTGCAGCCACTATAGGTGTCTTTCAGTACTTGCACATATGGCTCTCATACACCCCGATTTCGCAATGACTGCTGTGGTTTCGACTGAGTCGAATGTTTTTTCGTAGGCAATGAATGCTATGTATAGGAGCTGGTTATATTCCGAGCAATTTTCTACCACCTGGTTGATAGTATGGATATGATCGATTGGAGAGTACCCTTTCCAAAAACCTGCTGGATCCTCTGTTTGTTTGAAGTGTGATGTCCTGATCCTATTAGCGATTATCTTGGTAAGTATCTTGTATGTAATGGATAGTAAGCCAATTGGTCTGTTATTTTTAAAGTCCTTAGTGTCCCCTTTCTTATGAATTAAGATCATGTTAGCATTCTTCCATGATTCCGGTACATTCAATATCATCAGCTATACAGGAAGGAATTGCATATACCGGAAGGCCAGTTTTTATAGCAGATCACCTCTGTCCTTCAACAAATATGTGGTTACCTGATCTTTCTCAGCTGCTTTCGCCCTTTTCAGAGCTTCTAAAGCTTTTAACTCCATCCTTCGTTAGTGATGGAACGGCTGATTGCTCTTCACCACTGCCAATCTCATTATTGTCCTGACTACTTCGACTACTGTATAGGTCTGCATAAAACTTCTCTGTTACCTTGATTATCTTGTCCATATTAATAATGACACAGCCCGCTTTATCCCTTAGTACATACATCTGATTTTTGCCTGTGCTTAATTTCCTCTTCACGGCTTTCAGGCTACGACCTTTTTTTAGAGCATGCTCAATTTTCCCCATGCTACACTTTCTTATGTTGGCCACCATACACTTATTAATTAGCTTTGATATCTCCTTTAGTTCTGTCCTGTCTGTTGGGTTGGAGGCTTTGATACTTTGGCGTTTCTCTCCTTAGACAGTTTACCGGTGTCCTCTCTAACTATCCTACTGCCTATTTCTGCTGCGCTCTCAGTAATGATATCTCTGAAATTATTGTTCATTGCTTCTAGGCCAAGGTCGGCTTCCTCGGTTAGCGCTGAATATCTATTCTGCAGCGAGAGCCTGAATTCTACATTTCCCCTTACCGCTGATTCGTTAATGGACTTCTTCCTCATTAATCTGTTACATTCCCTCTTCAAATTCGGATTAATTCGAGACTTTACACCATACCGGGGTCGCTGCATCGAAGCTTTCCACTTACCCCTGCATCCTGCACAATTTTAGTGGGAGGTAACATTTTTGACGTTCAAGAAAATAGAGTTAGTCACAACTTCGTCAAATGCATTTTTCCGCCTACAGGCATTGCTGTAGGGTCGATTTTTGAATTGAGTGATGTCTTACCAGCCAGCAAAATGCTCACGGCTTGCTTCAACATAGATTTACCATGCAATGTAACTGTGCCAATTTTGTCTTCTTTACACATTTAAAGGGAAACTTTTGGGGTCTTTCTTGCATCTTGAGTTAACAATCTCATCGTACTCCTCTGAGTTTAATATCTCCAGCACAAAAAGCTACTTTTCAAAATATGGAGTAGAACTATATAAAAGACAGGGGTGGGACAGTAGCACAAATTGTACCATTTTGATACAAATACATTTTTCTGCACCATGTTGCACCAAGTGCAATAAATTTGCTTAAATTGCACTAACAAAGCTGAAAAAGTGCAGCACCATTTTTTTGTTCCGCATGGTGATCCACAGTGGTGCCCATACATTCAAAATGGTTTGAGATAGCTATTCCATTTGCACCACACTTACTCTATGTACTCGATCAGTGTGAATGTTTGGAAATTACGAGATTTTTCGTGCCGTCTGAACTCGTGGCCAAGCATTGCAGGTTCCAAACGGAACTCACTGCATGGTTGCAGCATTTCGCAATGGTCACATCAGTTGCTTTTCTTGTGGAATCTGCATGTGGGGTAAGTCAGGCAAGAAAGTGATGCTTTGGTGGCACTGAGGAAGGGAGCGGCAGCACCAGTGGGTGAAATGAGGTGCAGCACAGCACGTCATAATGTTGGGCCACGGCACGATTTTGAAGTGGCAATGATTTTCGATCACTGTGCCATGAGAAACGCGGCACCTGCGGAACACCTCTTGGGAACATCGTACAACAGACAATGCACGCGTGCACTGCTGCGGCCCCCATTTCCGAAGCACAGCTCAGTATCAGTTTCGATTTCTTTAACTTTGGGATGCTGCATGGCGCGTCACTGTAGTAATTTATATCTGGGGATAGCTGCAAACCTTTTAACTCCTACGCATATCTCCTTTGCTTGCATCTTCCAGTATGCTTAAAGGGCAACTCTGAAGATTTTTTGACATTCGAATAATCTAGTAAAATTTTTACTGTAGGTTCTCCTCTCCATCCGGATGCATTCTACAATATTTGCGCGCCATGCAATAATCCGTTCGCGCGCAACACGACTTTAAAATATGCAGTTTTCATGGCTTAAGTTGAGACTATTTCTGTGGGCAACACTGAGTTTCTGAAGTCACTAACAGTATACCGGGGTTACTGTCCACTTCCCACGTGATTATGAAATTATGAGGCTTATATTGAACTACCTCAGACATTTTATGCAGTACGTCATGATTTCCATATTTTATTTTCACTATCCAACACACGTACGAGTGTTTTTCCAATATTGTGTGTGACGTCACCATTTCATCAACTGATACGTCGTTTCAGGCTGTGAAAGCAGTTTCGGTTTCGATTTGCTGTTTTTTCTTTTTAAAAATATTTCTAATTGGAATTTCAAAAAACAGGTTTTTGTGTTGAAGTCAGGACATGCCAAGGAATGTAATTCAACCAAAAACACAAAATGATGAAAAAACCACTATAGCTGCCCTTTAAACTGTGCTGGTCATCTGGTGTTCACAGTTCATGAAGTGAAACATACTCAAAACAAGACAGGGCTGCTTGCAAACAGGCACCACTTTTACAGTGTCGCAGTGCAAAGAGAGTAGAGAAGGCCTTTACGATTTTATTGAAGACTTGTATTGACCATATGCTCTCAAATTGTTATAAAATATTGATATTGCTGCTTACACTTCTGCTCCACCGTGCGCACATTTTCTGCTCCATATCTGTTCCAGAACACATATTTTCCTGCTCCAAGAGGTCTTCAAAACATATTTTGGTTGTTCCACCCTTGAAAAGAGGAAAAATAGCAAAATGAAACTCAGTTCATGGCAAGAGAGAGAGAGAGTGCTCCAGTTGAAGTAGTGACTACATTGCAATCATTATTAAAAAAAAGAACGTGCACTCACAAGTTGAATGGTTGTAGACATAATCATCATCACTATGGACTTGACTACTACTGCCAACCAGCTAACAGCCCTCCAACTAACCCTGCCCTGTGGTAATGACCTCCAAGATATCCCTGCAAGCTTCCTGATTTCATCCATCCACCTAACTTACTGTCTCCCCCTGCTACGCTTGCCTTCTTCTGGAATCCAGTCCGTTACTCTTAATGACCGCTGCTCATCTTGCCCCTTTGCATTATATGTCCTGTTCATGCCCATTTTTTGTCGATTTTGCTAAATTATTCTCTCCTTTGTTTTTACTCTCCCCCCTTTTCTTACGCCAGTCAGTTTCTTTTCGATAGCTCGCTGCATTGTCGAGACTTTAAGCTGAACCCTTTTTGTTAGTCTGCATTTCTGCCTAATAGGGTAGTACCGGTAAAATGCAGCTGTCAAATGTTCTCTCGTGAAATACTAGTTAACTGCCATTCATAATCTGGGGGTGCCTGCCAAAGCTGCTTCACCCATTCTTAGTCTTCTAGTTATTTCACCATTGTAGTCTGGACCTGCAGTCACTGCCTGCCTTAATTAACCATTACTACTTCCACTGCCTCACCATCGTTGAACATTAATTTAGCCTTCTTCATATTAATTATTAGTCCCATCATTCTGCTTTGCTCGTCATTGATCATGCTTTGAAACGACAATGCCATCAGTGGACTGTAGGTTACTAAGGTATCCCCCATTAACCCACATCTCGAACTGTACCCAATCCAGGTTCCTAAATACCTTCTATAAACTAGTGGTAGTACTGGAGAGATCATGTTTCCGGGCTTAACATGCTTCTTATTGGAATTCTGATTACTTTCTGCATGAAATATTATGGTGGCTGTGCGGCCACTTTAGATATCCTTCAGCATTTTTACATGGCTCCTCTACACTCTTGTTTCTTAATCTCTGTATGGCTGCTGAGGTATTGACTGAGTCAAGTGCTTTTTCCCGACCTATGAAGGCTATACGCAAGGGTTGGTTATAATCTGAACATTTCTCTTTAAACCGATTCGTGGTTGAATATGATTGGTCGTCAAGTAGCCGTTATGAAAGCCTGCCTGGTTCTATGGTTAACTGAAGCTGTAAGCGGTCCTGATTCTATTAGTGAATAATTTAGTGACTATTAGAAACTGATCTGGCGCATTTATGAGCCAGTTTTTATTAATGGGAGATAACACAGTTAGCACATAAAGACTATTTCAAGCTTTCCTGCCACAGTGGACGATGCGGGCGTGCCGTCCTGCCTGCTTGAATAATGTGCATCGATGATGCACCCGTGTGCTGTGCAGTGTCAGTGCATGGTAAAGAACCCAGGTGGTCGAAACTTCCGGAGCCCTCCACTACAACATCTCAATAGCCCGAGTTGCTTTGAGACGTTAAACGCGATAAAACCAAGCCAACCAAATCATCGAACGAAATGAAGTGTGGGCTTTGGGCTTGTAGATGGAAGAGAGCGTAGTTTGTCTAGTGCCTTGATCATGAAAGCGGCTGACTTCTATCCGATATTCACGCAGATTAAGAAGCCAATGCCTCTTTTCATTTCCACAAAGAATGTGTGACAACTGTTACAACGATAAAGGCATACAAAAAAATGCTTCTCTTGGTTGAACCGCCCACTTATTCGTACTGACATATGGTGCACAGGTGGTGTACAGCAGTTGATAATTTCCAAAACCAAGTTTTGATTATGTGCCTATCTTGTTCAATGAGAATTAATTTGAAATTTGCATTGCATGTAGTGTTGGGGACCCAGAACAAGCATCTTTTGCATAGCTCATTTTTGGGCTCACCAATGAGGCTCTTCCACATCCAGTTCCTGTTCTTTCTTCTTGTGCTTGTGGAAGAAGGCATTCATGATCTGGAAATAATTTTTTCTTGTTTATCTGTTCTAATATCTCTCCCTCTTATTACTAGGGCTTATACCGTAGTCACCCATTGGGTGGTCTCCAGCCTGCTTCTTGCCAGCCTTGGCTTTGAAGTCATCCATTAGTAGTATGCAAATGAATCTAGGGAAGATGAGGGGCTTGGTATGAGATATATATACTAGCCACTGACACCAAGCAAAGCATACGAAATTTTTTTTTGGTGTTGATCAGTCTGAAATTACAACACTGTAATGAAAATAGCTGATTAGAAAGAAGAAAAGATAACCACTATGGACGAGGCATACCTAAGGAAGTAGAAGACTGAGCAGCCATTGCCATAGCTCAGTTGGTAGAGCATCAGGCGTGAAATTGGAAGGTTGTGGATTCAGATCCCACTGGCAGGGTGTGGATTTTTTTTCTGCTTTCTAATCAATTTTCTCCATGATTAATTAATACTTCACTTTGACCAACACCAAGCGAAAATCCCCTACGTTTTCCTCGGTTGCAAATTCCATGTCTTCTTGGGAGCTCTGAATCGGGATATCTGTAAATTATCTCAGGCAGGCGTCTCAAACACATAGCCTGCAGGAGCTGAATGGCTGGTACATAGGCCTGTACCACCTTCGATTTCTGCCTCTTATTAAGCTTTCTATGATAACCGCCACCCCTTCATTAATGTGACAGAATTCTTCTATGTTGCCAGCTGTGCCATTGTTGATAAGGGATATCCCAAGCCTTGTTCCCATCTGTCCATGTAGCTATGACAGAATAGCATGTGTCTGCCTTTTAGCATTGTCTACGTGTCATCTGTCCTCTTAGCGGGTTTATAACATGCTTATAAAAATACCTGCTAGTTCCTTGAGCAGTACTGCTAGATAAGGCTTTAGCATGAAGCATTGCCAGGTTCAGCTTCCAACGGAGGCAGAGATTCTTAGCACCCTTTGTTGCTTCACAGGTCTGATCACTGCCTTAGCCAGTTGCTCCGCAGCCGCCGGGGCTGAGGGTTAATTGGTGCATTCACACAGGAGGTTGTGGCCATGTACTAGATATAAGAAGGGTTTAATCCTGTTCTGATGAGGGAGTGCATTTTCAGCTTTGGTTATCGAGATCAAGGTGCACCCCAGGCCTGTTTATGCAATGCTATCAATATGTACACTATTCCTTCCTTTTTTTTCTCCGCTGGTAGGGAATTGGAAGGCACTGGAACTTGAATAGTGGTTTTCTTGCATGTGAAGCATATGCTCTACCTCTATGCCACCGCTGTAAATTATGAATCAGTTCATAAAATATCTATGAGGATGGTCTTCACATGCGGAAGAGAGGTCAATAACATGCTATTAATATTAGCACAGGCAATATTAATATTGCCTGTGCTGAGGCCACGGAAATGGGAAGCTTTCAAAATTGATTTGTGCAGGAATGAATCTCTGCACGGCTCCCAAACTTGGTGGAAATGATCAGGATGGAGAGAAAAAAATAACTTACAGTAGAAATTTCATTTGAATACAATAATCTGAAAAAAAAAAAAAAAAAAGAAGCTGGGGTGGGTTAAGGAAAAGGCAAAATAGTATGATGAGGCCTGCACAGTCTTGCGTTGCATGCAAAATACATGAATAAAATGAATGTTGCGAATTGGAAACCAAATTATGTGTACGGCGGAAAGCTAGCCTTTTCCACTCACACGTGTGCAAGCAGCTGAAACAACTTGCAAATGATGATGTGAAAACTTGCAGAAAATGCTCATGTGCTGCACAAATAAAGCTGGGATCTCGTGACACCATTATGTGCCTTCTGAATCTAGAACTGACTGTAATATATGGAATGTTTTGCATAGGCAGTTATTTGGGAACTAAGGTGTACATAATCAGATTAATAACAAGGAATTGGCTAACTAGAATCATAAGACTACAAAAGAAGGCTAATGCAGCCTTCTCAATTTTTAGTAAGATCATAAATTTACTGCATATATGTGGATTCTTCTAAGTTCATAGGCATAATTAGAAAAAGTTTACCAAGGTGAGCATGTGAGTGATAGCATTTGATTATCTGAGATGCATAGCTTGGCTGTGCCCAGTAAATTACGGCTTGAGCTTGAAAACTATGCAAGGAATTTGTGATCATCATAGCAGATGAACCACGGTACAAAAGCTTCATGTACGCATGTATGCATTCGCTCACATTGTAGCGAATGTCCATGTTTTATAAATATTACATAGAAAGATGGGAGGCCTTTTTATGTCTGGCCACTGGTTTTTGAGGATCAGTGGTAAAGCATGAGTCATCATTATCTTCTCAGTGAATAACAGCACAAACTTAGAGAGAGCACAAAGAAAGGAGGAAGACATCAACTACCACTATTACAAAAAGAGGAGTATGTTGTATAAGAAATTAACTGCAACAGGGCAGGTAACATTATTTATCACGAATCTACACCAACTAGCCCAAACATCTGCTAAACTCATCATTACCTCTTTGTTAAATATACTCATAGCAGCGAGTTAAGAAAATTTCTTTAGTTTTTCTTGGTTGCAGCGATGAGCAGCGAATGGCTCTCTTTCTATTCTGGCGCCGTCTTACTTGGCTCCCGTTTAGTTCACTAACACACAATAAAGTGTGGTTCCTCTGATGGCATACACTGTACCCAATGGTTGTCTGTGTGCTGCGCTTCACGGTGCAACAAGGAAACTTGCCTTGCTCGACTATTTTCAGACGCCAGACAGCAGCTGCACGTGATTATGCATGGGGAGATGAGGAAAGAAATAGCGCCAAGAGAGATGCCGGGGGAGGAAGAGAGGGCAGTTCGTTGTGCACAGGAATATTCGGGCACGGCAGTGGTACTCGCTTGTCTGGTTCCAGTCTGTGCTTCTTTGTACGGCAACTTGGCGCGGGTTCATGCAGATAGCATCTCCCTCTGGTGAGGAGGGAGGGACGGGAGACACACAGGGACAGCACAGCCTGAGCAGGTGAAGTGAAGTCAGTCAGTGACTTGCCATGCTGAGGTTATGCTGGCTGCTCCTGTTCCTGAAATGCAAAGCATTTAGAAATTTATGTGCAAGGTTTGCACTTCTGAGCTGAAATAAACAGGGTGAAACAAAAGGAAAAGAAAAAAAGAATCTAATAGGTGTGTGTAGTACTTGTAATGACTACAGTCATTTAGGTTACAGCAGATGCATTGAGGTGGGATATCAGCGTTGTCAAGGGACCGGCAGAGGACAAATTGGAGCAGTGAGCTTGGAGAACGTGCCGCATCAAGGTGGCCACAGCTGGCTTAATATAACAACTGTGGTTGAATACAACCATGGCTGGCAATAGTAATGATGGCACGCAGCATTTCTGCTTTCTCCTGTTATGGTGTTATGCATGCACCTTGTTTCATAGGCATATTTATGAGTCTTTTGGAGAAGGCAGTGCCATCTTTACTGAGTATTTCACAGTCTTTTTCTTTAAGAAGAAAAAAAGAAGTGTTCAGCGAAGCTTTTTAAAATAAAATTTCTTCCTTAGAGTAAAGAGCTTCTTTCTAAAATTATTCTTGCCTTTTATAGGTTCTGTGTCTTTTACACCGGCATGAAGCTTATTTGAAAACAATGCTTATTCAGTGCATGAAATGGCCAGATCATTGTTACATGTAGGCTAATAGTTAATTGTTTTAAAGCATTACAGATTGGACATACAGTGATTGCACTAACAGAACTACATGAAGAGAGGAAGGCACAATGAACCTGCCAGCGAAGTAAACTGATTACTTTTCTGGTGCTTCTTGGCAAACTAATTCTTGCACAGCTTAAGCTCGCTAATTACGGAAAACAGGCAGACAGCACATGCTTCCAGCCTTCAAGGCCCATTTGGGCTACGGGTATCACAGAGAACTCGTTAGTTGACAATGCTCCTGTGCCGGTGGCATCCGTTTCGAAGGCTTTTGGGACCTCATTTAGTCTGAGTTGCTCTAATGAGAAGAGCGTGTCCTGTACAAGAGATTTCACTCATTACACAAGGGAAGCCAATCCGACAAAGTGCTCCAGCGATCTCGAGTCATCTGCTAATTAGAGCAGAATGTGCTGTCGACAACCACACTTGGCCATTTGGAGATGAACCTCGGCGGATAATTGTCATGGATGTTGCGTAGAGACGTGTTAGTATCGAGTTAAGATGACACACACAGTATCAACTCGTGGAAATGAACTTGCTGAAAGTTCACCAAGCTCAAACATGTAAATGAAGACGGATCCACGCACGAGCCAAGTTAAGTTTTCAGTGCCTTGTGAAAGGACCTGAGGCGACTTAAACTGAGAGTGTCACGAAAAGCATATTTTTTTATTTCTCGGAAATGCACTGTGGCCTGGGTTTCTGGGCACATGTGCTCTGTAGATCTTCAATAACAAATGGGCAGCGGCCGTCAGTCTATTTTATCTACATCCTGTGCATATTCAATGATATATCTGAAGAATGGGCAACCTGTAACATTTATGATAGCACTAAATTCAGATCTTGTTGCTTCAATTATCAGATTGGTTGAATGATTACAAAGAAAGCATTCTGGATAGCTTTCGTGATTAAGATAGCTGGCAGAGCAAGCTTTTGTGGATCTAGTAGAATTGAGTGCTGCAGATTCAGTTCTAAGATGCCAACTTTTTGAACTTTAATATGAAATGTGATATTATCTGGCTGTGCAATTCACCCCTCAGTATACCCGTGTTGCTGCATGCTGAAACATGATGTGGAAATGGGATAATAACCTGGCAGTTACTTTGCAACTTGAAGGGAACATTGGACGAAAGTGAAATAAAAAATATTCACAGAATGTAAACTTACAGCTCAAATGCTGAACGGATTACCTTTGCCTGTTGTGAGAGCATGGGAAATCACATCTTCATACCACAGTGTTATTTGCCTCCCTGAAAAACAGATTAGCTGGGCTACCTGCGCAGAGACAGAAAAGCATGGGCATGCGTCAGGTGCAGCACATGTTTGCGACACATGGAGCGAATTCAGTGGTGGTTGTGCACTTCCAAGAGGCTGGTACATTTCATTTGTATTTGTCACCTGGTGCATGTCACCAGATATGTGAAAAGCGTAGTATAATTTTAGTTCATCAAGTAGGATGGGGCGTTCATCACTGCGGGCTAAAGTACCTTGCGGCTGGCTGGATGATGTGTGAAACAGCAGGTGAACTGCACAATTAAATAGTGCATATAATGAGGATGAGAGAGGAGGGGATGCCATTCCATTTATTTGTTCCAGCCACTTCTGATATTGCAAAGCTCTGCTGCGAATAATTTGCAAAATTAAGTGACATATTTAAGTCCAGCATCACACTGAGCTCGTTCACCCAAATTTTTGCAAAATGAAGTGACATATTTAAGCCCAGCATCAGACTGAGCTCGTTCACCCCAATTTAGGTATGTCAGCCTCTCTTTGGCCCCTCTGCCTGTTCGACCAGCCACTCTACTTTGCCACTACACCTGTTTAGCTTGAAGCCATGTATTTCCCAAGGCTTATAGGAAAACAAGACATCCCAGCTAGTTTGTGGACGCCGTGCAAGAAAGCTCCCTCCAAAATCAGGATGCCCGTGATAACTGCAGCCACAGCACTTGCACCTCCGCCTCTGCCAGCAAATTTCGTTTGCCACACGGTTGAGGGAAAGCAGCGAAAACAACAAACAGGACAATGCGCTTCGTGGTTCCCCAGCGAGAAACAGGCTATAACAATTCTTGCCGCGGGGTGCGAAAGCGCGGCAATGATAATAATAAGGGCCGAACAAGGAGCGCATCTACACACGCAACTCGATCAGCCCATTTGGACACAACGCGCGCTGGCGCCCGCCAGTCGGACGCCATGGGGAGCCGCTGTGGTTGCTGTAGCCACGAACCCAGAGCAGTCGTTCGGTTTTCGCTGTTTTTTTTTTTTTTTTCTTCTCTAGAAGAAGGCAGTGCGGCAGTGCTCGGAGTTCTAGCTCCGGTGCGTGGTATTCCGGGCGCTTTCACGCTCAGCGTTCCCAGCCAATCTGCATGCAGCGTGGCTTTGCGCGACCGTTATACTGCACCCCGCAGTCCTTCTCTTCCTCGCCAACTTCGGGCCGTCGTTTCGTTAATGAGCCGAGTCGTGCATTTGTTAGCGCGGTTCCAAGATGGCGGTGTAGTAGAAGGGGAGGGCCAGCTGGAGCTGCTTTTATTCGATGGGCAGTCGTCTCCGTGCGCCAAGCGTACTCGGCAAAAACAATGCGCCAGTTCCCTCACCTCTCCCCCTGCCCTCCTCCCTCCCTGGGGACTCACTTGTCACCTTTGTGTACGTATAACATCCACCTAAGTCTCACACAACGTCGGGTATGGAGGTAGAAACCAGCCCGCTTTTCCGAAGACAATTTCTCGTGGCTTTCCCGCATAACACATCTACTGCTGGCGGTCGGTCGGTCGGTCAAGTTGCGAAGACTTCCTTTGGAAAACGATTGGGAGAAATGGGAACGGAAAAAAAGAAGAAAACGTATAATGAGGAATTCGTCGGAAATCTCGTTACGGGTGAGAAAACCATGACGCCATACTTCATTAGGGTGAAATTTTTCATCCACAGCCCTGCGTCTGCATCGTACAACCCCGCGGCAGCCCGCACCAGGTTCTTGCGAAGAGACAGTAATGGTTCGCGCCTTTCTTACTCCTCCTCCTCCTCCCCATTACTTTAGCGGCTTCCCTGTCCTAAGAGATATAGAGATCTTGGCTGTTAATTTACTTGGGTCCGGCGCACACTAGCTTCTGCATCGAATGGTTAAGGGCGAAGAGTAATTTAATGCGTGGTGGTCGCATAATTGAGGCTCTGGAATCGCCTGTATCGCTTCTCCGTAATTTTCCAACGCCATCGGCTCATATTCTCTCGAAGAAAAGATCGCAAACAATTACATATAATAAGGCACAAAAATTCGGCGTGCACGACCTGCAGACGTGCACTGACGTGACTGGATATTTTTTTCTTTCCTCCCTTTGGCGCGTCGTTACATTACTCTGCATATGGAACTTGCAGGCGTGCCTTGCAGCGACGCGAGAAGATGCGACCATTAACGCACCTATCAATAGAGCGCAAAAGGAAACACCGACAGAGGTGCGAGTTCGGCGCACTGTTCTCGCGTGCCACCCGTTTCAGCGAACCGCAATCTGCACCAGCTAAACACCACATGTAACCGTCGGGCAAATTTAGTGGGCGGCTTTTGGGGCAACTTTGTTGCGGCAGCCGCAATAACGTTGCGCGGTTCGGAAACAAAATCACCAAAATAAAATAAAAATAATGTCTCCGACGCGTTGGAGCATCGGTGCCGGTCTCACGGCCGCTGTTTCCTCCCTGCTGCGCGCCGCTCGCTTGTCCGACACCCGACACGTTTTGCAAAGCCGTCCAGCCGTGCTCTGATTTCACTGATGTTTACCCCAAGCAATGCCGTAGGCGCTTTCTTTCTCTCTCTCTGATGTGTGGAGCCGCAATGACGTCACGTGAATGGGCATGAGCTAGCTACTTCACGTCCATGAGCTAGCTACTTCACGTCCATGGGCTATGAGGATGTCATGAAGGGTTCCTAGGGATAAATTTAGACCGTCTGGGGATACTTGACGTGCGCTGGCATAAACCTTGACTAAAAATTAGCAGACGAAGCACATCACGAGGGAAAGTGCACGGAGTAAAACAATACCTGGAAAATATCCATCTCAACAGTTTTATGGCTGCAGGTGATGGCACGCTGCCCCCTTTCAGCACCCCAGAGTTTACACAGTGTAGTGAAAAGTCCCGAGAAATTGCGCTATGAACTCCCACTTCAACCCCCCCCCCCCCCCCCACCTCCACACACACACACATCCCTGCTTCTTGCACCAAACACGCAAGCTTGCACTCACATACATAGAAGCGCGCACGGAAGCACTACGAAGCCCTTGTTTCAACAGTAACCGCCGACAAAAGCAGCGAAGAGAAGAAGCAAAGCTATATAAGGTCTATTATGAAAACGTGAAATACGAAACACCCAGTGAAATGCCCTTTCGAGCGCCTGTCAGTCGACTGACACGAGGGGAGACTTCATTTTCTTAACCACAACGTATGCACCATTTTTTCTTGAACACGACAACATCAACAGAAAAAAGACCTCCGCTAATACACCTGGTCATCTGTTGAGACCAAGTAAAGTCAAGCGCCAGGAAGAATATTTAATCGCCGGTATCTTTTCTGCCTCCAAAACTGTCCATTGCATCGCACCGGCAGTGAGTCACCGACGCCTGAAATGACGCTTACGGGCATTATAGCGTGCTCAGGGATCAAGACCGCGTAAACGACTGGTAAACAAACGTATAAAGTACACATATACCAACTTAACAGGCAGATTACATGCATTGTGCAGTACACAAATTTAGCAGCAATAGGCCGGCGCCCTAAAAGTGGACGAGTCCGTGGCTTCGCCAAGCCGTTGAAAGACAGCTTTTACATCGGCCGGCCTGCAGGGTAAACTTCGTATCCCTATGTTCGTTTGATGCACGAGGACAGCGCTTGTAATATATATCTACGAAGCACCGCTGTGCAATCGCCCTAAACCATACTCGCCTTGCAGTCAGTGCCGATGCGAAGGCGAACGGCGCTTCTCTTACTGTAACCGACACCCTGTAGCAACACGAAATAAAACTCTTGCGCGGTTTCGAACTGCCGAGCATCCAAAAGCATGCAGTTCGCCCGTTCGCCTCGTAAGACCAATGGACACCGCTTAGTTTGTTCAAGACGAAAATCGCCGCCCACAAAGGCGTCCACCAATCAGCGCTGGCCGGACTCATTTTGTAATTTTTTTTTTCTCTACACAGGGGCGGCACGTCCCCATGTTGCTGCTGTGCACAAGAGTGAGCGCGCCTCTCACCTAACTCAGTCTGACGATTTGTATTCGCTGCAACTTCCCCAGCTGTCTCCCCACATCACTAGCTGCGCTTACTCCGGACGCAAAGATTCAGTCCGGTTTGGTGGTCACGGCCGTGCGTACGTGCGTAGTGCTGACTATAGTCGCGCGCATTTTTGGTTTGTTTATGAGTTCGTGTTACAAGTGGACTATCATGAATCCTAACCATTACTGCCCAATGTGTCCGCATGTTGAACTCGCGATTGAACTGTACATACGCTCCGCGGCCGTTGCTAATTCTGGTTCAATGCCCCGTGAACGTGTCCGTTCCCGTAGAATTGGCGGATCGCAGAGGCGCACTTACCACGCATACATATCGCTGCTTGCGGAGGACGTCAATGCAGATTGGGAAAATCTTGACCGGGAGCTTCGCCAGCTGACAATAGGAGGCGATCAGGTAAACGCACGTTTCACTACGCGCGCACGTCTTTTTGGCCGCGCGCGCCTTGTTCGGATTTGGAAGGCATGCGCTGAAGTCTGCTCCCTGGCGCCATTGTTGTGTAGTGCGCCCACGGTGAGCCGCGAGCGCGCCAACCGCTACGGTCGCTGGAGTTCACACCCAGTGTTGCCAGAGGCTCTGCGTCGTGTTTGCGTTTTCCTAGTGCCTCGTCATGACGTCATGAGATGGGTTGATGGGATATCAACTTCATTTTGAAAAGTTGGAAGTCGTCTGTCTGGCTTCTCACGAAACGGCGACTTCTGAGAAAGCGACGGCAAAGGCGACTTTCGAACGAGCGACGGCAACTTGATTGTTCCTCGAAAGGTTGGGACTGTTTGTTCAGTAAGTTGTACATGAAATGCGCGGACGTCGTTTGTGCCGTTAGCGACTGAATTCGCAGTGGCGTCGGAATGTGTCGGTTACTCACCAGACGAAGAAAAAAACAAACTTCGAGATGCCTTTTGACCCGTTGGTTCGACGTTTGTGCATTCGCACTTTAGGTTAATGTTCTCTTTGTTTTATTTTCTCTTACCAATGTGCATTCGCACTTTAGGTTAATGTTCTCTTTGTTTTATTTTCTCTTACCAATGTGTCCGCTTTTGTTTTTTTCTTTTGCTCCGGGTGGGTGGCGGCGTTCGCACCCTTCTGTTCGAATTGTGGACGCACGATGACAAGCGCTACGTAGATGTTGCGTCATCCTCTATATCGAGTGCAAACTGAACCGCTGCAGTGACGCGGGCTGCCTACGTGAACTTGTCACGTAACTTTGTCTTCCAAAGTGACGCTTCCCAGAACTGTACGAGCTCGTCGGCTAAAACCGGAGAAAAACCGCGGATGCGAGGTATGCACCAGTGGCCGTCCTGTTGTGACTTGCCTTGGCGAAGTGTTGCCATGATGTGTCTATGTTGTACGACATGTGCGTGAAAGTTAAACGTCGTCGTACTACATTTGATTAAGCAGCAGGGCTATCATAGGTGAGAAGCCTATTTTTTTTTTTTTTTCTTCCTGCGTGCACTATGTACAGGCATCGTTTCTGCGGGCAGCACAAGAGGTGTGTGCTGTAAGAGCGTATGGAGGATGCGAATCATTAGATGGTTGTCTTGCGTCGTGCGGTCTGCCTTCCTGCCAGCTTTTGCTGCCGATTACCAATGTTCCAGTGTGCATCCACAACGCCGAAGGGAGGGGATTGATTGGCTTGTACGGCCGCAAAGCGCGCACGAGCGAACGTCTGTCAAATGTATCCGGATCATGGGCCCGATGCTTGTAGTACTACGCGCAGCGACATATATATATATATGTGTTACCCGTAGTCAAATAAAAAAGCAGGAGCCCGTTGGCGCCATGCGACAGTCGTTTCTATGTTGCAGTCTCAGTTAGCCCGCAATTTAAAACCACGTTGCCTTCACGCGCTTTTCGTTCGCTGTAGTCTGCCTATAAATTGCCGTGGCAGCCTCTTTTGCGCATTACACGGGTAGCACGAGCTTTGCGGCCTCACAGGCCTGTCGTATTCGTCGCTTTCCTCTAAGGTATTAGCGCTCTTTAGCTTCGGCTTTTCCCTCGCACCGGGAGCATAGGGACAGCATTCCGGGTGGTACTCTACCTAGCGTTTGAGGTGGCGTTGATGACATTTCCCTTCCTAGCGTTTGAGATGGCGTTGATATTTCCATTCCTAGCGTTTGAGGTGGCGTTGATATTTCCCTTCCTAGCGTTTGAGGTGGCGTTGATGACATTTCCCTTCCTAGCGTTTGAGGTGGCGTTGATGACATTGTCATTGGAATAAGAGTGATCGCTTGCGCTGCAGAGAACTGCCTGCATCGTGTATCGCATCGAGCGAGACAGTCAGCATTTTGGCAATACCAGCGTTCTAGGACTCTGGCAATACTTGGGGAAAGCGTCGTAGCAGTATTTGTAGCCTCATGACAGTACCCAGGGCCGCTGCGCTCATAGAGGCATATCCTGGACAGCAGTGCTCCCGCGTGAGCAGAGCCCCGCGCGAGGCTCTCCTCACGAGCAGGGCCCTAGGAGCGAGAGTATAAGTCAGGGACCATATAGCAGATGACAGCGCGGACTTTCTCCTGTCGTATGAACGCTTGCCGCCGTGCTCGGCGGCTCCGCGCGGACGGGCGGGCAGCGCGCCGACGTCGCATGCCCGATCGCTTCGCGATTCGGTCCGTTGTGTGACTGTGAACGTTGTGACGCGATAGCGCATAGCTTCCCGCCTGCGGCTCCACTTGCGAGGGCTGGTTTGCGTGTGCGCACTTTTCGACTCGCTTATCTCATAATTTGTGCCTCCGTCGTCTCACACTGCTCGTTAGCATGCGGTCGTAAACTATGTTGGAGAAACCGACTTTTACAATAAGCCGCATCACGCCGTACGAACGTGCCTGCGTGGTCTTTAAGGGTATCGTGCACATCTAAAGATCCCGATTCTTGTTGCTTTTCCATCTCATAAGAGTTGCTCAAGCTGGCAGCCCCCACTCGCGTGATGCGGTCTCGTGACGTCACAACCCACCGACCAGTCAGTGCTGTCACCATTCAACTACCGCCTCGTAATTTTTTTTTTTTTTTTTTTTTTTTTTTTTTTTTTTAAGTTTGCAACGCTAGGTGTCCCGGAAAACGGACCCCTTGACGCCCGCGCGCGCGAAGGGTGGCTCGGGTTGGTTAGCGCCGCTTGCGGCGGGGGCTAGCCTGCCACCAAATTTTTATCTGGTCAAGGCTGTCATTGCACCCCCACCGAAGCGGTGGTGGACGACGGCCGTTGCGACTCGTGTTTTTTCTCCCCCTCTTCATTATCTTTCTTTTTATTTACTCTTCTGTCGGCACGAGGCAGCGGAGGTGGCTCTGCAACAGAGTCCAGTAGCAGGCCCGTGCATTTTCTTTTCATTCTTTCTAACCAACCAACCAGCGTGCGTTAACGACAAATCGTGAGGAGCGGCCAAGCTGGGTATGTGATCAGCTCTCGATAGAGTTCATTTTACGGTCGAACAGAGCACGCAGTTCTCTCACCAGGTTTAGTTTTCCCCGCGGGTCGCTTGCATCCGCGTGGTCGGCTCACACCCAGACGACTGGAACGAAACCGTAGCCACATACGCTCCTTCGGTCGGTTGCGGGGCTCGTATTCCGCGCTCTTCTCGCGCCTTTGTCGGCGGAACGCGGTCGCTATCTTAGCTGCGAACAGTGCCGGACTGACGCCACCTCCAGTTGGGTCGTGGCGCGCGTGCCGTATGTTTACGTACAGTGTCAGTTTCAGCGCTGCTGCTGTCTTCTTTGCGACGCGGTTCTCCGCACCCAGCCGACGCGGAACGCGAGCGTTGATGTAATCGATACGCGTTCGTGTTGCGCTCTGCGGCCTTTGAGAGGCGGCGCATTGCTGGGCTTCGAACAAGCCGGCCTTATTTTTTTGTTTTGTTTTTGCCGCGTACAAAGCTGGTACCATGCTGAACCACCGACCATGCGGTCGGCGTTTGCAGCAGTCTATGATTGCACCAAGGTGGCGTGAGTAACTTGAAGCGAGGTAGTCTTTGAAAGGCGTTACGATGAACTGACGCGACACGAGAGGCCGGAAAAACGCCTCCCCATGTTTTCTTTTTTTTTTTTTTTTTTTTTTTGGTTTTTGTTTAAAGAACGGAAGCGCGTAAGTTGCAGACAACGCACCGCGCAGTAGGCGCTTGTTAGAAAGCTTTCGCCGCTACTGATTTCGCACATGCCAGTTAATATGCGGCAGTGTTCTCGGTCGGCGGCCACACATGGGCACACAATGAGGTCTGTAATATCGCAGTCATTGCACCTAGATATAGAAAAAAGAAATTGTAAAGGCACTTTGGACCGCTAAAGTGCGATGAGGCGGAAGCCATTATAGCGCGGTGGATCATAGCCCTCCACTGTGGCACCTCTGTTCTTTCACTCCCGTTCCCATTCCTCCCTTCGTTTACGGTGTGGCACATGTGTCCGCGGAGAATTGTGATAGATACTGCGCCTTTTCTATCCTGTAAATCAATTTGAAATGCCGCTGATGCCTGCTGTACTAACGCCTCCTAGACATCTGCGTCTGCTTCTGTTTGCTGTGTGGTGCGGCGTTCGAGGAAGCGGCAAATGAAAGGAGCCGCACAGACGCCTGGATCGGACGCCCGGCGTCATGACCTGTCGTGACGGTACATCGCGCGCCCCTTGTCGAACGCAACCAGCGTTTCACTGAACGCATCAGAGTTCACCGGCGTTCCATAATTCGTTTACAGGAAAGAAAAGGCGCAGTATTTGTCACTCGCGGAATCCCGCCATCATCTTAGCGGTAGACAAGGAGAATTATAAAGAGCGTTTCACGATTCAAAAAGCGGCTGCAGAACCTCCAGAATGTCTCTCAAGGGTAGAACGTTTGTTGTCGCTGCGGGAGTTTTAAAGCGACGAGGCCAAACGCTGGCTGATCATGACATTCATTCATGTACATTGCCTTGTGTGTTGGCTGGTTGGTTGGTTCACAGGAAGGGAAAGGCGCGGTAACTGTATCACTTGTTTTCTGTGGACATCTGAACCGCGCCGTAAGGGAAGGGAGGAAGGTGGGAGTGAAAGTGAAAAGAGAGAAAGGGGAGTCGTAGTGGAGGGCGACGGAGTAATTTCGACCACCTGGGGATCTTTAACGTGCGCTGACATCGCACAGCACACGGACGCCACTTCGTTTCGCCTCCATCGAAACGCAGCCGCTGAGGTCGGGTTCGAACCCGGGTACTCCGGCACAGTGGCCAGGCGTCTTACCACTGCGCCACCCCGGCTGTCCTTTTTCATGTTCTGATCGGAGTTTCCTTTCGTGTTATGCCGTGTGCCAAAGCCAGACAGTAAAGAAAAAAAAAAAGATCCGGGGCGTGGAGCAGTGGATCCAAGGGATGTAGGTTCGATTCCCGGCGGCGACAAGGCTTATTTATTTTTGACTCGCTCTCGAAGGCGTGGCAGCCTCTGCCGACAGCTCCCGCTGACAACGATGAGAGCTTAAAGACTCGTCGTAATGGGGTGACACTATGAATTCTAGCCAATCCCCCACAGTGGGTATGTGCCATTACAACGAGGGAGAAGAAGAAGTTGTGGGATAGAAAGGGCGAAGAGTGCGGTTAGGTGTGGTTAGCGTTAGTAAGCCCATCCGCTCCGACCTTATTCTCTCTCAAAGCGGTTTTCTTTTGCTCGGTTTAGTTTGGTTTGTGGGGTTTAACGTCCTAAAGCGACTCATATGAGGGACGCCGTAGCGGAGGACTCCGTAGCATTCGACCCCCTCGTTTTTTTTTTCTTTTTTTTTAACGCGCACTGACATCGCTCAGCAGCCCGGGCGCCTTTTCGCCCCCATCGAAAGGCGCCTCCGGCCGAGATTTGATCTAGCATCCTTGTGTTCACGCAATCTAGTGTTGTAATCACTGAGCCACCGTTGCGGGCGCGCGGTGATAAATGGGAATAATGGGAAGAAGGAAAGGGCGGCATCTGCTGGCGGCCGAACCAACGACTTTTCCATGGCGCTTGCAGTGTGCCTGCCCTGACGTTTGGGGAAGATAGGGAACGCATTCAGTGAACGTATTAGGTTGCCATTGCGCTCTCTAGGGAAAGTTTGTCGTCGCTCATTGCGCTCTCTCGGGAAAGTTTGTCGTCGTCGCTGTTTAGAATGGCACATCACTGACATGCCTGTTCTGGCAGGTGACATGGCCGGGCACTGACTTGTTAGCGGATTGTGTGACGTCACGAGATCACGTGACACGACCGAGTCGGAAGGAGCCGGCAACTGAGGCCGGACGGAAATCCAGCAGTCCGGAAATCTTGAATCCCGACTGGAGGAGCCCGCTACTCCCGGGGCAACGAAGGCGCATTCATTCGCGCGGCTTTGGTTAATGCGCGCGAGGGGAGGGGGGGCTCCGTGCATATCTAACTAGCGAGAGGCGACGCGCTCGCCTTTGATGGCGGCGTGGGCGTTTAAGAGTTACTAAGCGGCGGAATTTAGAATCGCGCGGCAATGAATCGTGCAGATCCTCACGGAGCTACTTTCGGACACTATATGGCCTTAAGTAGAGTCGTGTTAACTACTGTGCTGTTGTCCGCGATAGCACTTATCTGATCTCGCCAGGGTCCAAGAAAATGAGAGCAGAAATGGCGGAAACCTTGAATTTGTCTCACTTAATCGTCGTCAGGAGTAAAATCTTGTTATCTTCTTTAATTGATCGCACATGTGTTTCTCACGGTTATTTTCATCACAGATGTTTTTCTTAATGTCTCAGTTATAAACTACTAATTACACGGGGTCTTTCGGTGTGAACCAAGTATTTGTTTCACTTGCCGCGTATCGGCTGCCATTTGCATGTATGTGGCAGACGGCGCCGCTACTTCCACACAAGTTCCCCCATTTCACAATCACAAGGGGTCACAAGTTCCCTGATTTCGTAGACGTGTCTGGATTCGAAAAACTTGACACCTCCAGTCAAGTTTTCTCCTCGAAATAGGTTGGGCCACTAACGGGCCGAGACTCCGTTGCGTTTAAAAAAAACATTGGGGCTCGCGCGCGGACGTTTAAAAAAATATTGGGGCTCATGCGCGAACTCTGCAAGCGGCGGGGTGTCGTCTGCAACGGTTCGCAGCCTTCGTTCGCGTGTCATGACGTTTGACACTGGTTTTCATGCATGCAAATCGTTCTGGGCTCTTTGGTTTCAACGACCGTGCACTAGAGATGGGCGACCTCACGACGTTAGGTTGAAACGGTTGTGCACGTCTATTTATCGGTATATATAATGGTTCCCGATACTGTCTATAGCTATAAATATAGCTTTAAACATCGTTTCTTATTCGCCATTGAGCCCCGCCGGGGTGGTGCAGTGGTAAGACGCCCGACTACTGTGCCGGAGCACCCAGGTTCGAATCCGACCTCGGCGGCTGCGTTTCGATGGAGGCGAAACGAAGAGGCGTCCGTGTGCTGTGCGATGTCAGCGCACGTTAAAGATCCCCAGGTGGTCGAAATTACTCCGTAGCCCTCCACTACGGCTCCTCTTTCTCTCTTTTCACTTTCACTCCCACCTTCCTCCCTTCCCTTACGGCGCGATTCAGGTGTCCACAGAAAACGAGTGAGACAGTTACCGCGCCTTTCCCTTCCTACAAAGCAATCAATCAATCAATCAATCAATCAATCAATCAATCAATCAACAATCAATCAAACTTTCGCCATTGAGGGTTGAATTTGCGCAACAGATTGACAAAGCACGATGTCGTTCTGTCGCTGCAGTTTGCGAAGTGTTTGGTTTGGTTTATGGGCGACCTCAGGAGGTTAGGTCGAGAACTCAGAGTTTGGCCACTCCTGCCATATACTATGTATTAGGCTACAGTTTGTCGGACCACAGGGGCGCCTTCCGCGAATCGGAGAAACATCGACCGATAGAGCGCCTGTTAGGCGTATACGCCCGGCTTCTGAACTCGCACTTATCGTGGCGACTCCTGTGTGGAAGAGATGTTGCATAGTTTTGTCAGTCTACTTTTTTTTTTTTTTTTTAAATCATACAACTGTAATCGAACGGCCACCGACTTAAACGCACGCTGGCACGAGAAAAACTTCGAAACTTCTATGTTTGCATGAGTTTCTCGAACACTTAAGGCGAAGATTAAGTGCCGTGTTGATTTGTTTCTTCGCTCCATCCGAGCGGTACTCAAAAGTTATCTCCATATAAGGGTATCGCACGTCTGTAGAGGCGCGCACTTTTTTTCTTCTCAGTCTTAAGACGTAGAAAAACTAAATAAATAGAAGTTTCGATGAATTACTCTTGCGAGACCTTTATATGCATGCTATACAAGTTATATAAATATATAGTTATAAACGTCGATTTTATGTTCCTCCAGAGTGCGCGCCAAAAAGCTACTTGTCAGTTATTCGTCCATTCTTTTGTCGCTTCAGAGAGAGAGAGAGAGAGAGAGAAAAGGCTTTTATAATGAAATACCGCGTCCCGTTGAAAAGGAGGGGAACAAAGAAAGAAGAGCTCGATAGAAATCTGGAAATGATTTCGTTCGTCAACTGACACAAGCACGCGCGCGCCTCTCCTTCAAAAAAGAAAAAAAAAAAGAAAGAAAGACAAAAAGAAAGCCTTTGGCAGTTCGATATACGCGCGCCGCACGAGGTACAAGAGCTCGCGGCGTGTCATGTAACGACGTCCCTCCTTTCACCGCGTCCGCGGCAGTCTGCGGGACGTTCACTCTCTTTTGGTCCGTGCGGCGAGTCATTACCGAAGCCGGGCGAGCAGCAAAAGAGCGCACATTGGTGGAGTGGCGCTTTGCAAATGCGGGAATATGTCTCTGCGCCGTTCGCCGTTGCTTTTTTAAATATATCTTTTCTTTTTTTATCTGTCGTGGCACGGAAATGAATGTAGGAATGCGGCGATGTATAATATCCGCGCTCGAATGGACTTGAAAGGCGCGCTGTGTTGGGGACCCGTTCCACAATGGGATTAAATTAGTGCGGTTTCTTCGTCTTCAATTTCCCCGTCCTCCATTGGTCGGTTGTTCTCACTCCGCGCTGCCGGTGAGGTGTCATTTTGGTTTTGAACCGGGAGGAGATTACCTGATTTCGCTGCTCTTTCGAGTCGGAACTCTGGAAAGTCGAGATCTATGTTCTGTGGAGTGCCATGCGGTGGTACTTTTGCTCGCGTTGCAATATGGAGAAGAAATATGCGACGGTGGATACTCTCCTAACGCTGATTCTACATTCGATGCTGATACTCGGTAGGGACAGAAGTGTCCCAGCGGAGTACATTTCTCTTCATTGTGCTGATGACCGCGCGTGCCGGATTTGCATCTCTTACTGCTCGATTCTTGCCTCGTTTATCTGTGCGTGGCTCGTCTCGCGCATCTCGCGTGACGGAGTGCGCGTCATCTGCCCAGGGCCGCGGAGGGAATCAGGTGGGCGGGACTGAACTGTGCTGCTCTGCGGATTCAAACGCAAGCACGCAGTCGTAGCGTTAGTCCGCGAAGCGAACGACCGAGGCGAGCAAAGGTGTTTCGAATTGCACTTCTGCCGCGAATGCAGAAACCTCTCATCTTGCGCCGTCTGGGACGCGTGCGTCGGTGCACTCGATTGGCCTACCGCTCCTGTCCGTTCAAAGCGGTCATGTTTGAAGTCATCAGTGCGTTCCAGACAGCGCGTTCCGCGCATGTGATATGAGAACTAGTGTTCCTCTTTAGTACTGCATCCGGGCCTGCGCGGGGCCGCCGAAGCTAACTCCTGGCCCTCGCACAAGCGTCGGTAGAACTGCTGTCGTCATGTTTGCCGCCACCAGCTTCGCTTTCTTTCTTTCTTTCTTTCTTTCTTTCTTTCTTTCTTTCTTTCTTTCTTTCTTTCTTTCTTTCTTTCTTTCTTTCTTTCTTTCTTTCTTTCTTTCTTTCTTTCTTATGCAACTTCGCGTGTGCTGCCGATTTCGCGGGGCACGAGGAGGAGGATCACATCATCAAGATGGGCGTAGAGATATGCTGTCCCTCTTCTGCGCGCGTGTCCGACTTTGGGGATCACATCATCAAGATGGGCGTAGAGATATGCTGTCCCTCTTCTGCGCGCGTGTCCGACTTTGGGAGTCCTCCCTCGGGAGTGGGAATTCATATATTGCGAGACGTCGGAAGCCCGCGGGCTTACTCCCGACTCTTCACTGGCTCACTAATCCGGAGCGATGCGCCGTTCGAGGGGAGAGCCGAGTGAACCTGATTTCTGCGTCCTCGTTCCCTAACGAGAATTGACATCGCCCTCGCATGTCACATCGGGCCCCGGCCCGGCCTTGTGTCATCTGTCCGACCTAAGGCGTGCAGCGTTTGCCTTCAGCGAAGCGTGAGATCGGATTCACTTATTTAGGATGTTACGGGTTGTGAGCTGCGCTCGACCCGCGTTTATTCTCGTGTGTTGTCCTAGGTGCGCAAGCTTTCGTAGTTTTCGTGTAGGCAAATTGCCGCGGTTGCCGACTGACAGCGGAGCGATCTTACTTTGTAGCCAGGATTGTTTACTGCACTAGAATCAGTCTCATTAATAAAAAAAAAAAAAAGAAAACAGTGTCGGCGGTGTAGATGCGAAGCTTCAAGGAAAGTGGAGAGGCGCCAAGAACAGTTGGGGCGACTTCACGATGGCCATTTATCATTGCAGAAAGGCGACACCGTCCATTAAACCACGTCGGAAAACGAAGAAGTCGCATCCTGTTTTTCATGGCCTGCACATGTGTACAGCACGACTCCACAGTTTCCTCAGCGGCTCACAATTGTCGCCACGGCTGTTACGACATGGCGCGTTTCCACCTGACGCAGTTGCATTTCAGAACCAGTGGCGGATTTCTATCGGCGACCAGTAACGCTCTTCAAATTCACGAAGGAGCGTGGACACGGGGAGGAGGAGGAGGAGGGGGCGGGGGGGAGGGGGTAATTGCGAAGAGGGGCGTGGCCGTTCCTTTGTCTGGCGCGCGCCATGCTATCGAATAGCGCGACGTGATTTGTAGCACCTTGAAAATATAGCTTACTAATGCTCTGTGGAAAGTCATGTTGAACAAAAAGGCACTCAAAAGCACCAGTGAACCAGGTCACTAGCTCTTTTTTTGTTTTTATTTTGCACTTTGTGCCCCATCCTCTTTGGTAATGATGCTCACCGAAGCGAGTACATTCAGGAGCAAGTATGGCTGGATGTCCAATGCCCTGCACGGGGACAAAAACAAAGTTTAACGCCCGTTGCTACCGTGAAGAGTAGCTTCAACTCTTTGGTAATGATGCTCACCGAAGCGAGTACACTCGGGAGCGAAGTTTGCGGGATGAGAGTTAGCGAAAAAAATTCATGTATGTGCATCCAGGCGTAGTACGCAAAGGAAAAGCATACAAGCATGAAGAGATTCGTGCTCCGTCTACTAGAAGAGGTGCCACCTGGCCCAGGCTGGCGAGGCAACGCGGCAATTTTTTTCCTGTGAATTCGCAGTCTGCAAAATTTGTCAGTAATTACATTCTAGCTTGAACAAATGACTAATAAATGACGAAATACATTTTGGAAAACGAGAAATGGGAGCAAGAACTTAGAAAATGGAGAGATGCAGTCATGGTAGCTCTTGTACATAATCATGCTGAGCTGGTGCTGTTTGCTTTTTTTTTCCTATTTTTTTTTTTTTTTTTCCCTTTTGCTTATAAGCTATCGCTCATGTTGCCTGCTCCCGCACAGTTTTAAGGTGCTCACCTGAGCCGGTAGCCACAGACAGCATCTTTTTGAGTGGCTTTCTGAGCAGTCTATACACACCTGCATGCCATGCTTGTATTTATGTCAAAACTACCAGGATTACACAGTCGCATTGCATACAATAATTTCTTTACACCAGTGAGCTTTTGGCTTCTGCACACTTGTAGTGCTTTCTTCATTCGCACAGAACTTTTGCACTTGGTGGCGTATTCATTAGTTTTTTTGTGATAAGTTGCCTTGTCTGTAGCCCGTGCACACATGCTTGACAGTAGAGGCTTTATAAAATTGTTTGCAACTATTGAGAAAGTTGCCGAGGCACGGTCTTTTCTTGCCTGGCAAGTAAAAGGAGTGCAGGTCTCTAAATGTGGAAAAATCAATGCTGTAAACCTCTTGCACACACAATTTTTTCTAATATATGGCACTGCGATGTCAACAGCTTGTTTGCATGAACTAGAACGGCAACAAACTTGAATTTCGGGAACACAAAACCTTCTCTCCATCATCCCATCACTGTTGATGCTGATATTCCCAATTCAAGTAGACTTGGACAGGCACTGCATGTTCTCTGTTCTTCAACTGGCTTTGCTGTAAAACTGGCGATGTATGCTCTTGCAGTGTTTTCCACACCTGAAGGTGGTGGTTGCACTGAAAGAAGAACATAATCAAATGAGATGCCTAATTAAGTCATATAGTGCCTGATTGTGTTTGTGTTTGAAAAAAAAAAGCTACAAATGAAAAACTTTAAATTCATGTGTTCCTACTTACAAGGCATTGCTTTCTAAGGGGCCAGTACAAAGATGACATCAGCCACAAAACGGGGTGGTTGACGAAAGTTGGAAAGCAAAACAGTACAAAAATTGTGCATTACTGACCAGTGTGTGTGGCACCTACAAAGGTAAAAAAATTAGGGAAAGGCACTTTTCAACTTCAGTTACATGCTTTGCCTTACTTCACTGGTTTTACATGATGTCAAAAATCCTGCAGCCACGAAGCAGAGCACCTTATTAGCAAGCACAATATTGCTTACACTTTCTTGTCTTATGGCCTTAGGTCATTGCTTCTTGCACACTTAAAAAAGTGCAATTTGTGGTTATATGCATACATTGAGCTTATGGCCATTTTACCAGTGATTGACAAACACATCTTTGCCTGCTCTTTCTGCTCTTTGACCTCTTGCATTATTAGACTGTTTCATCACACTTTACTGTTTGATTTCCCATCATACCGGAGCAAGGTACATTTTTGAGGGTAGCTTGAGAAGGGTTTGATCGGCTACGGATGTAACGATAGGTCTCTGGTGACAAAGAAACCGTGCTTGTTATTGCTCGACTATTTTGGTCTGTTGTGTCTCCCCCTGCAGTTTTTGTTGATGGTGAGTGACCATTTTCCGCATCTTTTTTTCTTGTTCCTTTTGCAGGTAAGTTTCCCGAACTCACACTCCTCCTGTTACTGGGTCCGCTGCTGCCAGTTGATCTTCACCCTCTGGGATGCGTGAGTGTGTTATTTCTCTACTGTGGCCCCGATCACGCGATGCCCGAGGTGGGGGATGCTCTCATGTACTTCGGTTTCCGTTGGTGCCCCCTGGCCCGACAAGCGCCAGTGAGGAGTCTTATTCGCAATATGCGAGCGGTAGTGATGGCATAATGTAATGATCACTTCTCGATTCCATTTGTGAATTTCTTGCCCACGGCATTGCCTTGAGTGATGTCACGTTTTGGGATCTTTCCGGTGAAGAATGAGCATGGGATGTGGTCATCTGATGAGAAGAGAGGAGTCGCTGGAGAAAGATTTGATGTTGGAAAAGGTTGAGGGTCGCCGGAGAAGGGGTAGGCAGCGAACGCGATGGTTAGATGGCATTCTCGAGGCATTGCAGATGAAGCTATGTGATGTTAAGAAGATAGTGAGAGACCGGAAAGCGTGGCGTGACATGGTCCATAGGGTCACGAAGAGTCGGACACAACTGAACGCCTGAACTGAACTGAAGGCATGGAAGTCTGAAGTGATTGAATGAAAGTCTACATTGTTCTAAGAATCCTTAATTATACCGAATCATTGGTTTTTGGCACCGGCATCCTGTTTTGGAAGCTCGGCAGTGCTCTTTCAACATATAACGCCATGTAACTGAGATCTCTGCATTGTGTTTTTGATAAGAAATAGCGCGAGTAAATCCTGTATTCATTCTCCTTCGTTAAAGTCACCGTCTACTTAGCCAAGTGCCTTTAGATTCCTGAATGAACACAGTCGTAGACGCTCATTCACTGAAGCTGGGGGAAGGTTATGATGCCATATCCTGGAGATGAACCCAGTGTACGTCCATTCTCTTTATGTGAAGCCTCCAACTTGTGCCACTCAAAAAGGACGCAGCTGCTGCAGCTACGGCACGTTACTCGTGACATACATGTCGGTGCCTACCAATACAGGGGTGATGGTAACTATGGGTGATGTGACTAGCAAAGCTGTTAATATGTGCTTTATGGGAGCATGAGGCGTGCTGCTTATATTGAATCACGAAAAGTGAGCAAGAAGGTATAAATAGAAATGCACAACATCTGCATTACATTACCGCTTCCTTTTCTGTGTCTTTCCAAGGCGTATAAAAACCTGCAATACTTGTTATTATCAGGGAAACATTGTGTACCTGGAAAATTGCTGAAGGCTGAATGAACTCTTGTCACCCTAGTTATGCAAAGTGATGGTATGTCACTTTCTGGCGACATTGAAACATCCTCTGCGTAATGTTCCGAGATGGCTCAGCTTCTCTCGGATCCATGGTAATCCTCTTTAAACCGCGGCCAAGCGGGCAACTAGTTACACGGTCTGACAGCGGCTGAGTGCATGCGTTACAGCTTGAGCTACGGTGATGAAGGGAGTGCGCATGCTGGCGGTAGGACTACTGTGGCGAGTGGCATGGCTAGTCACATGCTCTAGGCAGCACTGCTCCGGTACAGCTCAAGGTCGCTGAAGGTCAAACTGAGTCGGTGAGGCTTGCGGAACATGGTTTAGTAAAGCTTTTACTTTAAAAATTTGCACAATGGTCTGCTGTGAGGTTTGGCAGTACTGTGAGTCCCCAGCTTGTGACCCATTCAGTCTGTCATGACACCGTTATGCAATTCTGACGTGTGCATGGCGTCGCATCCTGTCCCCTTTAGTTGTTCGTTTTTTTTTGTCCACCAAAAAAGGGAGCTCTCTATATAGAAGTTGATTGTGTACTGAATCCCGTCCTCCTCGGTAAGAAGGTCTTGAGTGGTGCAGATAGATGAACCTAGCCATGTTCACAGGTACTTTTAGGGCTTAAGGTACGACTAGCAATGTGTGGAACTCACGCACTTGTGGCGTTTGATGCGAGGCGCCACACCAGCTTAATGTGCATTAAACTGAACAAAGGGTCCTTTCAGTGGAAAGGCAAGGAAAAGGGATGGGTCTCTCAACTTGTTCATTTGAGCAAGGGAAATGAGGTGATGTGGGAATGTAGACAATATCCCATTACTAGCTGAGGTTTGTTATCTCAGTGGAGTTGAATGGAGGGCCTTGAACACTCACAACTTCTGAAGGCGTGCCAAAGCATACATACATATCTTTGAACACTGGGATCACAGATGAGGTTGTCAGCATTTCCTTGACCACCGGAATCTTCCTGCTATGGATGTGCCAGTAGTTTTCTGTCAAGGAGTGGCTCTTACCGGTTAGCTTGCTGATGGCGTTGCAAACCTCACAGATAGACGTATACCCCAATGTCCTGGTTTATTCTGGGTCAGAGGTGGTGAGCTGTATTCTTGCATGACATGGTGCCTCGATGGGTCATATGGAACCTTGGGGGCACTTCCTTCTGGCATGTCGGTGGCACGAGCCGCCACAACACAAACCATCAGTTATGTATAGCTCACTCTTGATTTTTTTGAAATTTTGTCAGGCTATCTTCCTGAATGTACGTGGCTAAACGTTGGTGTAGCTGTACAGTTTATCTCAGCTGGCTTGGGGGTTGAAGCTTGCACCAAAGTACATGCCAAAATCTGGTGCTCTTGGTCCAAAGTCTTAATGATCACTGCTGCATCAGGAGCTTGACACAAGGAGTGTCGGCAACTGTCGGGTGTTCACCAGGTATGTACACCAACTTCACAGTGTAGTTTTGGAGCCAAAGTAGGAGGCATTGTAGCCTCAGGGAGATTTCGTGGAAGTCCAGACACCGAAGACCGACGAAAGGTTTATGATGAATCTCAGCCACAGTGTTGAGACCACAGATATAATAGTGAAACTGTTCACAGTTAAACACAGCAGCTAATAGTTCTTTCTCAATCTGAGCACTGTGCTGGTGTGAGTGCTACAGGTGCATAAGCTACTGGGTTATCATTCTGAAGGACGCTGCCGATTCTATAGGAACCTGCATTTGTGAGTAGATAATAGGCTGTACTGGGTTCAGTTAATGCAACACTGGTGCTGCTTTCAGCTTGCTCTTGATCTCGTTGGAAACTTCTTACATCTTGGTAGTCCAGTGCCATGAAATATCAGGCTTAAGAAGTTCTCGAAGGTGCTGTGTCTTTTATAAGAAGTTTGGGACCAACTTTGTTAGGTATGTTGCCATTCCCAGGAAGTGAAGAGGCTCAGCTTTGCTGGTTGGAGCTGCTGTAGAGTTGATGGCCTTGCTAAGATCACCCTTACTGTATCAGCTGATGTTCTAGATTGGCAACTGAGGTTAAATCCAGTTTGAATTTGTTATAGTTCAACGTGTGGTTAATTTGTGCTGTGCTTAACATTTCACACAAATGAGTCATGTGTTCATCAGGTGTTCTTGATAGGATCAAGATGTGGTCAAAGTATGCAGTTAAAACACCTTGATGTTCAAAGGTACAGTCAATTGTTTGCTGAAAAAGATCAGGGGCTGCACTGAGGCTGAGTGGTACCCGGAGGAACCTGTGCCATCCCCAAGGGGTGGCTGATGTGATTGAACAGAGTATACTGTGGGGCCTGTTGGTCGGATGTTTTGCTTAACATAAACGTAGCAAGTGATGTGACAAAGAAAGAAAGGCTTCTCGTGTCCACAATTTTCTTTGTTATTCTGGGACCAGAATGCAGTCGCAGTGTTGCTGTGCAGCTCTGTTACATTTAGTTTCTTGGGTCAAGACATATTCGCTCACATCAGTATTTCATTGTGGTTGTGACAATAGAATAAACACAGTCTGTAGGTTCTATCATGCGCTTAATTATGATATTCAGTTCCATTTGCTTCGGTTCAGCTTTGAAAGCCTTTTCTAGTGCTCTTGGTACAGGTGCGAAGAGCGGCGATTGTATGTTCTGCGCATGGCTGGAGGTGTGTGCTGTGCTTTCCTGGTAGCCTTCGAAAGCCTTTTCAACACATCTGGAAGTCCTTGAAGCACAGATTCCAGCTTCTGAGCAGCGGGAGGGCATGGCTTTAGCTCTGTTGTGATGTTCCTGACTCCGTGTAACAAGATTCATGCTATGCATGCAGCTTCTCCAAGGATAGGCCTGAGGCCTTCTCTGACAAGCAAAAATTGTAGATACTACTTCGCTTGCTTTTTTGCTGAGCAAGAGAGCTCACATTCATATTTTATTCTAAGTTGCTCACCTTTGCTTTTGCCGTTGCCACACTTAGCTGAGGCTTCCATTTGAACACTTGTTGCTCATGTAGAACAGTCAGCGTCCAGTTTTAATGTTCACATTGGGACCATTGACTTCGGCACTTTCGAACCAGTCTGACAACACATCTTACAGCATCCTCATTGAGGCTCCCCAGGAAGAATTCCCGGTTCGAGTCGTCGTGCTTGTCAGCGCCAAGTATCCCAACTTTCCTCTGCATTGTTTGTAGCTTCTGGCAGCAAACACTCACATAGTGTCTGAACTTTCCATATGAGCAACAGGTAGAGAGAGCCATAGACAGGATGCTGTCAGCGTTAGTGCAGGGTTCCTGCCGCATGTACACCGAGGCACCATTTTTTTGGAGTGACTGTTTCTTGGTTGTAACGCTGGTTGGATATTCTCTGCTAGCTGCTTTTGGTCGAACGTGTAGTTGCTGTTAAAGTAGTTTTGTGTTCATCCACAGTTTTTGCTAGCAAGGACGCATAGCTGCTTGGACATATCCGCCGCTCTGGATGTAGTGACGATTTTGTTCAGTGTTAGGTCTCTCTTCTGGACTGTCACTAATACTGTCGATGATCCTGTTGCCCAGGAGGTGGTCATGCTAGTCACCGAAGTCGTACCTTGCTGCTTGTGAAGTTCAGCAATGAACTCGTTGATCAGCTGGTTTGCTTTCTGACACTTGCTGTTGGAGATGGCTTGCATCATACTTTTGTACAGAAAGTACCTCTCATTGAGCTTCGCAAAAATGGCTGCTGTCGTGTGACGTCCATGCTCACCTTCAGCTGGCAGAGGAATCTGGAATATCTCCACAACTATCCGCACTTTTGGGCCTATGGCGTGAAGTAGCAGTGCAACCTTTGTTGCTTCTGGTCTTGGGGAGTGCCATACTCTATAGGTCTGAAGATTTCCATTACTTTGCTTTTGACACTATGTTATATCTGAATGGCTAGGCTATGGTTATGGTAGATGAGACAACAGCATAAGAAGCACAAAATGGACTAGTCATGGTGAGAAGGTGACGTGGCTTTGGCCAAGCAAATTTTTTAATTGTGAAAGCATTTCCACAAGTGACGCCAACAGACAGACCCTATCTGCACAACCTGTCTGCAAAGGTGTCCGTATGAACTGGGAGTCGTCCATTGTATGTAATTCATAATACTATATCAGGGTATTGAATATTTGATTCAGCAATGTATGTAATTATAGTTGTGCTAATTAGTGCTGGAGGTAGGTGGTGCATCACAGAACTGGTTGACAAAAGTTGGTAGTGACAGTGATTATCATACTGTTTATGCAGTGGTAGTGATGATGATAGTGGCAGTTAATGATTGCAGGGATGGTGACATTTAAAGGGTCTTAGGTTCGAGTTCATGATGATGATAGTGATAGCAATAAAAAGATCATGGATTTTAGTCCATGGTGATAGTGTGACAGGGATAAAAGGTGGGTTCGAGCCTATGATGATGATAGTAATGCTGATTATAGTGATAGCGTTAAGAAGCTAGTCCGCAGAGCCGCAGAGCCCAAAATCCCAACTATAAGCATGTTAAGCTTGTGGAACCGCACCCCGGTATCTGCGGTGCATCTAGTCGCAGTGCGGCAACGCAAGCCGAAGCGCTTTCAGACGTGACTCCACGGACAGCTCTAACCTTCCAGCTCGCACTTTTCGTGCGAATTGTTTTGACCGGACCCTGTTGCAATGTTTTATTTCTTGTAGCGGTGAGAAACCCGCGGTGAGAACCCGGACTGTAAAGCGGTGAGAAACCCGGACTGTTTACATAAATTCAACTGCTGCGTTCTGCAGTCCCGAGTCCTCGTTTTCTGACAAGAGCTATCCAAGTCGAACACGCTGTTCCCACTTCCCCGCATTCCCTCGGTCGAAGCACTCAAATAGACCTTTCCATATCTCTTTCGCCTCTGCAGGTGGTTTTGAGGAACCTTGTGACGCACACCGCGCTTTTGATTCCGTTTTTCCTCGCGATTCGAACAACATTGTTCTGCACTCCTGTCCATAACTTGATACCTCTGCAGCATATGCTTCGAATCCAGCGAGGTCGTGATTCCGGGCACGGCGCGTACTTTCGTGTCCGCACCCGCTGAGCAGCGCGCGTGTTGCGTTCTCGATTTATCGTTTTCTCATCGATCGGCTCCGAAAGGTGGAGAGTGGTTGTGCGCGTCTCGGTCGGTGCTCAATCGTGGCATGCTTTCGCCTCTCCGTTCCCTCGGGGCCTCGCTGCAGTCTTCCTCCCCGGTGGAAACGGACCTGACGGTGCCGACTTTGACATCGGAGACCAATCGATTATTGGCCCTCCGTGCCTCTCATATATCTTTCTCGTTCACCTGCCAGACCTTTTGCAAGTTAACGTAAAAAAAAAAAAAGACAGTTTTTTTTTTCTTCAAAGCTTTACTGAGAGTTATAAGTGTGCATATAGTCCAATGTTATTTTGTGTTTAGTTGTCATCGAGCAGGATGTCTTTTCCAGACTTGAGACGCAACGCTCTCGCAGTTCCTTTTACGTCTGCTCGTAGGACCGAAGAGTTGGATGTGGCGACATCGACTCGGGGACTTCGAATGGGGTTATAGAGGAAGGGAGAAGCCCGCGGTGGCCGTTTTTACGACTCGTTTGATTCTTTTCCGTTCAAATCACCAAAAACACGAAATCTACCTGTAAACAAAAAAAAAAAAGCATAAAAAAGCGGCTAAACGCGTGCCAGCTACTGGCGCGCAGGGTAAAAAAGAAATTCACGAAATTTAAATTCATCTTAGAAGCATACGACGTGCGCGCTGTTGGGTCAGAATCACCGGAAACGCGAAACCCTGCTTCGTGCTCCGGTTTGTGGGGTTTGTTTTCTGTATTCTGCAATGCAAACTTATGTTCGTGGTTGGTCAGTGTAAACGTACTCCATATGGAAAACGTACGTTACAATAATATGCAGAATTGGCATTTGCGAAATTAGAGAGAAAGAGAGAGAGAAAAAAAAGCATCGTTCAGCTGAATTGTCATCGGAAGCCAAGAGAGTATACTCACTGTTCTGCGGTGTGGTTCAGTTTGTGAACTATATATATTATAAACAGCGAGTCAGTCAGCTTTCCAAGCTGGTTGCTTTGATTGAGTCGGCCTTTTCTTTTGCGTGTGCTTTGCGAAACGTACGTGATAAGACGTTCTTTTGTATTTGAGGGCCCAGGTGCCTATGCGAGAGAGCCTGGATGAAAACTCGCCGTGGAAGAACTGTTGCACTTCATCATCATCATCATCATCAGCCAGACCCACTGCAGGGCGAAGGCCTCTCCCATATTTCTCCACTTAACCCGGTTCTGTGCTAGCTGCATCCACTTGACCCCTGCGAACTTCTTAACCTCATCCGCCCACCTAACTTTCTGCCGCCCCCTGCGCTACGCTTTCCTTCCCTTGGAATCCAGTTTGTTACCCTAAGCGACCATCGGTTGCACTTACCGCTGCGAAAATTATTTTATGTACAGTCAGAGACAAAAAAAGAGAAATATTGCGTGAAATAAATGAGTAACTAAGACGTGCGCTCAGAAGGAAGCACAAAAAAACAAAAACAAAACAAGATGCACTCGACGTCAGATGCGATAAAACGTGTAAGCAGGATACGCGTTTATTATTTCTGTTTTCCATTTGAAGTCTATCCTTCTGTGGCATCCTGTTGCTTGTAAGTGACCAGCCTTAGTGGCTCGCTCTTGATTTTATACTTTGCGTTTGCTGGATGTGCACTTCGCTTTAGTTTTACTGACTTAGTCGCTCACCGTTTTTTTTTTTTTTTTTAACGCCATTACATTTGTCACATTACTGTACACATTTCGCTTTTGCGCACCGCTTTGGACCAGCCCCATGACGAGGGTTTGCTTTCACCGATGCTCGTGTTTCTCTTCGGGGGCGGTTCTCACGGTCGGCTCGCTGCTTCACAGTAGGGCCACTCAGAAACACACGCCGACATTTTCTCCCGATGGTGCCCGTACTGACGATGCAGTAAAAGAACTCGAAAGGCGGTTACCACTGTGTTGCGCGAGGTTCGGTGACAGTTTTATTGGGGTGGCGAATCACATCGTTTACGCGTTGCTGTTTGTTGCGCGAGACCTCTGTATGACGTCAGTCGTGACGTCACTTTGTTCGCTTTTCTCAGCGTGGTGCGTTGCCACGGCGCATTGCGGCGACGTCATGCATGGCGAAACAGCACGCTGGCCATTCAATGTGGCGTGGTATTACGACGCCGAGGAAGTAGAACCGGGGAACGTGGCATTAAAGAGCTGTCGCTGCAAAAGCCGCCAGCCGTTGCCGCTAGAGAAGAAACAAATCAGAGTGGGTTTTCGTCCTCGTTCGGTGCCAAAGTTTTGCCTGTATAGCATCAGTAGTTTTATGCGGATCAACCTGACAAGCGAAAACAGGAAAACAAAGAAAAAAAAAGATAAAGTGCAGTTAAAAGAAGGCGCAAGGCCCAATCTGTCTCAAACGTCCTTACTTGTCTATTGCAAGGCCGTCCGTCTTAGCAGCGCTTTTTCTTTTTTTTTCCCCCAATAGGGAAAGAAGACAGGGAGCCGTGCGTGGAACAAGCGCCTTTCATCAGCTTCCCGCGTCTCCTCGCGAGAACAAGCTGCGGTAGTTAGGCGTCTCAGACGGTGCAGAGGAATTATTGGAAGGAGAGCGACAAAGAATGGCTAGAAAGCGACCGCTCAGGGCGATTGTCTCCCTTGTGGCCGCCAGAGTTTTAGGGAAGCGTGGCGGCGCTTTCCTTGGAGGTTTTATTTCCTTTCCCAGCGACGGACCCGTGTCATCGCTGCTACGAAGCGTGGAGGCCCTTGTACGGTGCGGACGTTGAGCAATCAGCGGTTTTTTTGTCAGAAGGGATTGCCCCCCCCCCCCCCCCCCCCCCCCTCTCTCTCTCTCTTTGCCGCGCGGCAAAGTTTTTGCTCTGTGGGGCAAAGGGAGGGCGGATAGGGTTTATTGATTCGGGGCACATGTTCGGAGGCTGAACGTCGCCGGCAATCCCAGGAGGGCCGCCGAATAAAGCGGTCTCTCTTCGCCGAAGGAGAAGGTGAGGGGGAGAGCTTACCGCAGTGCGCTGAGCTGCTTAACTTGATTTTTTTTTTCTTCGATGAAATGGTGGAGCGTGCTGGGCCTCTAACTCTGCCAAGCCCATGTGAAACTCGAGCTGTCTGTCTAACCGGCAGCGATTCTTTCTCACTTGCTCATTCGCTCGCGCACGCGCCCTCACTTCACATTTTACAACGGAGCTGTTGATTGCTCACTTCCGGCTTGAGCAACGGTTGTCGTGGTGGGCGTAGCGCATCACGTGACCGTCTTGAGGACATCAAATGACGGCGATGTCACCGTTACGCGGCCGTTGGATGTCACCGGCAGCGAGGAGACGTCCGAGCTCACTCGGCGCAGCTGCTGGTGGAGTTTCTTGACTTCGTAGCAGTCACCGAAAGCGCAGATCGATGAAAGTACAGGCAGCCTCGCCTGTGAAGCGCGTTGGTAAGAAGACGTGGCCGTGGATGCCTTATCAAGCTTGATGGCAATGTGTAATGGTCTGCTCACGCTGCTCCTGTGAGATACCGACTCTCCTGCCTAGTCACGCGCTCGTCCCGTACCCTGTCGTTGCGTATGCGCTTGTTTTTTGGCGCAACTTTACTGTATGAAGAATTACATTACTCAACTTAGCTCAACAACATGGTATACATATGGCAATCAGACTGGTTGTTATGACGCTTCCACCTCGGTGAGCATGCTCCGTTGTTCTCTCCGAATGACTCAGGGGCGAGTTTACCGGTCAGACTTGAAGGGGGTAGACCCATTAATAGATACTTTTAGTTTAGCGCTACCGCCTACCGCTACCGCGCGAGCATCAGTACGCATGCGCAGATCACCCCGATGGCGACAGATGGCGCCACGTTCCTGTCAAATTTCGGCGGACGCCGCACGCGGGGACCAATCAGCGCGTGCTCTGCTGACGGTTCGCGGTAGCGGTAGACGGCCGCGGTAGGCGGCAGCGCTAAACTAAAAGTCTCTAATAAAACCACGTGTTTCATGTTCCTTTTGCATCGCGCAAGGTTTCAACGCTCTCCCTTCACTCTCTCGTCCGTCTGTGCGCGAGCTCGCCCTATTTTACGTTTTCTGTCTTGCCGCTGTGCTCGCCTTTTATGCGCGCATTGTTCTGGACTTCGTTGGTTTGTGTTGAAATGACTGGTACGCTGAATTAATTCCATGAAATCCAGTTTTAACCAGGAAAGGTTCGTTTTTCTTACACACTTGTCGAAACTTCCTGGCTAATCAGTACCTCTTACTGCAGCTCGCAGGGGAAAATTAGGGAGGTTGTGCTTCCAGGCACGCAGCGAAACTAAGCGAAACGGCACGCACGAATTGTGGCGTGCCGTTGCAGACCGGGGGAAGTTTCGCATGTCCTACTAAAAACAAAAGCGGGTTTTTAAAACTCTGCTTCCGCTAACGTTTATCCTGAAGGCACAAAGGCTGTGGATTTAACTGAGAAATTTTACGACTTTTCGTTACGGCTGTATTCCTACTCTACAAGACCAGCTCATAAGTAGGACCATTCGTGTACTACCTAAACTGCTCGGTCTAAAGAGAGAGAGAGAGAGCGAGGAAAAAAAATTCCCAAGTTAACTTATGGACTGGTTTTTACCACAGAGGGACATCATGCGTGTGAACAACAACAACAACAACAAAAAAGCAAATGCCGTGTAGAAAATAGTATTCGTCGAAAAAACAGCAACCAAGCAAGCCGAAAGTTGTGTCTTGAAGTAATCACCGAGAAAAGCCTGCGAAATTTTGAAGTAAACGCCGAAACCTGCAACCGCTATAGCTGTACGCAAGTTTCCCCTCCCGCCGGCTAGCCGAGGAAAATGGGCAAGATGGCGGCACGTTCGCGGCCACAACAAGAACAAGCACCGCGCTCGAATGTTGCATAACTCTGCGGTCCCAGCTTGACGGCTGACGCGTACTCATCTCAGGACGACGGCGCAAGCCGCGCGCTGGTAGCGTGCGCTCCCCTTTTTTACCCTCTCCTACTCGATTTCCCTTGCCTCCTGGGGCGACATCTCCGCCGACCACTTCGCGCAGGTGACGCCGTTTCCGACCGGCGCGATAGTTTCCTTTTCTTTTTTTTTTCTTTTTAATTTTTTGTTTGCTTTCTGGCGTCTTCTCTGGCGCCAAAGACACACTCGCAGAAGCTGCGGGTTGAAAGCTCCGCTCTCGAGCGCGCAATACGTTGCTGTGCCTCATGTAGCTCGGGGGGGCGGAAAAAGTGTTGAGTAATTAGCGCGCCACAGAGCGCGGCGAAAATGCCTCGGGGATCGGGCGAACACGACGACGAAGCAGTTTGAGGAGCGGGCGTCGCCTTGCCTCGGCCCGTACCGTGTTTACCCGCGTACAGCACGTACACGAGTCTGCCGCAGCGCGTAGGGTCTGCCCGCCGAGTTCTGGGAGGTAATTGCGAAGAGAAGAAACCTATAGTTGGGTTTAAACGTCCCCAAATGACTTAGGCTGTGAAACACCTGGGGGTTCTTAACGTGCACTGACATCGCACAGCACACGGGCGCCTTGCTTTTCGCCTCCATCGAAAAGCGGCCGCCGCTGCCGGAATTCGATCCCCGCATTCTTGGGCACACCTGTCGAGCACTCTAACCACTGCGCCACCTGGAGCAATTGAGGGACAGAGAAGCTCGCGCACCCTTTGCTCTCAGTTGGTGCCGCACCGATGGCTGTATGTGGTAAGGTGATGATGATGGTTGGGGGTAGCGGCGAATTTTAATGGCGAGCAGGCAGGCAGCTTTGGCCGGAGAGAGCCATGGCACAAAGGGTTTTGGCCAGCAAATGCCTGTAAAATGGGTCGGACATCCCTTTTTCTCCCCCCTAGCATTTCACCCCAGAAGAGGCGAGCACCTATCTAGAGGAAAGCTTGTGCCCATTTCATCGACACTTGCTGCGTTGGCTTAGTGGCTTCTAGTGTTCTGCTTTTGATCTTCCAGGGCACCGGGTTCGAACCCCGTCGTGACTGTCGTACTTCGATTGAGCCCAGAATTTACATTGTGTCGTCCGCACGAGGTTGTTCTAACCACCCGTTTACCACTGCGGTTTTCTTAAATCGCATTATGCAGATGGCAGAGCGTCCAGACCCTGGCATCTCGAAAAGCACATATCCTCTCGGGGCAGGCGATGAGCGCTTGTTTTTCATTTCGTCATTCTGCGCCCCTGACGAGGTCCATCGTACAAGCGGTGTCTGCACTGTCTCGCCATAGTCAGATTGGGCTTCTGTGTCATTCACGGAGCCGATTTGTTCCCGCCCCTATCTGGGAACCTTAATTATGGAGCTAAGGATAGTAGGCGGTGATCTAACACAAAAGCACGAATGGCTCCACGCGATAGTGCAGAGTTCGTGTAAACGGGAAGAGGTCAAGTCTGGTGACAGTGCATAACCCGAAGCTGACTGCACTCGCTCCTCTCTTGTTTGGCCGACTTCTTTTTTTTTTTATATATATAATCAGTCGCATTGCTGTAAAATAAATAGTCCTGGCGATAGTAACCTTATAAGCACTTATTGGGCAGGCTAGTTGTTTATTTAGGAGTTACCGTAAGTCGACCTCGCGCTCTGCCTTTCTGTGCCTCCGGAGTAATTTATATATGATGGCGTATGATCGCAACAAAATGCCATTATGCTGAGAATGCCGAGAAAACCAAAAGAAACACCATTATCCTCAATAGCAACAAAACCAGCGAATGAATTATTGGGTGTTCAGAAGACGTACTCGACATTAATCGCTGTATAATCGTATCTGGAGAGATGGAAAAGAAAGATCCATTTTTCAGAGGCTATAAGCCGACAAATGCGGTATACTCGGTTTACGCCTCCCTCGCCGTGGGCATGTGTGGCAAAACCGGCGTCGAACGGAAGTGCTGATCTGTGTGTCGGAGGCGGGCCAGTTTTACGCGTTTCGGGCGCCTTGTAAACAGGGTCTGCGCGTTCCCCCCTCCTTCCTTTCTCGCAGCGTAGCGTGTCTGAAGTTTCGCGCAAAGTTTGAGCGATACGTTGTTACCGATCGCGCGCGTTGGCCGGGCGCAAGGCGGGAAACGGCGCCACCGGTCGCGAAGGCGGCGATGTTGCTCTCGAAAGATCTGAACTACGTTTGTGGCGGTTTGAACGCAGGGAAGAAAAAGAAGAGAATCGATGCGGCGAATTTCTTCCGTTAGAATGCATGCGTCGTGACTCAGATGGGCGGTCTTCGAAGGGTCTTTGGTGAAGCAAGCGAACGGAAGAATGTTCCATTTGGACGATTTTTTTTTAAATAACGTTGTTTATTGCCTCTGGGCATAATAAAGTATGTAAAAAAAAATTAAAGGGTGTATTAAATAATAATAAAAAAAGGTTGGCTGTTCATATGTTGAGAAGGACGAGCTGCCGCGCTATACAGTTGGGTGTTGCATGTCGCGCAAATACTCTGATGAAGGAGACACATGCTACGATGGACAAGCGCTAGTTAATCGTCATACGCGTCCTTTAAGGCGAAAGCCTTTAATGACTCATTCTGTCGTGGACAAAATGTGTCCCGCTTTTGCGGCGGCTCTGATTGGCCGAGGCGGGATGACGTCATAGAGGTCTCGACCAATCATAGAGCACCACCACAGTATGCGCGAATGCGTGCCTTATATGGACATATGCCAGTCAATGATCAATTCGTGATTAGTGACTAATTAAATAAGTAATTAATTGCATATTTACTGGCTAATTAATTAATAATGCGTAATTGATTAATTACTCATCAGTGTCAGTTGCGTAGCAGAATGCGGCACTCAGGCTGTCGCCTTTCACTACTTTAGTCGCTAAAGTCTCTCGTAACGTTTTTTTTTTGTCATTCGAGTAATTTCGCAAACTTATTCATAATGCAGCATATGTCCGTATAGATGTTTATTTTTTTTTTTATTAACGCGCTGGGTTTCCTCGCGCAATTCGTTTTTTTTTTTTTTTTTAATTCGCGTGAAGAGTTCCCTCTGTAAGTTCGCCTACACGTAACTGGAAGGGCTTTATTTCGTCCCTTGTAAATTTGACGGCGTGGCGCTGACGTAATATTCGAGGGACAAGTTAGCCCTTGCTCATTCTGGCCGTGTGTGGGAACCTGCCGTGTATGGGCCGCAAGTGCGCATGCTCTGTGATGGCCGTGCAGTGTGCTGTAAGCAACAAGCGGTACACGCTTATGCTAACGGTCTCTCTCGAGTCGTCCTCGGTTGCACGGGGCCGGCATGACGTGCTCTTGATGGCGTTTCATTTTACACTAGCTGTTTGGCTACGGCACTTGGCTCGCGCATTGCTGCGCTTTTGGAAGGTTGGACGCAGTAACAGGAAACAACTCTGAACACGGAAGCGTTATGCGGGGTTTCCATTTGTTGTGTTGAAGCTTCCGAAAACGTAACAATGGAGAAACGCGATTTTTCGTTATCAACACCGGCGACGGAAAGGCGGCGAACCGTGTCGTCGCTGTGCCTTGTTAACACTCCACCAAAAAAACCCCTTTTTGACCCTCATTTTGTGCTCCGCGTTCAGCCTTCTCTCGTGTAATTAGCGTTGCGCGCTGTTTTGTGCTCTTTGTGCTCGCGACGCAACCGTAATGATGGCGCCTTTGTGTATACATTTCGCCCCGTGCTCGTCCCCTTTCTCTACCCCGCATGGGCTGCTGGGCCTCTTCCTTGCCTGGGTGCCTTTGGCCGGATCGAAACTCTAGTAGCGATTTTAACTAGCTGCACGGAAAGCAAAGAAAACGAAAACTACAAAAAACGAAGGCATGCGCGCCACTGAACGATATCGCTTTTATTCAGACGGGTGCCTTCGCAATAATTAACGTGCGCGGTTCGCGCAGCCTCCGTTCTTGGGATCGCGCTATGACCCGTCCGTCCTCTCATTTTATTTTACATCCTTTGCCTTTTATATCGTACCACAACAGAGCTGCTTCTATAGCTTTTCCTTCTTTGAAAAGTTTTCAAACCCGCCGTGGTCCGGAGGCGCGCCGTCGTCTACTTGTCGAGTCTTCATTCTGAGCAGTTTCATGGGAACTTTGCGACCAGTATGGAGGGAATTCTATACTCTCTGATACACGGAGGTAATATGCAGGTACTGTCGGGAAATTGTCAACGCGAAAGCATTACATCGCTATGTTCGCAGATTTCTGTCCACAGAACGTGTCCGCAAAATTGTGTCCGCAGCAGTTGTAACTGAGAAGTGGTGGAGGTTATTGAAAGGTGTCACGATAGTGAGAAACCTTTAATAGAACCCGCAGCCGCCTACTGTCGTCGTGGTCAGCAGCGCTACAAGTGCCTCGACACGTTTACCGACACACCAACTTCAGCCACGCGTACACAATCACGTGATTCGCGGCATCGCGTGCCTCAGAAACGCCGAAATGGGAACGCGCGGTCGGCTCGTTTCCGCCGAAAAAAAAAAAATAAAATAAAAAATAAATATTAAATGATTCACAGGAAGGGAAATGCGCAGTATCTGTCACACTTGTTTCTGTGGACACCTGAACCGCGCCGTAAGAGAAGGAAGGAAGCTGGGAGTGAAGGTGGAAAGAGAGAAGGAGGAGCTGTAGTGGAGGGCTACGGGAATTTCGACCACCTGAGTATCTTTAACGTGCGCTGACATCGCTCCATCGAAACGCAGCCGCCGAGGTCGGGATCGAACCCGGGTACTCCGGCACAGTAGACGGGCGTCTTACCACTGCACCACCCCGGCGGGGCCGCCGAAAGCTCGTTGATTACTCTGATGATGGGGGCAGGGGAACCTTTATATTTCGGCCGGCCATCCTATAACGAACGGCTTCGCCTCGCATGCTCTAGGAGATTTTTATTTTTCATTTTTTTTTTGCGCCCCCAACATATAACCATATATAGTTATCGACGTGGATCGCACGTCTCTGGCACTGTGTTCCGGCTAGATTACGCGTCAAATTTGCGAAATTTGTAAAATCTGCACGTTCCCTCGTTCTCGTTCGTACAGTCGCGGAATGCAGCGTTTTCCCCTCAAATTAAGCATCACGAAGCGCACTCATCAACCGCTATGGCCTCTACGTGCCGCTCAGCTGGTTCTTCGTAATGGGTAATTACTTTTTCGGGAAAAACGGGAGGATGGGTGGTCGTTCGGGGTGTGTGTGTGTTGGGAGGGGTCTTTGTAAACCGCGGCGCAGTGGTGGAATGTTTTTGCACGGACGTTAAAAGCAGGCTTAACCGATAAGACCGCTTCGCGTTCATTTTTCCGCGGCTCCCTGAGCGAGCGATAATGGCGTAATTTTTGAAGCTGCTCTGTTTATGTTGGAGACTGTGCTTCTGCCGCCGTTCCTTTCGCCGGCGCTTTCCTAATTGACTGTTTTGTTTGTTGTTTTGTCGATCTCTCTTCACCCGAAGCCCCCCTCCCCTTATGGCGAGGAACGATCAATCAAGGCGCTGCTCTCGATTCTCCAGGTTAATCCTGTGAGGTATTGAAATTTGTTTCGGCTGTTATCTTTTCTCCACATTTTGCTTAAAACAAATCGGAGCATGCCTGGTCGGTTTCAGTCGGTTTTAATCGGCGTAGCTCGGTCGTGCCACTTTCGCGCGTTGTTGCCGCTGTTGCACGGTTGATTTTCTCAAGCATCGGCCCCGCCGGGGTGGTGCAATGGTAAGACGCCCGACTCTACTGCCCGGAGTTCCCGGGTTCGAACCCGTCCACGGCGGCTGCGTTTCGATGGAGGCGAAACGAAGTGGCGTCCGTGTGCTGTGCGATGTCAGCGCACGTTAAAAATCCCCGGGTGGTCGAAATTACTCCGTAGCCCTCCACTACGGCTCCCCTTTCTCTCTTTCCACTTTCACTCCCACCTCCCTCCCTTCCCTTGCGGCGCGGTTTAGGTGCCCACAGAGCAAGTGTGACAGATACTACGCCTTTCCCTTCCTGTGAACCAATTATTATTATTATTATTATTATTATTATTATTATTATTATTATTATTATTATTATTATTATTTTGTGACCGCTGGGCACTTGCTGCGATGTCAGCGCTTCGCTGGACATTCAGCTTTTTGCGAGAACGCGCTGTAGGATTGAACCCGATACTTCGACGATTAAATGCGTCGCCCGGTCGCGTTAATGGTTCCAGGATTCTGGCAGCAAAATGATTTTCGTTGCAGTAGCCGGCGCTATCCCGTCAACTTCGAGCTAGAACCTCTTTGGGCCTAGAGTGATGTCAGCATATAGCGATGAGTCACACGCGTCACACAGTAACAAATGCAGCGCGTGTGACGCTGTCTATCATGGTGACGTCACATTTGGGAGTGTTGTAACGCTCGCTACATTTTCTTTAAGAAAGTCTTTTTTTTTTTTTCACCGTTGTACTATTTTGCAACCACACGCCTTAAAATGGAAATAAAAAGTGACTTTATTTAGTTAATTAGCGAAATAATTCACGAACTCTGCCTCTTAACTGGTGTCCGCTGTAGCCTGCAATAGAGCCGCAGCACTAAAATATATCACTCCTTTTTTTTTTTTTTTTGTGAATTCAGTTTCTCTTGTCTTAAAATTTTGGACCGTGTAGAAACATACCCGGAATACCTCACGTAGAAAGATGACTGTGACCAAATGCGGTCAGGCATTACAGCCTTGTTGTTGTTGTTGTGGCTGTAGGAAGAAGGAAAAGAAAATGCACGGGCCTGCTATTGGCTCTGTAGCTCAGTCACCTCCGCTGTCTCGTGCGGACAGAAGAGAGAAAGTAGAGAAGAAAAAGAAGAGGGAGAGACGGCTATTGCGCGCCGCATAGCCGTCGTCCACCACCTAAGCGGTGGCGGGTGCAATGACGGCCTACAACAGATAAAAATTCGGTGTCTGGCTAGCCCCAGCCGCAAGCGGCGTTGACCTACCGTCCTAGCCCTGTAGGGCCAGGAACACCCACCCTTCTTCACCACCTCCTACAGCCTTGTCCCGCCGCGGTGGTGCAGTGGTCAAACTGCCCGACTACTGCGCCGGAGTTCCCCCGTTCGATCCCAACCGCCGGCAGCTACGTAGCCATGGAGGCGAAACGGAGAGGCGCCTGTGTGCTGTGTGATGTCAGTGCACGTTAAAGATCCCCAGGTGCTCGAAATCACTCCGGAGCCCTCCACTACGACACCCCTTGCTCTCTTTCCGCTTTCACTCCCCCTTCGTTCATTCCCTTACGCGGTTTAGGTGTCCGCATAAGCAAGCGTGACAGATACTGCGCCTTTCCCTTCCTGTGAACCAATTATTATTTATTATTATTATTATTATTATTATTATTATTATTATTATTATTATTATTATTATTATTATTATTATTATTACCTAACCTTAGCACAATACCAATCAATCTGGCTCGCTGTCCCTTGCATAGGAAAGTGGGTAAAGCTAGAAGGAAAGAATCGAGTGGAAAACTTGGACAAGCTGGGCAATAATAATAATAATAATAATAATAATAATAATAATAATAATAATAATAATAATAATAATAATAGTTGGTTCAGAGGAAGGAAGAGGCGCAGTATCTGTCACACTTGTTTTCTGTGGACACCTGAACCGCGCCGTAAGAGAAGGGATGAAGGTGGGAATGAAAGTGGAAAGAGAGAAAGAGGAGCCGTAGTGGAGAGCTATGGAGTAATTTCGACCACCTGGAGATCTTTAAAGCCGCGTGCTTTCAAGCTTTCACATAAGTCAGAGGTTCCAACGAGACGCTACGTCTTCATCCGTACTTGCAGTGCAGCTGAGCTCCCCTTTCAACGGACCTGACGATCGCGGGAATCGTTTGTTGATCCGAGGCTTGTCACTGGACTCTCTCCCTGTTATATAATCAGAAAGTTGAAATTCAAGTTAGGGCGTCTACCTCCTTAAAAAGGTCCGTTATGCACGCCTGTTCCTTCTTGTTGAAAAGTGGTCACGCGAGTCTTAATTATATACTGCTACTTGCGAAACGAGCGTGAACATAGTGCCACGTCGGCAACAGTATCTCCTATCTTGGGCCAAATTTTATAAGGCTGCAGTAACGGAGTTACGGTGCCGGAGTCGGTGCAACGCACGCGCTCAAAGAACGAATCAGTTGCACTTGCCTGTTGTGTGGCCCCTGCTTCCACGCCGCAGGTGTATTGGAGAACAGATTGGGCAGCCGACGCACGCAACGTGACTGGGCCGGGCCAGAAAGGTATACAACGTGACTAGCGTTCGAAGTTCTGAGATCGCTGCCAGCGGCTGATTACCGACCGCGTGTAGCGGTTTCGCTTTCAAAGCTGCCCCTGCCTCGCGCTCTTCACGCTTATGCGCATGCGCACTGATTACTCCTCCGGTCATTTAGCGCGCTGGCTATGCGATTGCGAAGCTGAAATCATCGCTCCTCCTCATTCGCTGCAACAGAGTGGTGCGGTCACGGCCGTTTTTTCGTATTTGAGAAGCAGATGCCATTGCCCCGGTGATATTACGGCAGTGGCAGCTTTTTTCGTAATAAGCGAGTGCTCGTTATAACTGTGCGGCCGAAATAAGTGTGCTCCGGCGACGGGCGGCGGTGAGCGCTACGAAGCCACGCTTCGCGAATCGGAATTCTGGATCGTTCCCGCCTGGCTGTTTCTATGGGAGCAAATGAATATAAAATGAAAAGGAAGGGAAAAGTCGATGGGGGATTTTATGAGGGGACAGGCTTGCTTTTCTTTTCTGCGAGGCGCCTGGCTACATCTTTTCTTTTCTTTTTTTTTCTTTGCACGTTGCTATCGATGGTCGTGTCCGATGTTACCTGGCCCGAATAGGGAAATGGTCGTCTCCGATGTTACCTGGCCCGTATAGGGAAATGGAGAATCAGAACTCGGCGCCTGCTACGCACTTTCCCGCAGTGAAGATCGCGATGGGGGGACTTTAAATTCCCGACCGGCGTATGGTTTTGTGTCTTTGGGTGCCGTGATCCACGTGATCCGCGGTGTAGACTAGAGTGATGATTGCACCAAAGAGGCGAAGTCAAATCCGATTACGTTTTCTATGTTCCTCAGGTTTTGTTTCTCTCGTGGTGCTGCTACTGCTCAAGTGCCTTTACGAGAAATGGGAAGGCGCAGTAAACCTAGCTTTCACTTCTCGGTGCCCATTACGCAATGAACGAATGGGCGATGGACGGTAGTGAACTGGGGGAAGTCGAAATAAGGGCCCACACTGCGTGAGCGAAGCCTGACCGATTTCCAGCACTATCACCCGGGATACTTCAACGTGTTCATCACATCGCGCAGCACACGCCGGCCGCTTCTGACTTTCTCTCTAACCGAATCGCGGCCGGGATTCGATCCCGCAACCTTGTGCTCGGGATCAACCCACCGGTGTACTCACAAAGGCGCTTCAGGCGCGATCGTCTTCCTGGCTTTTGTGTCCGCTTTCTAAATGCTCCGAGGCGGCAAGTTTTCAACACTTTTCCTACAGGCATGGTTCTCGAGGACCCATTACCAGGAGCATACATGGCAAAATTACTTTTGAAAAGGAATTAAATTACATTACTAATTACTTTGCTGAAGATCGCAGAAGAGTAATTAAATTGCATTACTCATTACTGCTCCCCCAAAAGTAATAAAATTACATTACAATTACTTCTACTGAGTAATTCAATTACTTTGAAATTACTTTGTAGTTTCCATAAATGCAAAAACTAAGTAAAGCTATTAAACAAAAAAACTTGTTCTCCAGAGTATTCTAGTGCTGCTCAATTCTGTCTCCTTTTGCCAATCCGTTACGCTGGCTTCGGATTGCAGCACGTCGTTCCTGCATTCGCGCACTCTACTTTGTTGTCTACTGAAGGAATGATGGCGCACTTTAGTAAAAGTAATTTCGAGAGGAATTAATTACTTTGCTGCGAAATTACTACCAAAAGTAATTCACTACATTACTAAATTACCAAACTGAAAAAGTAATTCACTACATTACAAATTACCGAGAAAAGTAATTAAATTACAGTAATTTCATTACTGTAATTCAATTACTGCCATGTCTGACCAGGAGACTATGTCGCAGCCTGTCGGTTCTGAAAAAAAAGTCGAGAATTTGCAGGAGCCTGCCCATGGCGGTCGGCCTGAGGCGCTCCGTGAAGGCGACTGGATGTTGATGGCGCGTGTTTTACAGCGGCGGCGTTATCAAAGTCGCTCTTGTTTCAGGCGCTTCCGCGTATCCATCTCACTTAGCAAACTCGTGCATTTCGTCTCGACGCTTCTATTTCCTTTCAGGAGTCGCGGTTAATAAATTTTCGCGCAGGACTCTTGCGACAGTGCAGGCCTATATCTACTACATCTCCGGTCTCTTTTGCGTTCTTCCGGTAGATATATTCCTCGATGCGGAGACACGCATTGCGAAATGGCGCTCTTTTTAGTCCGCCTCGGCTCTGGCCGGCTTGGATGAACTGCCACTAAGTGATACCGCCGCTGGGCGCGCACTAATGGATATTGAACGAAACGTCCCCTAATGGATTGCCTCGCAGTAGATTGGACTTCGTTTCAATCCGCTCGTTTTGCGTCTGCTGTTATCTTTGTGTGCGATCGTTCCTGCAATCGACAATTTAAAATCAGTGGGCACATTTGAGTGTGCGACATGGAAGGGGCACGTAATGCAGGTTAGGAAGGCACAAAACGACGGGCCGAGCGTCTAAATGCGACCAACCGTTTTGCTAGTCTTATTTTTGCCTGGTTTTCCTTTACCTGCAATAAATGTCACCACTGTAGTGGAGCGCACGCGGAGGTTTGCGCTGGCCGATCTATCCCGAACGAAAGTTAGGCTTGACATTAAGCTGGGGTGTACGAAAGTTAGGCTTAACATTAAACTGGGGTGTACGAAAGTTAGGCTTAACATTAAGCTCGTGTTTACGAAACAAGGACACTGGCTCAGTGATCGATGAACATTAGATAGATGTGTAGATAGGTGTGTTTATCGATCGGAAGGTCAGAGATGCTGGAAAGATGATTTAGGCTGGTTTGGTTAGGGAGCTTGACGTCTCAAAGCAACCCAGGCTGTGAGGGACGCCGTAGTGGAGGGGGGCTGCGGACAGTTTCAGCCACTCGGGGTTTGTTACCGTGAGTTCAAAATGCGCGGTACACGGGCACCTTCGCTGGGATCGAATCCGGGTCTCCCGGCTCAGTAGTCGAGCGCTTATAACTGTTCTGAGCCACCATTGCTGGTATTGTGAATATCTGCCCTGCTGCACTGCTACCTCCATGGCTGTGATGGGTGGCGATATTGCACTTATCTTCCGCAGTGTCGTTGAATGCGCTGCAGAGTGCTTGGAGTTTACTCAAGGTCGCTTTTATGACTTTTCGACCCTTCACAGCGATCGGCGATACACTCACTGCCTTCATTCGCGGACCCCGGTTACACTGTCGCACCGATCAACTCGCTCACTCTCGTTCACTCGCCCTTGCTCTCCGCTTTTTTTTTCACAAGATGTGGCGCCCTCTAAGGAATGGTTGAAAATTCGTCTGTGTCTGGTTGAAAACATCCTTGGGAGGCGCAGCCGCCAGCGCCATGGCCAGCGCAGTGGCGATGCGTTCTGTTGACAGCTACCGCCATCTGTCGCGTACGCCAGTCACGAATACGAACTGCTCATGGCCTCTGAGATCAACTCCCGCAGCCCCGATCGCGGAGGCCAAAAGCCGCGCATGCGCAGAGCGGTCCTGTGAAAACTGAAACGCGTTTCAGTAGAATGCACCTGCTTTCACTTTATCATCAGCGCCTGAGGCGAGCGATGAAAATGGTGATCGAATTTTGAAAGCGCCCGTACACGTAACAACGCTCCTAGGAGCTGCACTGCGGAGAAGCGGCATTGCTGTGCGTGTGGTGCCAACCGGTGGCTTCAAAGAACGCCTACGCCGAAGATGCGTCTCGTAGATTTCGGTCCGCGATCGGCGATAGCTCGCTCATCTCGTTCTAAAGCTTTCTCGATGGATTAAAAATTTACTCATGGGGCCTGCCTCGATGCCAATTACACTAATGGAGAGGCGCGGAGGGCGCGGCGGGGTTCCGTCTTCAGTGGCGCCTGACGCGGAAGGTCAACAAATGCGTACGCTCTGTGGACTGCGCTATCGTCTTTGCGGACGGGAAAAAAAAAAAAAAAAGTACGGCGAGATTGGAAGCGCCGTCCCCACATATTGAGGTTTAAGGTTTTTGGCGCGTGTGGGCGATTGGGCTACGGCTACTGCTTATTATTTTTTTATTCGAATACTTAAAGAAATTGTTCTGGCCAGTATACATTGCGGCGTGCGTCGTTAGTATGAACACTTTGATTCCCGAGCGAAAACTGTCCACAAAGCGATCGCCCATATTAACGAATGGCGAAAAAAAAAAAAAAGAAAAAAGAAAATAATGTTCACACGTGAAAAAGAAACGCTTTCCGTATAACGGTAATTTCTATGTATAGTGGTGGACCATGAAGTGGAAATAAGGCAAACTTCAGGGATCTTGGGGCGCGGCTACGGGAAGTCGGCAAACCAAACATTTCCAGATGAGTTCATGGGCGCAGTGCTTGAACAGCTTTTTCTTTTTTCTTTTTTTTTTCTGGTCTCTTAGAGCGCATCTGTTGAAGGGAGAGAGACAAGCGTCATTTTTAATCGCTGATACGTCCAGCGCTAATGCGCCTGCTCAAGGATTATTGTGGCATATATTGACAAATGATGGAATACCTATCGTTCGTTTATTTATCCTTGGTAAATGGCATTTCCCGGCTCCTTTGACGGAGGTCGTATTAATCGGTCAAAACTGTTATGGAAGTCAGTAGCCTCTGGAGCTGCCTCACATCACACTCACTCACTCACTCACTCACTCACTCACTCACTCACTCACTCACTCACTCACTCACTCACTCACTCACTCACTCACTCACTCACTCACTCACTCACTCACTCACTCACTCACTCACTCACTCTCTCTCTCTCTCTTTCTATTTCGCACGCTCGCTCGCTACTACCGGTGATCTTAACGATCAGGAGGCAGATGCGTTTTAGGGCAAGCCCCCAGGGCGACTGGGTTTTGTTCAGAGCGAAATGTGTGCCACTGCTCTCGCGAAAATTCGATTAGTTGAACGGGCCGAGTACGGAGGCGAAACAAAGAAGCACGGTACGAGTCTAGTATTTATGCTGCGGCCTTCGCGGCAGCTTTCATTGGGGCAACATGGCGATAAGTTCGCTGCAGATAATTAGAAGGGACGGCTAGTAGCTCCGTGCGTGTTTCTCGCCAAGGTGCCGAGGAACGAATGATCTTTCAAGACAGATATGCTCAGGCACCCACTCCCGAACACCTCCCGACGAGGCGAAGTGTTTGCAAAACTTCCTCGCTCTGAGATCGGTAGTATACTGGTAGTTAGCTCTTTGCTGCCATTCGCCTAACGCAAACTTAAGCTCCAGGGAAAGCCTTTGTAGTGTCGAAGTCGCCGGAGCAGTTAAGGCATCGCACTCTCTCGGTGATGAATGATTCTGGCTCGAATTCTTTACCGCCGGGAAACAAAGCGCGACAGCAGCGCCATTAAAAGCTTTGCACACAGTGCCCCTCGGCAGTGTAGCCATTTCGCCTAATGCATTTTACTGCCAGCAAGATAGCTGCTTTGTTTGCATTAAAGGAAAAAAAAAAAGGGGGGGGGGGGGAGGGGGGGGGGGGTCATCGTTAACTTGTACCGCTGCCAGATGCCACCGTAACAGCATCTGGCGCTCGGTAACTGCTGCGCACGAAAACGAACAGCGGAAGAGAACAGGCGCTGCCTTGATAAACAGTAACTGGCAGTAGTAGCCTCGGGTCAGCCTATTTAACAAGCCCCGTTCATCGTTCTCCGGAAGCCCTGGCAGCGACAAATGAGTGGCAGAGACACCGAGCCTGGGAACGAAGTGGACCACGCGTCGCGATAATCAGAGTGGATGTTCCCATTCCATGCAGGCACGCTTGTTTGATGAAAGAAAAAAAAAAAGAAAGAAAGAAACGAAAAGCTTGTGCGCAGTAGCAGCAAAGTTAAGGAGACTGAATGGAAAAAGCATGATGCTTTCGTGATAGGACTGCATTTATCTGCAGAGTTGCTGACGGGGTGGGTACTATTAGAAATACCACCAAACTTTAGAAATACCGCCGAACCTAGAAGAAAAAGGTTCATCGTATCTTGCGCCCTCCGTCGGCCGGGCACGAATATTACCCGTTTATATGTATATAGGTATACTATATACACTAAGGGACGAGGTGGCGCACTATCCGATCTGTGTTAGCTCGGGACATGGTTCAGGGCGCCCCCTAGACTATCAGTGAAAACTGTGCACCGCCGTGGAAGGCGGCGTCATTTTGAAAGGTACTGCCTAGAAATTGGCCCTTTTCCAGTACGAATTGCATTCATCTCTCCGCTGTACACGAAGCCGCATTTACATTACCTTCGTCAGCCGAATCCTGATATATGTGTTCTACCGTTTCTCGAAATTTCTGAATACGGTAGACGAGGACGTCACCTGTGATGTCTGATATGCCAGCCGTTAGCCTTAATTCTTATACGAGCAACATAGGCGAAAAGCAAGGCGCCCATTTGCTGTGCGATGTCAGTGCACGTTAAAGAACCCCAGGAGGTCGAAATTTCCGGAGTCCTCCCCTACGGCGTCTCTCATAGCCTGAGTCGCTTTGGGACGTTAAACCCCACAAACCACAACCATCTTATACGAGCAACAGTGTTCAGACCTCGGAATTTTCCCACCCAGTGGAATTTTGTCAGACTTTCCGACGACAGCAGCTATCAGGTGGTTCCGCTGGTTTCGAACCGGTCCGCTGTGAAGCTTCTTCCCCAGCACTGCGCTCTTTTAGCTCCAGGTTTGCTGTCCCGCTGCTGCCTTTTGCCTGCGGCGGCGAAGGCGGCGTGTGCTTCGATTGTCCTTGTTTATACCGGTGGGAAACGGAGGCGCATCTGGCCTCTTGTGCCGCATCGATTGCTCGGCGGCCCTGCCGAATGCGAATAAAGGGTTGGTAGCAGAATGCTGAATGGGCGAAAGGGAGGGAGAATAGTCGGAACAAGCGGTGGCCGAGCGAGGAGGAAGAGAAGGGAGTCGCTTAAATGGAGAAGAAGGACCGGCACCAAGCAAGCTGTTGCCTTAGAAGGTGAAAACCGAGAGAGCTAAAAGGCGCAAGAAAATATGAAGGCTGCCTAAATATGGCGACAGAAATGGCGATGGAGCTACGGAAGAAAGGTGTAGTAAAAAAAAAGACCCCCCCCCCCCCCCCACACACACACACACACACACTTCACGCAGCTCCAGCACTAAATAAAAAAAAAAAAAGGATGTGCGAACAGAAGTTGTAAACGGCCGCTTCAGTGAGCTTTGCACTCCTTTCGGTTTTTCCCCGCTTTAATGCCCGCGAAAAAAAAAAAAAATGAAAAAGAAAAAAAAAAGAAAGAAGAGCGGAAAAACTGGGAGTAAAGTAACGGCTGTTTCAAGTTCAGTGCCCCGAGGTCGTTGCCCTTGTCCGATGTTCCTGCCCGATGTGGGGCATTAAGTGCACGCTGCTCAACAGTGAACTGGGCGTGAACTAAACTTCGTTTGAAGTCGTTAGGATTTCTCACCGTGCCTTTTGCGTGCTTTCTTATTTAGTGCAGGCGAGTTTATTTTGGAATGGGATGTCGCGCGGTGTTGCAAAACAGGAGCATTTTTTTTTTTTTTTAAAGCTAGCAAGCAGCCTTACTTTAATTTGAGTAGTTTCAGGGGATTATGGAAGCCGAGGAATAGTCGAGGGCTGCGGCTTGTCAGCCGAAGCGGAGTCTGGGTATTTCGTGCGGCAGTTCAGAAATAATTTATAAATGGGTCTGAAATCCATACTGACCGTGACAGGTCGTACGAACGCGTCTATTCTTTTTGTAACCGAATCAGACTCTCTAGCTTGGAGGTATTTCGTACATCGTGGGCTGACGCGGAGCCTCGAGAGGAGCACGTTTCCAGAATATTGTCCAACTAGAGAGGATCTCGTTTGCTTCACCTACATGTTTTTTTTTTTTTTTTTTTTTTGACCTGAAATGGGTATCGCAAGAAAATGACGAAAAAAAAAAAATACGGGTCAGCAAAAAACCGTCTTTTTATACACAGTGTTTGTTATCTGCACTCTATAAAATTGTGTAAAATTCTTAGTGATCGTCCGAGCTGCGTACTGTGCAAGAGCAGGACGATAACAGCTACGGTGTTCCAATAAAGAAAAAAAAAAAAGATAACAGCTACGGTGTTCCATATAATGGCACCCCACGAGAAAATATTGGGTTCGGGTCTACTGCGACCCGCGTTTCTTTTTTAATTTTTTTTTTCCTTCGCCCGACATCGGCAGATGCAAGCCACAACATTGTGTGGTGCGGCAACTAGGATGAGCCACAAGACCTCTGATAACCATTTTCTTGTTGGGTTAGAACGGCTGAATGAGGGATTTCACACATAAATAGCATGCGATCGTGTGGCACGAGTATATACTTTCACATTTATTTCGTCTACGCTTAGAAAGGTGCATGAAAACGGGACTGAAAATTGTGAAAACATCTTTTAATCCCGAGGCTGCGTAAGGAAAACGAGCGATCATCTTACCTTCTAAGGATATGGGAGTCCGGGACGGGAGCGGACGGATGCAGAGCTCGGAAGGTGATGAGATTTTAGCCGGTTGCTCTCACTTGTCTGTCGTGCAAACGTTGCCAGCTTTTCTTTTCTTTCTTTCTTTTTTTAATTCTTGTCTCACATGAAAATAAGATGTAGTGGAGCTTGCGTGCACGTGTTGCAGTTTCTGGGCTGTACTATATCGTCACCGATGTTCTCAGCTGTCTGTGGTGTGGACCTTTTTGTTTCGGAAAGGTCACCTGATTAGTATCTTAACTCTCCGCGATTGCTGTTTACCTTTGGCTTGACTGTCTTGCAGGTTAATCTTCCTTTCGGTAAATATCAGCCGAACGCGCCTCTCCAGCCCCCCCCCCCCCCCCCCCCCACACACACACACACACACACACACATTGCTTCCCAGCGGATGTGACCAGTGGTTTTGTTACATATGCCGGAGTATTACACTAGGCGTTTCCTTCAACGTATTTCCATATACGGTGCTCCAGTGACCCAGCGAGAGAGAGAGAGAGAGAGAGAGAGAGTTTCTTTTCCTCTCTGCCGTCGTCTTTGGTCCCGACGAAATCGTTTGGCTTTCTTTCCTATGATCGAGGCAGTGGCAGCTTCACGGATACGCAAAATGCACCGACCTCGCACAAGGAAGGCGAATGCAGGTGGCGGGAGGGTGTTTCCTGTTGCACCGCGGAAGCTGTCCTCGCGTTGGAGGCGCGATGTTTGCACACGCTTCCTCTTGTGTTTGTTTTCTTCCTCCGAGGTTTTACTGCGCGCCTCGCGACCGACCGTTTACCGACGAAGCTCCACGAAGAAGAGAGCGGGTTTACGCCCCGCGTATAAGCCGCTCGGAAACGCGTTACTCTGTTCGCGCCGTGCCCTCGCGGTCTTCTGGTCTCCGCTGTTTCTTCTCTATTTTGCCCTTCCACGTTTACGGGCCCAGTGCTCACATTCTTTATCACTGGCCATGCTTTATACGGCGCCGCCGTTCGCTTTACTGCGTCCGTTCGCGCGCGTAATGAAGGAAACGCGCGGAAAAAAGCGAAAAGAAGCCGAAGGCGCGATTGGGGAAGCCGATGCGAGCAGCCGAGACGTCGTCGTTACGACCCCCCTCTCGGATTTCGTGTTTAGACTCCCGCTGTGGGCTTTGCTCTCTCTCCCTCGCGGCAACCCTCTCTCCGTTGTTTCCGCAGGTAACCATACGCTTTGCGTGTGGCGCAGGAGCTTGGTTACCTGGCTTTTAGAGGGACAGGTAACGCGCGTCGTTTTTGTTGTCCTTTCGGTTCACGCGTCTCGCTGTCGACCCGATCGGTGCGGCGGACGGTGCGGTGGGCTCGAAGACTTTTACGGTTGGCTGAGAGGCGTGTTGCTTTTCTTCTGACCGGAGGTGGTGTTGCATTTATTTCATTAATTTGAGCTTTCAGTTATCCTGGCGGTTGTTCTCTGGAAACTTTACTTTTGGTGGCTTGAAAGGTTGTTTTTCTTTTATTCGGCGAGACGTTCTCCTAAATATTAAAGAGCTTTGCAATAAAGTATACTTGGCCACTTGAGGGGCTGCAGGTATACTTCCGGTCCCAATTGAAGCTGCCCACGCGTGACGTAAAAAGGGTTTCCCCGCAGCAAGGTGGCCATTGAGTTCATGCGCTGACCTACTCATTCACTCACTTATGTCTCACACTCGGCTCTTATACTCACTCGTCAATCCGCAGAAGAAGCGCGCGTCATTGAAATGACACTCGACGCCTGGACTCGGCATTACAACCGTTCGGTACAGGTTTGCACAATTCACCCGGACGTTCTGTCCTTTTGTAGCGAAAACTCCACTAGGCTAGTCAGCGGCGCATTTCGGGTAGGCTCCGCTAGTCGCTACTGCGCATGCGCCGTAACCATGGCAACTATTTGCTCCGAGCCACAGAAGAAGGGAGAGTGTAGAAGGGAAGAGAGAGAAAAGGGAGGATAAGAAGAAACCGGTCAAATGGAGCAAGAAGATTTGGAAGACGCGCCGAATCGCCGATCACACCATACGATTTGCAGCCAGTGCATCGGCGACGAGAATTCAAGTAGAACATTGTGAGCAATTCGTTTGGTAGCTTTCGCCACTTATATCCAGGCTTAACTGAGTTGAGCTGCCACCAATTCTTTAACGACTTTTTAAAATTTACTTGGGGTACCTGGTATACTTTCATACGTTGCGTTGCGGTTGTTTTTGCCACCCCCACCTCTTAATTTTTTGGTTTGTTTCTTTTTGCTCGCGCCGCTCTGCATGTAATGTCGCATTTAAGCCTTCAAGTGCGTCATTGGAAGTTGTACATCAGGTTTCAGGGATTTTATTAATGATTGATAAATGATTTACAAATAGTTACGGAGTTCTATGCTTTAATTGAAACCGGTAAGTTTGGGGTTTGGTAATAATCGGAAATTTTGGAATAGCGAGCCAGATGTCCTGCCATAGTCTACCCTTACCTTTCCTATACTACTTTGACCTTTCGCTTTGAGAACTACAAAACAAGGGCTTTGACCTGGAGTTTCAGCTTGGCAATAATTAGCGTTTTGTGAAGAAATCGCGTTATTATCATTTGCAGACGGATTAGCCACACGAGCTCAAGTTTAACAACTAACCAAACCGAGATTAATAAAGCTTAACCAGGTGAGACCCTCGTTCTCGAACGATATCCCGGCGGCTTTTAGTGAACTTCACCGCTTATCGGGGGATCACCCTCGAACGCAGCAAGTTTAAGCAACATCCCTAATCCCGCCACTTAACAAAAGCCAGAGAGGTGTGCATTTTCGTCGCGGTCACCGGTGCGAAAAATACCCGCGGCCCGCGCTTTCTTCATTTTTTTTTTTTCAGACTTCAGAACAAACTGTATGATTCCGCGACGTCTCTTTCTCTCCGCTTATAAATTCTCTTCGAATGGTCTGGCTCAGTTTCTCTTTCAAAATGTGTCGCTGCTCGTCCTTATCGCCTGGTGGCGGTCCGGGTGTTTCAGCTTTCCATACCTTTATTTCCTTTTTGCGCCGGCATTTCCTATGGCTTAGGGTTCAATTTTTCCTGCCTCTGAGGATTTACCGTGACGCTTTTCAGCCCTCATCTTTGCTTAGCTTCGCTGCTTTTTTCTAATCTTTGAGATGGGCATAGAGAGAGATTAGGATGGCAATTCCGTCTCTGATGCCGGCTGCGCTTCCTCGCCCGATACAGCTGCTGCTGCTGCTTGCTGCTACTCGCCCTCGCACTCTCCCGTCTCCAGCTTGATCCCATCCCTTTATTCTTCTTTCGCAGTGGCTTCAGAGACAGCGAGAGGAAGAAATCCCCTCGAGCGCTCTAATCCGGCTTAAAGCGGCCGGGTCAAACCAAAACGCCCCCCCCCCCCCCCCCGCCCCCCCTCCCCTTCCACTTTCTTTCCGCGGCACTGTAGAAGGGTAGGCCGATTCCGATACCTTGGCGATCGAGTTGCAATGCTTTTCACGCCTTGCCGCCGTTGCATTGTGCGTCCTCGGAGGAAAGAGTCGCTTAGGCAAGAATGAATAAAAATGACAAAAAAAAAATGCGATATCGGGGCGGCTGCATAGAGTACGTGGAAGCAGTCGCCTCGGATTTGGAGAATCTGATGCTCCGCTCGAATCCCCTGTACAGACATGAAGTATACAGTGGGTGAACATTCGCTCGCGCTCTAGTCTTTTTTTTTTTTTTTTCTGCTAGGAACAGACACCGTCTTCGCTTTCTTGTGTCCCTGGCGCTTCTTGTATTCCCCGCTTCACATCCCCACCCGTTCTCAGCACAGTGCTAGATGTCTCTCGCTCGCTGTGACCTCTGATCTGAGCTGGTGACGCGTTTCTAGCGCTTTCCTTATTCTTTTTCTCGGCACTGTACCTGCTCGTCCCCTTCCCTATAGCCCCGTGTAATTGTGGGTTTTGCTCTGACTCCATTAACTATTGCTATTAACTATAACATCAACTATTAACAGTGGAGATCAGTGGAAGAGCCGTTTTTCACGCAATGGATGCCGCCCAGCCCATGATTTTTTTTTCCTGCAGCTGGTCAGTTGGCTAATTACTCATCTAATTAGTAAATCGATTAATCAAATCGTCTTAATTTCTGCAGTTCGAAAAGGGAAGGTAAGGGAAAAACTGTACAAAGAGCTTGACTGAGCCCCTCTTCTCCAAGGCAAGGGTGATGAGCATTTGCTTCGCAACGATGTACTACAGAGTTCACTAACCGGCAGTGGTATACAGGCGCACTTGAAGCGTATAAGTACAGGAATATCTTGCTATCAGAAAAAGATAGCTATCAAGAGCCGAGAATTGTATTTCGTAATTACACACATGCGTAACGCAAACACTTACAAACGCGCCGAACAACACGTAAAAATGCCCATGAAATATTCAACATTAACCGATTACGCAAACCTGTTAGTGCGTATACAGGGACGTGTTGACTATCCGCGCTTATTTGGCCCAAAGCGTAAACACGGTTTCGACCTGCTGTTAAAATGGATACAGTCATCGTGCAAGGAGCGTATACTGTGACTTCGAGGCCGCGTTCGGAGCGGATAGTGTCCGTGATTGGTGGGTACATACGCTTGCCTTTCTCGAGCGGGAACAATCCGACAGCCTATAGGCACCGATTAATCGTCGTTTGTCCCAATTCTCGCGCGGACTCCCCATTAAGCCTCGGAGCTAACTGTGGACAGCTTCTGTTATACTGCAGCGATTTATACTTGTGAGGCGTAGGACGTAATTAGTCCTCGTAAGTGGGCGACTAAAAGCTTTCCATTTTTTTCCCCTGGCGAGAGGACCAGCGAGCCAAAAATGCGCAAAAAAAAAAAAGAAATGTCATGTATGCCTCACAACGCATTCGTGTAGCTTCTTTATGTTTTTTTCTCTCTTTTAATTCCTACTTTTTTTGTTTGTTGTCACGTTTCCCGGCCTCCTTTGCGGCGCACTTTTAATGACGGTCCGGGCTGATCAGAATATGCGAACCGGCGGATCCGAGTTCTCTCTTGCGCGCTCCCGTTACGAGGTCGCCGATATTTGTTGTTCGGCTCTGTCGGCGCTGCTTAAGCCTCGCTGCAAACAGCTTTCCGCGTGGCGACGGGCTCTTCTTTTGAGCGGCGGGAAAAGGCCGCTTGCGCGTCGCCCGGAAATTAAAAAATAAAAAAAGAAATTAAAAGAAAAATAAACGAGAACTCAACCAGGTCGTGTGCAAGTAAAGTAAGCCCAACCATGGATCAACATTCCGAAAATCGAGGCATGCCTCTGAAACTTGCGCCGAGAGAAAGAAAAGGGCGACGAAGTGCGAAAAAAAAAGAAAAAAAAAAAACCCGAATGCGCCGGGGAGCGGCGGGGGAACGCGAATTTTGGAATAACATCCTCGGACGTTCGTCGCTGCCGCCGCCAAATGACTCAAAGCAGATTCTCTTAAGTGAACAGCGTTGTGTTCGGATTTTTCTGCCGTTTTCTTTGGACGTTAGGGTTGTGTGAGCTTCGATTCAGAGAGGGAAGTGGCCCCTCGTGTTTTCAAACGTCACTCTCCCCGCTCTGAGTAAACAGGCTTCAACTAAGGCTCTGGGCCGCCTTGCACTTAGCCTTTTACACCTCCTTCCCCGTTGCTTCCGCATCCCTCGATGTTCTCTCATCCCCCTCATTTTTCCCCCCTCTTCTTTTCGTTTTCTCTGCAGTGTTTACGTCGAGAGCGTACAAGTTGTAATGACTTTGGCTGCTGCTGCCGACGCTGCTTTCCATCGCTGTCGTGTAGTGCAGTTTGCATTTTTGTTATATATATATATATATATATATATATATATATATATATATATATATATATATATATATATATATATTTGTTTTGTTTCGCTCTCGTTGGGCGGCTTCTGCGAAGTGTACTCCGGCGACAGGCAGGCAGAACAGTACACGATCGATGCAGGGCCCCCGCGCATACGGCGTCCTGTCACAGTCACCCTTCTCCGCTGATGTGTGCCTGAGCGGCGGTTTGGCACCGCCGTGTTTTTGTTGCCGCCTATACGGTTCCTCACTTCACGCGCGCTTCGAGCGTCTGTGTGGCCGTTTGCTCGCGTCAGCCTCGTCGTCGTTTTTTTTTTTTTGTTTTGTTTTGTGGTATTTGCTGCGTTTATGCTTGCTGAATGCTTTTAAATGTGCCGTTGAGTGTTTTCCCTGCCCGCCTAGTTTCCATTTGCTTTTGCTTCGGTACGCGTAAATGGGCGGTCAGTTTATTCGTTTTCGCCTCCTGGTGATAGAATCTGTAACCCTTCTGCAATCATACGGGCACTTAAAGGCCGACTCGGCCTCACTAAAACACGCACGCCATCATTATCGGCGCTCGTCGATGGGCGATCGGAAAGTTGTTGGGCTGGACGTCTTCGCTGCTGTCATTTATGCCATTTAAAGAACTATATTCACCAAATTTTGCTGGTATTTTTCTTCTTAATGATGCGCAAGCCATTCCTGCATATCGATCCGCACGCAGTTTTCGCGTACGACCGCTAAATAATTCACAATTTAATTTTACTTTCTCACCACTTCCGGTTTCGATATCCGAGAGATGGCTGTGACGTCACAATCATGTCTTTATGCTGGGCATGAAAAAACAGCGATATAATCGCTCATTCTTCACTTGTAATGATTCCCGTTCTCCAGGCAGGCTAGCTTCATTATTGCAGCGAATTCAAATGACATAGCAATGATTATATCGCTGTATTTTCACTCCTCGCGAGGACCTAAACTTGACTGTGACGTCACAGCTATCGCTCGGTTGTTGAAACCGAAACCGAAATAGGTGCGAAAAAAAATCGATGATAAATTATTCAGCAGTCGTAGGCAAATGTGACGTGGTGATCCGTGTGTAGTAATGTCCTAAGCATCGTTACAAATGATAAAACACGAGCCTAAAAATTAGGTGTCTATAGTCATCAATTTTATATCAAAACTTCACCGCGTATCGCTGTTCCAGCGTTCGCTCCAGCTTTTGCTCGATGCAGCTATGAAACTGGTGCACGCGCAAGCACGCCCACTCACTTTGCTTCTCCGAAGCCGGCTCAACTCGTCGCATTGTGAAGCTGAGGTTCCCCCACCATTCCTCAATGCCGGTTTCCAAATCACCTTTATACACGTGCAATGCCACGACTTGTCCCATTGTCTTCAGGACAGGCCCTGTAGAGTCGTAACATATTCCATATGGGAAGTGTTCGAATTAAAACGAAATAAAATTCAGCACAAGCGATCATGAATAGAGAAATATGCCGTCGCATACGGAACGTTCTTCAACGTTTCAAATTTCGCTTTGAACAGACGTTTTTTTTTTTTTTTTTTTAAAGCTGTGCGTATTTCTATGTTTAGTAAGCATTCACTACAAGACTGGCGAGATATGTGTGTATCTTTACGAACGCGACGACGGTGACATCAGCGAATAGAGCTAATAATAGTAAGTGAAATGATAATATGAGTACTAGTGGTAATGTACAGGTCTTTAAATACCTATCGATAACAAGTTTCTGATTGCACAGTACCTCGACCGCAACCAGTGATGCTATAGTTCTCTCTGCCTCAAGACAGCTCATTGCTCGCGCAGCCGCGTAAACTTGTCGGGCGTCCTTTTCATGACCCTGCAAGTCCGCGCAGAGTGCCGCCCCGACTCCGCGAAAGCGTGCGTCGGCAGTCGCCCCGGGGCCTCCTCCGCTGCCTGGGGGTTTTCCGCGCCCGCGGGTCCCGTTTCTTGCCGGAGTTGCGGTGGCCACCGCGTCTCACTCGCGAACCGGCGTTTATGCTCGGCGGAGCAGCCAACTTTGCGGGGGCCAGGCCCGGGGTCGCGTTTCGAACCGGGGCGGAGTTGCGGGCGCGCATCTGCGGATGTCGTGATGACGGCTGCGTGTTTTCGCCTCCCCTCTCCCCCCTCTTTTCGATCCCTACTCCTTCCTGTCTATCTCCCTCTTTGTCCCCGCTGCATTCGTGTCGTTATGCGAGGATACCCTATATGCTCGAGTTTCCCTCGTTTCGACGCCATGTTTGGGTCTGCGGCAGACGAATGAACGCGAGTACTTCGTTTGCCGCTTTATTGTCGTCATAGCCATGCTGCGGACATCAACGAAAAAACACTAACGTCTTTTGTGTAAAGTCGTTTATTCCGAAAAGCGCTCACATTTAATGCGTAGCAGATTTTCAGAGTCACGCCAGTAGTGGAATGGTCCGCTCTAGTTTCAGTGACGTATGGTTTTTTAACGTGCGCAGAAATATGCCTGCTCGAGCGTGCACATACACGCTGCTACCCAGAGCTCTTGGGCAATGCCAGTTGCGATACTTTACACGAGGCGCATGTAGTGTATAAAGAACGGTGGTAGTATCGGGCAAACCTTTGGAGGGTTTACGCATTGCTGCGAAGCCGGTGGTATAAGTAACGTAAATTGTGTTCAAACTACAAACACAGCCGCATGGCAATAGAATCCAGAAAACATGTGCCGCAATATAATATTCCAGATATAATGAGTTCATAAACAAGCAAAGATCCTCCCGAGAACATAACGACGACAGTTTGTATTTGCCGCTTCCAGATGGCGCCGTCGTCAACTTTAGACGCTGATTGGTCAGCGTGCCGTGACGCCATAGCAACAACTACTCCTCGCTGTGGGTCCTGGACGTAGTGACGGGGCGAGTTGCAGCGCGGTGACTTTAATAAGCGCACTTTACTAGAGAATAAGACGTAACAACGTGCAAGCATTGTATTCATACAACCGCCAGCAGCTGTCCTGAATCTCGTGTTTCATAGGGGACGTCAAGCGTCCTGTGAGGTTCCTGCATTTCTCTTCCGTCTTTATGCGACCCCGATCGACCCTGTGAACGCGTGCTTAACAGCTGCTGCCACTCAGTTAATCCGGAGTATCTGGATTTTTCGCGTTTCCCGCTTTGTCGATGTTTTTTGAGCGCTAACTGGCAGAGGAGCCGAGGAGCACGGCAGATAGTTAAAGAGAGCATACGCGAAGCTCTGGAGCTCAGCAGAGGATGAAAGTTCGGCGATGGTGGATAGAGCGCCAGGTGGGAGGCGAACAGGGAGGCGAAGGAGGAGGATGGTGCGGCGAGACTGACGGAATCGGTCGTGTGCCCTCTTTGCTGCACTCTCCGGCCGAGCAGAGGAGTGCCACTGGTGCCAGGCGCCGCTGCCGTTCAGCACTGCGTGTTTCCTGTGCGACGATCGCCTATTATTCAAATACTTCAACAGCTACACTCAAATTTCCCATCACCGGGCATTGTAATGTTCGGCCAAATTTCTTTATTATTTTTTTTTTGTCTGCGTGGCAGGGCAGTGCTCCAAAGGACGAAAAAAAAAGTGGTAGGATTTTTAAGCAGTGTGCGATTGGCTGGGCCGGCAGCGACGGGACACCATACTCGCTTCCCGCGAGTAATTTCTCGCTTTGAACACGCTGCTCCGACTTCGTATCACTGTTGCTAGGGGAGTCTTCCAAGGTCATCATAGGTCACCGCAAGATGCAGAACGGTGAGGCTTTTTGAACCGAGTGTAAGAATGGATGCGTTCGCTATAAAAACACACACAAAAAAGGAAGAAACAGATACGTGACTTAAGTGTAGTGCACGTTTCGTTCCCATGCTTGGCCAAGGTTTTTCTCGTCATGACTGCCGCGTCTGTTACGGACAGCTGGCCGCAAGAGGGCCATATAAGCGTTCTCAGGAGAAGTAAACGGAACTTCTTTCCAACGGGCCCTCACCGCTGTCAGCTGCGCTTTCCTCATCACTGCGCCTAACGAGATGGTTTCCTTTGTTTTCTTTTTGTTTCTTCCCAAGTTCGGAGCACCAGCGAATTTGCATTTGTTGCTAAGCACGGTAGAATAATTAAGTTAGTCGTACAGTGCACTGCGTGAGGTGGAGCCCTTTTTCGGCTCTCAGCGGTCCCCATGTGTCTTTCCATTCCGCGTCTTCGTAATGTTGGCTGAGCCAGCGTAGCGAAACGCTCGGTTTTAAAGCAGAGCAGCCGCCGCCGCAGCTGCTCATTTCTCCAGGTTTAGTTGTGCTGCTGGTCTGTGTTTTCTTTACCTCTTCCCCAGCAGTTGGAGGATGAGCTGGATTTCTAGGTTTTTTTTTTCTTTCTTTCTTTCTTTCTTTCTTTCTTTCTTTTTTTTTTTTTTTTTTAATGTCTCGATCCAGTTGGTGACGCTTTACCTAGCACTCAGACGTTTGCGGGAACTCGGTACGAGGTTGGAACTTTTTAGCGCGCCGGTAGACTGCTGCTGCCGAGAAACGCCATTTTCTGCCCGTCTTTCTCTTTTTGGACGCGCGCAGCGAAAACCTTGGGTTGCGGTAGCGGCGAGGTGAGGAAGGGGGTGTAGAGAGATTAGCGACGGATCATTTTTCACGGAGGTGATTTACAGCCGAATGGCTAATGAGTTTCTGGCGAGAAGTGACTTCCAGCTCTCTCTCTCTCTCTTATTTTGTTTTCCGCTGCGAGCGTGTTTCTGAGTGAGAGTGATGGCGTTTATTCGATGTTCGCTGACAAATGATTCTCGTTTGCGCGACCTTATCACTTTACCAAGACTCTTTCGCAAAACCTAAAAAAAAAAAAAGAAAAAAGAAAACGAATTGAAGGCCTCCTGATGTTAGGCGTGTTGCATGCCCTGACGGGCAACGCCCTCATGTCAGAACCCAGTGCCGCGTGAAGCAGCCAGCACGTGCTGGGTGACTAAGACACGTCTGCCCTGCGTTTTGGTGATTGAACCACGTAACGTTAGCGCCCTTACCTGCAATGCGCTTAAAAGAGGCAACGCCAACTGGGTCACCAGCTCGGTAAGAATGAGAACATTCGGGACAGTGTTCGTCCGGTGTGCTCTTTTTAGTCCTTTCATCATCTATGCTTTTGGTCTTGTTCAAGTATGTCCATACCAGCACGGTTAGGAACCGATGTCGGTAGTTCTGTTGTAAAAAGAAAGCTTTGTTTCTAAATGCAATGTAATGTCATTGGTTGCTTTTGGTATTTTCCATGTTTTATCTGTCTTCGGGTGGCTTTAGATTATCTTGGTTCAGTTTGGCTTATCTATTCCCTTCATCCAAATTCAGGGCATAGCTCAGCATGCGTACATCGATGCTGCAAACGGCGCTCTATCGCACTGTCTCGTGGAGAGGCTGGTCTCCGGCGCGAATCGAAGACTGGCTGCACTTGGCATTGCGTGAGCCAGGCTCGGAGCGAACTAAAATTAAGTCCGTCGCTGTCGGTCTCAAAGAGGTTCGGCGGCGAGACCACGTCGCGGCTCGTAGGAACCAGCTGCGCGGCTTTCGCGGTGAACTTCCACCGAGAGAGAGAGAGAGAGAGACGCCTTGAGGACTCCCCTGTGCAGCCCGAAGCCTTGTAATGGCTCTCTTGGTGCATAGATCCAGCCTTGCCTGCGCCCGTGCACAAAAATACTCGGGTGTCGCGTAATGGCAAAGCCAGAAGCTCCGGGTAGCAAGAAGTCCGCGCTCTTGCGACAGCAGCGCTGGGCCGCCTCGAGCGACGGGTCGCAGCGGCAACAACAAGAGCAGCGCCGAGTCAACAGCAGCGCTTCGCCGGGGCGTACTGGCAGATCGGCCTTCGGAGCCGTACTACTCTCACTCGCCTGCGCCACGCCAGTATCGTGCAGCACCCAGGACGCTGTACAGCCGGCGTCAGCTGCCCCAGGTTCTAATCCGCGAATTCGTTTCCACCCGGCATCTCTCGATTGGTCCAGCATTTTGGCTGTCCTAACTGTACAGCGCTGGCTTAGTCTTGACCCTTTGTCACGTGCGGAACGGCGTCGCGAGTTGGTCAAACTTTCAGTCACAGGCTGACGCTAGCTCCGGGCTGGAGGGAGCTGCACAGTTTAGGTTAGACCCAAGCACCGTAGCCCGGGGCGAAAGAACAAGAGCTGGAATAAGCATCGGGGAGAGGGGATTTCTCGGGGGTGCGAGCGACTTAAGTCGTCCGAGAGGCCATTAAGAAGTCGTTAAGAGGGCCAGGCGGCATTCGCCGAGACCGCCGCCCGTTCCCCTTTGGCGTGGAGCCGTTGCGGTCAGTCGGCGTGAACGCCCGGTCGCCTCTGCCAATGATTGCATCCTGCATCTTCTGTGTGTGTACACTGGCCGCTTTATTCCTGGATATTTTTCTCCCTGGCTTTCTCGGCCTTTCTCTTGATCGCCCACGAGTGTGGCGGCATGCCCTTTCGATTGGCTCGCGCTGTCTGATCCCGGATAGCGTGCTGTACTGAAGTTTCCTTTCCTTTTTTTTTTTTCGTTCGGTGTGCCTCCGCTCCGGTTTTGCTTTGTTTACTTTTGCTTTGCGTAGTTCCTTTCGGCCCCCTTGTCCCCAACTGGCGTTCCCCAGGTGACAAGTCCGCCACATTTCGACCAGCAGGACTATACTTCCTTTCTAGTGATGCTCTGGGTGTCTCCACTCTCCTATGTGCGTAGTGTGTTTTCAGGGCTGTCCGGGGTAGTTATGTGTAAGCAAGCCATGCCCGCTGCTCTTGTTGCTTTTTTAAAGCGAAAGCCTTTAATGGCTCATACTGTCGTGGACAAAATATGTCCTGCTTTTGCGGCGTTCTGATTGGCCGAGGTGGGATGACGTCATAGAGGTCTCGACCAATCACAGAGCACCACCGTATTATGCGCGAATGCGTGTCTTATATGGCAATGTCTCAATGACCAGTTACTAATTAATGAATTAATTAACAAATAATAGATAATAGTCAATTATTTCATTAATCACTAATTAACGAATAATTATTTACCTTTTAGTTACCTACTTAATTACCAATTACTAATCAGTGTCAGTTGCTTAGCAGAATGCGGCACTCAGGGTTTCGCCTTTCACCACTTTGGTCGCTATAGTCCTTCGTAATGTTTTGAGCTTGGCGTTGAGGTGGCTGTGTCGACCAGTGGCCGTCTTCGCACTGTTGATCAGCTCGGGTCGTGGCCTGCAGTTGCGTCAGTTCCTTTGGATTGGGCCCTGTTTCATCCCACCTCAGTCTCAGTTTAGTTTTTCTGGATGTCTCAGGGCTGTTACAAAGTAAGTTTTAACCCCGTCGTATGGCGAGTGCGCGAACTAGGACCGTGCTCTTAGTGTGGCTGGACTAGCACGGTAACCATAGCAACGATAGGGCTTAGCATATTAGAATATGCGGCTGTCTGACTGTGCCGAAACTCATCATTAGTACCAAGATTCGGGTTTTCTGCAGCTGCTCATGCATATACCGACCCTGAAATACGATGGAGACGAGGATCGCGTTCACTCACGCCTCTTCAAAAACGGTTGGGAGCATGTTCGAACTCTTGATGGGGTATGCTCTCTGCTTTTTGCATGAGGTAAGCTGGCGCGACGACTCGGCGCTGTCATCAAGCTGACGACGTAGTGCAGGTCACAACGTGTGCGCTCCGAAGCTGCGTTTCGGTTCGTGCCGGTAAACGTACACACGCCGGGGCTTGCGGGACTTCTCGCAAGTCTACGTGCTGTTACGACCAAGCATCCGCAATTGCGCGCTCTATTGTTCGCCTGTGGGCATGGATAAGTTTTGTGAATATGTGGTGATGGTCCAATGGCTCTAAGTGAGCCTGTTTCCAGGAATCCTGTTTTGTAAGCATGTTTTGCTTTGTGGACAACCTGCAAATGCCAAATTGACCCTGTCAAGAGAACGTCTGGAAAAACACAAAGAAACGTCCCCCTGCGGGAAATAGCAGGAAGTGCTTTCTTTCTTTTGTTCACCCTTCCAGTCGAGAAGTGCTATCCTCCAGTGATGAATGCCTCCTATCCAAAGGAGACGACAGAGTGACATGTCCGCTGACGTGCAGGACAAGAAAGGAGCATGACTCATACGGCCATTAAGTGATTTCCCGGGAATGCAGGAAAGATTTGCAATTGTCGAAAAGGGACCATGTTGGGAGCCCTATGCGGCGCCACGTGCACTCGGGTTTCTGAGAAGTAAAACCCCTTGTCAGAACCAGCCTGTGGTTTCTTTGCTGAAGAATAGAAATGTACCTCCTCTCCTCGCCGTTCCCAAGCTTTTCCCGCCAACAAGTGATCACGCCCAACGAATGAATGCCGGACCAGTCAGTGCTTCAGACCATCAGTGCAGTGATGTGTTCGATTGGATGCCGATACCTGAGGGGCGTGCCCTGGATTTGGTTGGTCAGCATCTTCAGAGAGGGGCTGGACATAGGGGGTTTTTAAGGACGCTGCAGAGCACGAAATGTCGCTCTGGGCCCTGGGTAAACGGCTCATCCAGTCGCTTCTCGCTATGAACTCTTAACGCTTGCCATTTTGCTGATGTACCCTTCTTTTTCGTGTAAATAATCTTGTAAATACGTTTTCTCAAAGTGCCATTAAACCTGCTTGTACATATTTCACCAACTTCGAAGATTCAATCCTACTTCAACCCCGAGTCTCTGCACGCTACCAAGTGAAGGCCGGGTCGACGTAGCCCCAGCGTCACGACAACTGGTGATCAGCGGTGGGATCTGAATCTACAAGCACAACGACTGGTGGCAGCGGTGGGATCTGAATCTACAAGCACAACATCTGGTGATTGGAGGTGGATCTGAAGCTACAAGCCACAACACCTTGTGATCGGAGGTGGCATCTCAAGCAACAAGCAGGAGCAACAATCGGCCAAGAGGGCAGCTCGGAACATCGATCGCATGTGTGGGTGAGTGCTTGGCTTTTCTTCTGATGTGGACCAGGTTCTAGAACAGGGTTAGATTTTAAGAACTGGTAAAAAGTGTTGAAACGCCTTTAGGTTTGGTAGTTTGCACTGTTGTTTTGGAAGTAGCCGACACTCGGAGCGATCATGGACCTACAAAAGCTGCAGAAACCGGAACTGTTGCTATTGTGTGAGGAATTGGGAATTGATACAAGTGGTTTGGCACGAAAACCCTTGATTATAAAAGCAATCACTGATTTGGGAGCCGATGATGAGGAGCTCAGTGAAGCATGGAACCTCATCGGACAAAAAAAGGAGGAACAGCTCAGACAGCAGAAAGAGCGTAAACTTGAGAGGGAAAAAGAGGAAAAGAAGCGTGAAATTGAGAGAGAAGCAAAAAGGCTGGAGCTAGAAGTTGAGCTCCGGAAATTAGAACTAGAGTTGAGCAAGAGGTCGGGCAATTGTCCCCAGCTAGCGGTACCTCTTCTCAACAAGGAGGCAGGTTTCAAGATGTCAAAGTACATGCAGCCATATGGGATATCAGGGGATATCGGTCTGTATCTGGTTAACTTTGAGCGAACCTGCGAAAAACTGTCCTTCCAGCGAGACACGTGGTCTCAGAGATTATTGACGGTTCTGCCCTGCGAGGCAGCGGAGGTTGTCGCGCGGCTTAGCAAGGAGGACGCGGACAACTACGAGAAGGTCAAGGCTTGCCTTCTGAAAAAGTATAGGCTTAGCGCCGAGGCGTTCAGACAACGTTTTCGGAACGCTACTAAGTCCAGGGACGAGAGTTACCCTGAATTCCTGTACAATTTAAGAGTGAATTTGGGCGAGTGGCTAAAGAGCACAGATTCCTACAGTGATAGGGACGCTGTAGTCGAGCGAATTCTTTTGGAACAGTTTTATAACTGCCTCCCAGAAAAAGAAAGAAATTGGTTACAGGACCGAGGCGAAATTAAGTCGGCAACTGAAGCTGCCGAACTTATTGAGGAGTATGCTTCGCGCCGACAATTCAGCAACCCAGCAGTGGATAGGCCCCGCAATCCCAAGTTCAGTGTGAAAAACCGTCAGGAAAGGCACTTTGCTAGAGTTGGAAACGAAGAAATGAAGGTTTCTTCAGGCAAATTCCCTAGAAAGGACGGCAGTGAGAAAAGTGGGGAAGTGACCAACGTGCAGAACACAAAGAATAAGCTTGAGGCTAGGAAGCCACTCACATGCTTTAGGTGTAATGAGCAGGGTCACATTGCCGTCAACTGCCGGAAAGAAAAGATTGCTTTCTCGTATGTCAGGGACTGCGATGAAAATATGCAGCTTTTAGAACCCTACCTGCATGACCTAGTAGTCAACGGGAAGCCTTGCAAGGTACTGCGCGATTCGGCCGCAACGATGGATGTTGTCCATCCGGCGTATGTATCGCCTTCCGACTATACAGGACAGTGTGCATGGATCCGACAGGTAGTTGAGGAACAGAGTGTGTGCTTGCCGATCGCGAACGTGGTCATCGAGGGCCCTTTCGGCGAATTAACAACCGAGGCTGCCGTTTCAGGAAAGCTTCCTAAGTGCTATCCGTATTTGTTCTCCAACAAATCGGACATGCTGCTGCGAAGGAGGGGCATCCTTTTCGGAGACAGAGTTGTGCAAGCCTTAACACGTTCAAAGGCGCGAGAACTAGCTACACTGCTCATTCCAGAAAAATCCACAGCGGAGGAAACGGCAGTTAAAACAGTGGTAAATGCGGAAGATAGCAGGTCAGAAAACTTTGAGAGCGAGGCATCTCAGATATGTCAACTTGAAAGGGAGCTTGATGAGACGCGGAATGAGGACGTTCTTGAGAGTAACCTCTTGCCGCCAGTGTCTAGTAATCTCACGAGACTTTTAAGTGGAACCCGAGAGGACTTAGCTATGGAGCAAGCCAATGATCCCAAGAATAAGCTCGAAGTACAGTGGGAAGGACCTGCTAAAGTCGTTGCAGAGCTTTCTGACACTAACTACGCAGTGAAAATCCCCGATAGGCGTAAAGCAGTGCGCATTTATCATTGCAATCTTATGAAGCCTTATGTGCAGAAGGAAGCCGTGGTAAATCTAACGATAAACCTTCCCGAGGAGATGGGGGATAACTTGATTTGCCTCAGCGGAAAAGGAAGCAACGCTCAGGAGCTTCACAAAAAGACGGAGCAGAGAGGAGAACTAAAGAAATCCCAGCTGTCCGATCTGGGCGAGCTAATAACAGAGTTTGAGGCCTGCTTCGTGGACAGGCCAGGCAGGACTGATTTGACTGAGCACGATATTGAGCTGACTTCAGACGTGCCAGTGCGATCAAGGTGCTACCGATTTTCTCCAAGGCAAAGAGAAATTCTGGATAGGGAAGTAACTCGCATGCTGGAATTGGGAGTAATAAAACCCTCGGAAAGCGATTATGCTTCGCCTATGATCTTAGTAGAAGCTCCAGGTAAAGACCCTAGGCCTGTGGTAGACTACCGAAAGCTAAATTCTCTCACCAGGGATCAAGTGTATCCTATTCCGAATATTGAGGAGAGAGTAGAACAGGTCAGTAGAGCGGCATATGTGACTACGCTGGACCTTACTCGAGGATACTGGCAAGTACCGCTCACTGAGCGCGCCAGCAGATACGCGGCTTTCGTCACTCCGACGGGCAGCTACCAGCCAACAATGATGAGTTTCGGGCTCAAAAATGCTCCATTTTGTTTTTCCCGACTCATGGATAGGGTTTGAAATGGGTGTGAAACATTCGCGGTGCCTTATTTAGATGACATTGCGGTTTTTTCCGACTCATGGGCGGACCATATGGTACATCTAAGAGCTGTACTGAGCCTTTTGCGTCAAGCTGGACTAACCGTAAAGGCCGAGAAATGTTGCCTGGCAAGGGCAACCGTGGACTACTTGGGTCACAATGTAGGTCAAGGTTTCAGGAAACCCAGCGAGATTAAGATTTCTGCGGTAGCAGACTACCCGCGGCCGAGCACGAAGACGGAAATTCGAGCATTCCTGGGTCTGACTGGGTACTACAATCACTACATCCCTAACTATTCAGCTTTGGCTAGCCCTCTGACCGACGCTCTCCGCAAGACAGAACCGACAAATGTAGTCTGGGACGAACAAAAGGAAGCCTCCTTCGTAAACCTGAAGGCTGTGCTGATTAGCCGTCCGGTATTGCGAGCTCCAGACTATGGCCGAGAATTCACGGTCCAGTGTGATGCCAGTGATCGAGGGTTAGGTGCTGTTCTCTGCCAGAGAGATGACGACGGTAATGAGCACCCCGTGCTCTACTTGAGCAGAAAACTGAGTTCTAGAGAGAGGGCTTATTGCGCGTCAGAGAAAGAATGCGCTTGCATTGTATGGGCCATTCAAAAATTGCAGTGCTATCTTGGAGGGGCCAAATTCACCGTAGAGACGGACCATTGTCCCCTAGCTTGGCTGCAAACTGCGACATCGAAGAACAGTCGCCTTCTTAGGTGGAGCTTGATTTTACAGCAGTACAATTTTGAAATAAGATACAAAAAAGGGAAGTTAAATGGGAATGCGGACGCGCTTAGCCGCTCTTTCTAAGCGGTCCGAGATGTTCCTCACCATGTATCCAAATTGATAATCAGGTTTTTTTTTTTTTTCGTGCGCTTGTATATGTGTGACTATGTAAAGCAGCACGTTTGGTTTTCTAGGAATACGTAGGTCCTAACGTCTTGAGTGTGGGCTTTTCTCGAACAACAATGGCAGTTTTCTTTTGACCTGGTCTCTTCAGACGGGAGCCGAGTGCTTGCTTCGACATGTGGTTGAGTTTCAGACAGCTCGAGCAATTTGGCCTACAACAATCAAGACAACGCGACAAGCAACAGCGAGCTTCAAGCGTTCACGTGCAGGCCATTAAGTCGTCTCTTCATGCAGCAGCTGGGACTGCTGCCCTCCGAGACTCTTCTGGCGGGGGAGGAGGCTGTTACGACCAAGCATCCGCAATTGCGCGCTCTATTGTTCGCCTGTGGGCATGGATAAGTTTTGTGAATATGTGGTGATGGTCCAATGGCTCTAAGTGAGCCTGTTTCCAGGAATCCTGTTTTGTAAGCATGTTTTGCTTTGTGGACAACCTGCAAATGCCAAATTGACCCTGTCAAGAGAACGTCTGGAAAAACACAAAGAAACGTCCCCCTGCGGGAAATAGCAGGAAGTGCTTTCTTTCTTTTGTTCACCCTTCCAGTCGAGAAGTGCTATCCTCCAGTGATGAATGCCTCCTATCCAAAGGAGACGACAGAGTGACATGTCCGCTGACGTGCAGGACAAGAAAGGAGCATGACTCATACGGCCATTAAGTGATTTCCCGGGAATGCAGGAAAGATTTGCAATTGTCGAAAAGGGACCATGTTGGGAGCCCTATGCGGCGCCACGTGCACTCGGGTTTCTGAGAAGTAAAACCCCTTGTCAGAACCAGCCTGTGGTTTCTTTGCTGAAGAATAGAAATGTACCTCCTCTCCTCGCCGTTCCCAAGCTTTTCCCGCCAACAAGTGATCACGCCCAACGAATGAATGCCGGACCAGTCAGTGCTTCAGACCATCAGTGCAGTGATGTGTTCGATTGGATGCCGATACCTGAGGGGCGTGCCCTGGATTTGGTTGGTCAGCATCTTCAGAGAGGGGCTGGACATAGGGGGTTTTTAAGGACGCTGCAGAGCACGAAATGTCGCTCTGGGCCCTGGGTAAACGGCTCATCCAGTCGCTTCTCGCTATGAACTCTTAACGCTTGCCATTTTGCTGATGTACCCTTCTTTTTCGTGTAAATAATCTTGTAAATACGTTTTCTCAAAGTGCCATTAAACCTGCTTGTACATATTTCACCAACTTCGAAGATTCAATCCTACTTCAACCCCGAGTCTCTGCACGCTACCAAGTGAAGGCCGGGTCGACGTAGCCCCAGCGTCACGACAGTGCTTGCAAGTTGTGTTTCGTGCGCAGTCGTCATAAGCTGCCCCCCCCCCCCCCCCTTCATATATATATATATATATATATATATATATATATATATATATATATATATATATATATATATATATATATATATATATATATATATATATATATATATATATAAAGAGAGAGCGAGAGAGAGCGCTTCCACAGAAGGCACCAGTTTCTGTTCAATTCACGGACTTTTAGTGTTCGCCCGCCACGCACGTTGGCATCTCGATACCAGTTTAGGGTTTTACCGCAAAACAACATGAATAATTTACAGCCCGGAGCGGGCAAGAGAAGCGGAAGCGCTTTTGAGCGAGGCGTGTATTGCTCAAAGCGCAATGCATGCAAGCCAGCGCTGAATTGGCGCTTATCGCGTTCCAAGCCCGCACGCACAACTGAAGAGGAGGTGCGTTCGTTATTAATGCATTACGCGACTGGGGAGCCCGTTTTAATCGGAAGCAGCGACAACCAGCGGCGCGCGTATGCCCGTACACGGACGGAAGGGAGACGTATGTACACGCAAAAACTAGCTGCAACGGAAATGAGCGGAAAGTACCTTAATAGTGCCCTAATGCGCTTCCACTCTGCTCCTGGCAGCGCAACGAAGTGGATTGCATTGAAAAACGAAAGGTAAAAAGCGGCAGAAGAATAAGCAAGCGCTATTCAAAGCGTTAGCAAAACCCGCCGCCGGCTTGCACTGGAAATGGTTAGCTCCAGGCTGTACACCAGGCGCTGGCGGAGAACGGCGTCCCTGGTTTCGGGTAGCACACTGCATCACGAAGAAGAGCGAAAGGGCGAAGTGAAAGAAAAAAATAAATAAATACTACGTCGCGTCGTATGAATTGCGTGCAGCACTGTGGAAGCTGGTGTCAGCGGTGCTCCGCCAGTCGAGAGGTCTGCGGATTCGGCAAGTTGTGCGCGCTTGAACGCGAATTTCGATTGGCCGGTGCCTAGGTCTTCGCGTGGTCTGCAGTCGTGATTGGCCAACGTACGGTCATATCGCAAGGCACTTTTTTTTTTTTTTTTTATTTTTCCCCCTGGCTGTGGAGTTCACAGCGAATCCGTCATTCCGAGTTGCTGGCCGCGTTTTCAGCTATTCGCGCCGCTGCACGGCAGTGTGGGGGGGTACGGAGCCCGCAGCGGTCGGAGTTTGCAGACGGCGACCAGAACTAATGTTCCCGGGACGCGCACGTGCGCACGGCGGAAATTTTGCTGTACTGGTGGCGTAGTCGTGCGTGTATCCCGACACTGCCTTTCTCTCTTTCTCTGGATGCGTCGGGAGAAATTTTTGCGAAAGCCGACTGCGCGTTTTTGCTGCGACGCACCATTCGTCACCGCGTGTGGAGTTAATGCAACGTGTATGGCAGCTTCGTTCTGGTGTTGCTGTTTCTTTTTTTTTTATCTAATTAAAAAAAAAAAAACACCCATGCTTATGCACGGTTGCCGTGAACAACACGGAGTGACAGGGTGACTGAGCATGCTCGTGACACGAAAGGCAGCTCAGATTTGCGAATTGATAAATTAATTGTTCTTGAAGTTGGGAGTGTTATGAGGGAACTAATGAATTTTTTGCACCGCATGACGTACTGTAACGGCTACTTCTGTGCGGGCCTGTATTCTCCTTTGCACGCCTGAGTCCTCCGACTTGCTTCTGGAGAAAATTAGCTTTTTTTCGAGCTAGTCTAAAACATAGCTAAAAGCTAATCTGTTTCGTGCACATGGCGACGACTTCATTTATACTCACTGCGAAGTTTGAGAAATAGCTGTACTTGACGTAAACATGACTGGAAGCTCCGAGGAAGTTGCATACCTTATTTTTATTGTCAATTGTGTTCGTTGTTTGTCTCACCACCGCTGTCTTGAACGTATTATTCTTGAGCTAGGTCATTCGTGTCCGAGAATTTGAGCGCAAATTTTTGCGTGAGGGCAAAATTAAGAAATCTGGCTTGCAGTTTTCGGAAACATTCGCATCTAATGTTTAGGCCTCTACCCTAGTTTATTTTTATTGTTAGTTCGCGTGCACATTTCAGTGAAGCTTTTCCGTAGTTGAGACTGGTTACTTTTTATACCCCCGGTCTGAACAAGGAGGAATCGTTTTGTTAAAACGCAGCGAGCACTTCCTTTGTTCAGACTGTCCATCTTCCAGCGATGACATTGCTGGCGCGCAGAAAGCGGGACGTGCTCTTTGAAAACGAGGCGACTCGCATTCGACGCACGCATGTACTTCGAAGGGAACAGAGCTGTTGCTCGGAAAGCCCTGATAGCCGCTTAAACGGCTGCCGGGGCTTGCCGAATAATGCTTACCGGCAATGAGAAGAGAGGAGAAAGAGTTCCGAGAAAACGACGCTCAAAGCCACAGCTCGGACATGCTTGCGGTGCAAAAGGGGCCGAGGCGGGTTGCGGTGTTTATGGGCCGTAACGCAACAGTGTCTGCTGGCAGAGCTCGCGCGGTTCGAATCGGCGATACAACGGGTCTTCATAATCCTAATCTACGACGCGCGGATGCGAGTCTCGCTTCTGCAGCCGCCGCCGCCGCCGCGGTACGTGATGACGCATTCAGAGCACCGCGAGATCGCTATCCGTCAGCTGGGCCATATCTCTGCGCGCGAATTCGTGGCGATTACGAACTTCCAGCCGTGAGGCTTTGCGGCTGCACACTCGGACCGGCAGAACATTGAAAGAGGAAGCTAGGGGGAAAGCATACATACGAACGCCAAAGAGGTGGCTGGACAGGGGCCGACCAGAGTCCATAGATCCCCATTCCCGCCGTCAGACCTTTCTGCTGCGCCACCCTCGAACAGCTAGAGCTCTCGGAGAGGTCGGTGGCGTCTGGCGTTAGCCGAGCTGTGCTTCAAGTTTGTTCCCTACATTTTTCTTCCGTTTTCTTTTTTGTGTCAGAAAACAACGCCGTGTTTAGGTCGGCTCTGGATTATGTCTCTCGCTCACTCGCACTGCGCTGGGTGGTTTCACTGCGTCCAGCGCAGAATCGCGCAGTGCCGCACAAGTTAGCGCTGGCATCAGTCAGTCTGGGCCGTAACTATAACGAAACGGCTAGGCTGCGTCTTCAGTAGAGCTTCGCTACGCGTTCTCATTTTTTGGGTGCGCTATATAAATCGGGCACCTCCCACTTCTTGCGAGCTAACTGCCGTATCTAATATTTTTGCCGGAACCTGGGGACGCTGTAGCTTCCGCTTTCGCAATGCTGCATGGTTCTGGTGAAATGTGCAGCTTTCTTTCGGCGTTCATTCATTTTCTATTTATTTTCGCTATCTCGCCTGCTTTATTCTATCTTCCTGTTGTCTTCATCACCGCCGCCTGTTAGCGGCGTGGCTTTTGTAGCCACAGATAGGGCAGCAGCGTGGTTTGTGACTAGACGGTGCGGCATTTCCTTTTGTTGGCCGTCTAGTCTTTGGATTAGCTGGTAAATCCCTCCGCCGGCCTCCGGGTCCATTTGTGACGCTGGCGCTTTGAAACCGGATGTGTTATGGCTTCGGACTCGGCTCGGGCGTTAACGCTGTTGTTTGCTTCAGAAAACGGCGAGCACACCACGAAATTTGATTCTGGACGCTGCATGACTGCTTTCAGGGGCCAGCAGAAATTTCACTTTCCCCCTTCTTCAGCTTCTAACGCGAGGGGGTGCTAGTGTCTACCTCCATCACGGCAGTAGCCTCATCAGCCGCCCGTGAAGAACACACACACACACACACACACACACACACACACACACACACACACACACACACACACACACACACACACACACACACACACACACACACACACACACACACACACACACACACACACACACACACACACACACACACACACACACACACACACACACACACACACACACACACACACACACACACACACACACACACACACACACACACACACACACACACACACACACACACACACACACACACACACACACACACACACACACACACACACACACACACACACACACACACACACACACACACACACACACACACACACACACACACACACACACACACACACACACACACACACACACACACACACACACACACACACACACACACACACACACACACACACACACACACACACACACACACACACACACACACACACACACACACACACACACACACACACACACACACACACACACACACACAGAGAGAGAGAGAGAGAGAGAGAGAGAGAGAGAGAGAGAGAGAGAGAGAGAGAGAGAGAGGAGACAAACCAGTTTCTGCTGTCTTGTTTTAACCCTGGTTAGTTGGTAGTTTCGTATTTGCCGCATGCCGATCTGTTTAGGAAAGGGCATCATGGTCTAGGTATTTTCACCACACTTGGAGAAACCGATTTGACTAGGCTGCCCAATCTTCAGGTCTGCCGTGTGCTGCGAGCACAGCCCGGTATTTGTGGACTATTTTAAAAAAAAATGTCTTGGCGCATTGCGCATGCATAGGAATAAAGCTTGTAGAGCACATGTGGTTTTCTTTTTCAGATTTTCTGTTTGTACGGGATGAAGATTTATGCTATGCTGGGGGCAGAAAGAAGCTACTTGGGAGAACTTCGAAATGTCTTGAGATGCCGCTTGCAGGGTTTTCGATAGAGGCGGTTTCTTTGAAAAAATAGCTACTAGGATACGAAACAGAGGAACTGGTGCGACTACCTCTGAATATGTATCCGCGCACGCGTTCTAGGAATGGCTGGGCAATAATCATAACCGAAATTGCCCCCGCGCGGTTTTTGCGCAAGGCGGGAGTTTCATCCAACGTCGTTGTGGAAACAACCCGAAGGAGAGGGGGAGGAGGGAGGAGGAGGAGATATTGCGCACGTAGATGAGAGCGTCGTATTAGCCTCACGGCGCACTTCAGCGATTCATGCACATTTTTTCAAGTCCCGATTCTGAGGCTGTACGCCGCTCTCCTTCGATGCGCACTTGTGCGTGGCTGAAATGGTAACGGCACCAGCAATATTTGCGGTCATCTCCTAAACATGTCTGCAGCTCGTCGAATGATTGTCCCAGCGTCGCCTTCACATGGTCCGCTCCCGATACGTGGAGACATGGTGTAGTTGAGGCCTCGTGGGCCTTTTTATTACCTGTCGCGGACCAAAGCCAAGTGCGTTGTCTGGAGTGGCATGTTTTGAATCAGTAAACTCGTTTTCAAAAGAACGTCGTGCGGAATGCGAATATAGCTCCCTTCAAAGGTACGCTTACTTGATTTGCTGCTTTTCAAGAGTGCAGTCGTCTCCTTGGACGAAAAGGGCCATTAAGTGTGTGTGTGTGTGTGTGTGTGTGTGTGTGTGTGTGTGTGTGTGTGTGTGTGTGTGTGTGTGTGTGTGTGTGTACAGGGGGGTATGGGGTGCTGTAAATAAATTTTGTACTTTGGAAGAGTGCTGCGTAAACACTCGGCTGGTTACAAAACGGCATAAAAGCGTGCTTCGCAATCTGGGCCAAATCCTCGACTGTCTACCGGACGATCTGACTCTGTTTGCATGTGGGCGCTCGCGCGCGCGCCTTTTTCTAGTAATAGCCAACCTTTTGCATCGTATTCATCTCCGGGAGTGCATACGTCATTCAATTACTGTATTGGTGGTTATAAAAGGGAGGGAGAGTTACGGAGTTGGAAGCAGCGTCTTAGATCTTAGCATTACTTGCGTACTGAGACGCACATTCATAATTTACTCTATCGATATTGTTTTCATCTTTGATATTGTTTACGGAAGCACCATGGATCGTTGAATTTCTGTAATAAACTGCGGGAAAGTATAAACACATTTAGTGCCGCTTTTTGCTTACGTGAGTGGTGATGAGAGTCGGAGCCTATTGCAGCGGGTGCATGTTATCGAAAAGGAACCGGGTTGGTCAGGAGTTCACGTTTGAAACACGCACGCACCCTTACGCTTGATGGTCGGCTCCGGCGTGTGTGACACCACCCAATGTGAAGGGCCAAACATTGGCGCGTGGAGGAGGGAGGGGGGAGACGTTCAGAAGCGCGCCTGTCCCTGTTGGAAGTGGATGCTGCTACCTAGCCAAACTTTTCCATCACGGAGAACATAACGGAAGAAACGCTAAAACGCGACAGGTACAAAATGCAGCGAAAAAATAAAAATAAAATAAACCTCCCTCAGCGTTCAGTGGAAGACAAACGACACTTTGTGCTCCGCGTGTGCGGGAAGTTCGCGTGACGCGAAGAATTTGTTTCAGGCGGAATCCATGAAAGGACCGAAGGCGGCAACCAAGTTGAACAGGAGGCAGCAGGGAAAAGGTTGCGGCTAACGAGATTTTCTTCTTTCCCTCTTTTGGTTTGCCCTCTTCGACAAAGTTTTTTTCCGTTCCTAACTGCGGACCGCCGCCATATTCTTTCAGCTCGTTCGGGCGTGTTATCTGCAGTTGCAGTGTTCCCCCGGTGTGGCCTTCTTTTCATTCTTTCTTATTCTTTATTTTTTCCCCTTCCCGCGGTAGTAGTCGCCCGCAGAGTGGGAAAGTTCTGTTGGTGGCGACTTTCGAGCTCTAGTTGGCCGGACTGGCTGGCTTTGGCGGCTATGAAAAAAAGAAAAGGCAATATACGAAAAACGAGAGGAGTGTCAGGCGAGTGTTTCATGGCTGCAGGGGCAACCCGTTTCTTTGGCTTCGTAATTTGTTACCCCAAGGAGACCGTTTCGCTTAAACAGGACGGCAAGCGAGGAATTTTTTTTTCCCCTCTGTCATCAGGCGTCGGAGTCAGTCTTGCGTCTCGCGTTAGCTTGACAGACGGCTTTGTGGGCCACGCACCTTTAAAAGGGGGCGCATGATTTCCGCCGCTGATTGTTTGTGGACAGTCGCTCTGAGCCCTCGGATTGTTGTCTTCTCTTTATGGCGACTATGATTTTCCCTTTCTTGTTGCGTCTGTTTTCAGTGAAAAATCCTCGAGCGTCTCTCGACTGTTCCAGGGAGAGTGAATGAAGGCGGGTTTGAGAAGGACCTTCTCCTTTTCCTTAATCTCACGGGATCACGCGGACACAGATGCCACATTTACACGGCATGTTACGACCCCGAGAAATGTGCACATTCCTGTCGCTGAGCTACATCTGTGCAGGCTGTTGCGTAAAGCGAAGGCGAGCTCGAGAGACAAAATCTGAGAGGGTGCGCGACTCTTTGCAAGGTTCATTTCATTCAGGCTGCACGATATGTATGGACTGAGGAGAAGGAAACGGACTGAAAGCAATGTCTCCTGGGCGCGTATGTTGGGTGGCGTGAGGGCACTAGAACCATTCTAAAGTGTGCTCGTGAGCTTTGAGACCCGTCTTTTATGCTCGCGTACGCTCTCATAAGAACCGCGAAACAACTGGCCAAGCGAAGTGCTGTGAATCGCAAGCAGAGCTGGGCCGGTACCGCGATCCGGTGTCGGATTCTCTCCAATAGAGAGATTTAGCTTACCGTGATCCGCGATCCGCCACCGTGACCCGCTACCGTGCGTGGGCGGGGGCGCACAAGCTGATTGGTCCCAACGCGGTAGGTCTGTGTGCCGACATCAAGTATGTGGCGCCATCTATCGGCGTCAAGGGGGTCTGGGCATGCGCAGTGGAACGCGCGGTGGCGGATCACGGTAGCGGATCACGGTAAGCTAAATCTCTCAAATGTGCCAGGTTCACGGCGTGCGTGGCTGTGTTTCCAACGGGTGAACGCGGCAGGTTCGAGTGCGTGTTATAGTAAAGCAGCGCCAACACACGAGGGAATGCAGAGGGACCACAGACACGAATGATTATGTCGGTTGTTCTCGTTGTTTGTTTTCGTTTGTCCGCGCTGCTTTACTACGCACCGTGTGCACATCCTAGCTCAAACTAGAATTCCTTAAGTGCCCACTGTCGTTGCTAATACTAGTGGAAAAACGTAGCTCTGACTGTAATGAAAACGAGATGATCTGCTCCATGGTTATACGCGAACACAGATCTGTCGTCTTGTTTAGTTGCCACGGTAATTTAATTTTCTCACACGATGCGCTTATTGGCGTGGCTAGCCAGCTGTCCTGATACCGCTAACTCAGCGAGCCATGCTGCACACGACACTTTCTGGAGTTAATTTATCTCTGCAGTAAGCCGGCTGACCCTTCTTTCTGATGTCCTGCCTGTGGTGCGCTCACTTATTCAGTAAGACCGCTCGCTTCCGGCCCGTGTCATTAACTCCAGTTGCCAGTGGCCAAAGGCCCGCTTCCTTTATCATTAATTTACTCACAGATGTTCCTGGTGCTCGCCGTTCCTCGCTGGCTCACCCATTTGATAATGAGTCGTCGCTAACTGGACCTGACAAAGAGGTAAAATTAAATGAATAGCTGGTAGTTGCTGATTAGGCTAACTAAACACGCTCGCTCGCTCGCTCACTCACTCACTCACTCACTCACTCACTCACTCACTCACTCACTCACTCACTCACTCACTCACTCACTCACTCACTCACTCACTCACTCACTCACTCACTCACTCACTCACTCACTCACTCACTCACGTGCGTGCGTGCGTGTGTGTGTGTGTGTGTGTGCGTGCGTGCGTGCGTGCGTGAGAACAGTGCGACGCCTTTTCTCTGTTGTCGCTCGGCAGGGGTCCAAGAGCGAGAGTGAGCGGTCAATTTTTCTTCCCCCAGGTGCCGTTATCTGTAATGCCAGGGACTGCTTCCCGCCTCCTCTTCCCACCCCGGTAACGTTGTGTCACTCGCAATTATTGCATTCCGCGCCGCCGCCGCCATCCAATATGCATTACTGGCGGGCGAGCACACACACGCTTCACCTGACGGACCCTGCCGCTGCCTTCATTTCCTGCGCCGACGCTCCTCGCGCTGCCTGCCTCCGGCCGGTCGATGGTGTTCGGCCGGCTGGCGTTGCTCTCAATAATGCCGTTGCTGCCTCTCCTCCTGCCGGCCGCTCCGCCCTTTCAGTTTATTTCGTTCTTCCCCTTGCGTTTGCTATAGCTTTTTCTCCCTTTTTTACTCCCTCTTTGGTCTTGGTCTTGCTAATGGGGAAGGGGGTCATCACTCGCCCGCGCTCACCTCCTATCATCAGGCCGGACATTAGGGCTGCGCCGAGTGCCATCATCCGGCTAATGCGCCCCAATGAAAACGAAGGAAGAGGATAGGGGGGTGCGGGTGATGCTTAAGCATGTGCGACGGCCCGCTAATGCTTAATCCAAGTCGTGGCTTATTTACTATCATCGAGCGCATTTCGAGTGGTCGCGTACACGTGATGGTCGGCGGGTTTCTCGAGTGCGAGGCTTTTACCGGGAGCTTGTCGTCGACTCGCTATATATATATTTAACCGTGCCGCGCTTCTAGTTCTCGATGGAAGTAATTTACTACGCCAGCGTTTCAAGAACCTGTTACAACGATGAGTGGATGAGGCGCTCTTTCTGCCTGCGCCGAAATAGTGTTTTCGTCTTCGTTTCTCTCTCGCTTTCTTTTCGCAGCTGGAGAGATGGTAATGAAAACATAACATCGCTCTTCCGTTCGCTGAAGGGGGGGGGGGGGGGGGTCATAATGGAACGCCTCTGTATACGAGACTGTTCTCGCCCGCAGCAGGTCAGTCTGCCTGGAATGGACCACTAAATGTGTCGGTCCATTCTGGTGATCAAAAACTTTGCACGTTACGCTAGCCTTACATGTCCTTCATTTCAGAATGGCCGTTTTGAACATCCGATTGCTTGTGGATGAATTTTTATTGCACTGTATCCCGATTCCCGAGACGTGCGCAGAAAGACGAGCAACAGTTCAAAATCGTTCGTTCCCAGAAAACAAAAATAGTGAGTGGTGGCAGGTCGCGAAAGTGATACTGGGAGGAGGCAGACAGCAGAAAGATAAGAGTCCATCGTTGCAAACATACAGAGCCGTATTTTAGGGTGCAGTTAGAACGTTCAGAGTCAGACAGGTGAGATAAATGTCCACGAGCCGCTATGATTTTTTCCCAGCTGACGGCCAGCATAAAGTCGGGAGACATCAGCTCATTTAAGTCCCGTGATATCCCTCCGTACGGGCAGCAGGGTATTCACGATCCGGACCTTCTTGAAGCTTCTGATGGAACTGTCCTTTTATGCATTGGGCAGAGTTACTCGCGGCCGCAGGGGTCGAGGGAAGCGAGAGCGGATGAAGGTGGTGACAAGGTCGGAGGGCGAGATTGATGGCCTTCCTTCTTTTTTCTCTCCCCTTTCCCATGCATCCGGACGTGTTGGTGCCCGGACTAATGGTTTTTCCCGGGCAGTCGACCCCGACCGGACGCTGTGCAACGAGGCGTTGGGGGTTCGGATGCAGGAAAGGAAACGAGCCGGATTTCATGATCACGTTCGGGAGAGGAGGTCGAACGCTATGAACGTTTCAGTGTATCCGGCTGGCACGAAGCACAGGGATACGCTTTAAGTGCGTACCAACATGGCGGAAGGTGGCGGGGCGAATACTTGCGTTGCACGCAACATAAGTTTATACCCCCGAAAGTGGAAGATAAGACAGCCGCTGACATGTCAGTAGTTCGAGCATCGTACGCCACGCAAGGAGGTCGTGGGTTAATTCATGTTCCACTCTTGGCATGCTGTTGTCTTTCTGGGCATATTGCTTACCAATTATGCAAGTATATCGGCAATGAAATGATCACGCTGCTGATGATCGAGCTCTGTTAATTAGAAACTATCTGAATGTCTTTAAAATAAACAAGCAGAATCATTTTCTATACCATTTCCGGTGTCATTGATCATTTACTTCTGTTAGGGAAGGTGCAGAGTAAATTTATTTTAAGTTAAGGACAGTTTTTACAGGCACTTAAGCTTAAGGGCGATTGGAGGAGGCACTTACACATTTTCGTGGCTGCTAAGTTTTAGCACATATTTTTCACCTACAACCACGCCGGGGTGGCACAGTGGTTAGGGCGCTCGACTACTGTACCCAAGGATGGAGGCGGAAAGGTGCTGTGTGATGTGGGTGCACGTTAAAGAATCCCGAGTGGTCGAAATTACCGGAGGCCTCCACTACGGCGTCTCCAGGCCTCAGTCGCTTTGGGACGTTAAACCCCAAAACCAAACCAAACCATTTTTAATCTAGAACGGTTTCTTGCACCAAGTACGATCAGCTGTGTTTCTGCAGTGCTTATTTCAAAATTTATGTTGTTGGAAAATTTCTACGTTCGGGCCGGGGCACAGCCCAAAATCTTTTGGCGGCGCAAAAGTAGCGTGAGCCACTATTATACGTTGGGGTCATTTGTGTGCGACTTGAGTAACCCTCCCACTGACGTCACAGGATGCGTGTTACACCCGAGCTTGCTGCACCTTCAGTGCTTTGTTGGCTTCTCATCAAGGGTAGTGCGCGTGCCGCAAAGCACCCTTTACAGGAAGGGACCCACGGATTTGCCTTTTGTTTTTTGTCCGGAGAAAGACACTGGGGGAGGGGGGCTGTTATTTTTGCGTGGTCTGCTTGTTTTTGACCGTGGATAATGAAAGTGTCATTGAAGAGCAGTGCTCTAGGTTAGCCATTACTATTACAGGTACGACTAGCTCTCGGTGACGCTGGTAATTATAGTTATGGCGAGAGCAGGAAGGGAATCCTTATCCCTGATATTTTCTCTTTGTTATATGAGACTGGGCGTTCTTTGTGAGCAGTTTCATTCCCTCGTGCCTTCCTTGGATGTCGTATAGTGATTGCTTGAGCCATTAACGCGTTCTTCAGAGAGGGTTGCGCAGTAGTCGTATGTTTAACGCAGAGTTCCAGTTGGAGGCGCTGTGCGTGTTCACAGCAAAGATCTGGGCGCCCTGCCAGGCAGCGCGCGGAATTCCGCGAGCTAAAATACAAAGGCCGCGATTGTGGTGTATATTGCCGAGTGCCTCGCGGATCCGTCTGGCTCGTCGTGCTACCCGGTGTGGCGCGTCTGGCGAATTTCCGCGCATTATGGAGGCGGTGGAAAGTGATTGTGGAGGAAGTTGCTCCCAAGAATCGCACTTTGGATCTGGCAGCAAGTTTGGCGCGCCGTTGGCGGTTTTTCTCTAGAGATGCGGCGCTGCTGTCTGCGAGTTCGGCGCCAGGCGCGCAGTGTTCGGGCGGAACTCAGGGACGGATGTTCCCTAATCCGCGCAACTACGACATGCGGTCTCACTCGCGTTTAGTTTTTCTGCATCTTGTCGGCGTGTCTTTTTATGCCCAACTTCGCGCACATAGCCGTGTGCTCTGCCTTGAAACTACCACGTGAGAAGCGGCAGAAAAATTACAAATTGGTAGTAGTTTCTGCGGACTAACTGTTCTTTACCTGAAACGGACACAGCACGAGAACTTCTAGGCGTGCAGTATTTTTCGTCGGTATCCGTGGTCATGCGCAGGATACATATCACGACTTAAGTTTCGGATTGAACGAGCACGGCCCTATACCTACCGAAAGGTATTTTCTGGCGGCGCGAAAATACTTTTTTTTTTATACAAACGCGCTGTAGAATCTGCAGTGCATTGTAATCTTCAGCGTAACCATCGACAGGCGTTCTAACGAAATTGGTTAAGCAGCTGATTGAAGCCAAATCAATCCAAAGCCGAATTGATTGTCGCCTGCTTGCAGGTACAGTGTTCTAGAAGGTTTTGTAGGGGCAGAAGCGGCGCTATTCCAATCGCGAGATATTGCTGTGGCGTCGCGCAGGCGTAAACACACCCCCTTTGAAATGACTCTTTCATATTTGGCCATTGCAAAAATATGTGGGTGGACGCCGCCCCCTCACTTCTTTGGCCCGATTAAGCTGCCGACTTTTTTTTTCTTTTTAATTTCGGACGGTTGGTAAGGATGCGAATAAAATCTCGGACATTCTCTTTGAAGAGCTATGTGAAAGGATTGTTTTCAGGATTTCTGGCTGACTATCGAATCTACGCCGTTAAAAACTGACAGTTGAAGAAGTCGTCGAGGTGCTCGGTCCCCTCCGCACATAAAACTAAAGCCTACCTCCTCCTATCGTGTGTAGTCTTTGCAATCAATTGGCGCTTGCAGGAACGTCCCATGAAAATAAGTTGAAAAAAAAAAGGAGGGGGGGGGGTGCAGGAGTGCTGGCCTTACATCACTCCGGTGTCTCTGCTTCAGGCGCGAAGGAAATAATGGGTTGAAAACGGGAGAAAAAAAAGGGGGAGAGAGCCGCAGAGGAGGGGACCGAGCAGAGGCGCGAAAAAAGGAGCGCGGTGGGGGAAGTCTCCGGCAGAGATCGGCGGCGGCTGCAGGTCTCCATTAATCAGGCCTCGTTTCCGGCCGGCTCGCTTCGCTCTCATCGATCTTGTCCGGCCGAATGCCTGGTACGGATAGGCCAGATAGTAGCCTCGGCAGTAGCGGCTCGGCCAAGAGAACTAGCAGGAGACACGAAGGGGGGGGGGGGGCTTAGAAGAGGGAAGTGCGTGGCAGCGATGGCCAGAGCTGACGGGGTTTGCCGGGCCGTTGAAAGTGAATGCGTCCTGACAGCACGATATGCTGTCCGCCGGCACCACGCCCCGATGAAAGGGAAGTTACTCAGAGCTGCTTTCTGTTATATAAGCAGGAGAGGCCTCGAAGTGCTTGTGGAGCATGCATCGTTGAGTTGTCAGAGCCATTCACGGTTTCGCGTCATTGATGCTTTCCGTTCCTTTTTACCGGGCACATGCACCACCCGTGTTTTAGCTTTGATT